>NC_141003.1:60521652-60911865 GCF_052327205.1 Somniosus microcephalus
CTTCCTCAAAACAGGCATTTATATTTTTCTAGGACTAAAATAAATTCGTACCAGTTTGCCGGAGTCCACATGAAGCACTCTCTGGTCAGGCCCTGGACAACTAGTTGGAAAAAGGAATAAAACAAAACATCCTATGCAAATTTCCCCAACACATGACAAACCAACCTCTTGTAGGTAAACAGTCAAAATCAACTTCGCTCTTCATTTGTTTTTCTACTCGGTCAGAAACATAAAATATTAAAAGTCTTAAAATTTGTGCTCAAGCAAAATACACCTTGGATACAACACAGCATCCCCGACGTCCTGCGGCAGAAAATTCCAAAAATTGATTTTAACTCAACAAAAGTACACACTTTCAATTCATGAAAAGTACTGAGAAAATATTTATTCAATGTGCAATAGGAGCAGTTTTTCACCCACAATGCAACATTTCAGCATGATAATGGCGACGTTCAAAAACGTACGTGACACCATGAAGTAAGAATAATCAAATCTAATCCGGAAAAGCAAATAGCCACATCCACAATGTAGGTCAAAGGAAAATTCTTAATGGGCAGGAAATCACTGCAATTCATATCATCTGCTATTAATCACTACAAAAAATGTGTTGCTACTCTGAAATGCTCATCTGTGTTATGCAACACTACACACAAATTAAACTGGACAGCTGAATGTCTTTTTAAAAAGGAGCAGGTCAACATTTTCCATTGTGTGTTTTGGAGACCAAATACTTTGTTCTTGAAAATAAACAGGAATTTTTTAAGAGGCTGGCTATGTTCTTTTTGGAAAAAAAGAGATGACTTCTAGGTGACCAATCTATTGAAGGAGATTGACAAAGTTGATCAGAGGAAATTTTTGTTTACCATGGAAAAGGGTCAAATACCAGAAAGAAAAATGTAAAAGTTTGAAGTCAGGAGTAAGAAGGGAAATCGGACGAGGAACTGAAGGATTTGGCCATTAGGTAAGGTTCAGATCAATGAAAAAGGAATCGACTTATTGGTCCTAATGGCCTCTTCCTGTTGCTTAAAATCCTTACGTCACTTTTTCTAGCTTTCGTTGGGACAACTGTACAATATATTTAAAAATTAAGATACCAAAATTGCTTTCTGCTTAAACAGCTAATTAATTAAACATGGATAAAGACAGCAAAACAAGGACATTGTAGCAATTTGTGTGCATCGCCACTAAATAATCGAGTTCGATGAACTATAAATAAGTTGTTTATTTACAGGAACAGGTTAAATACAACAGGTAAGGTAGCAGGTAAGATGGCTGACTGTAGGAGCACCGTGGTGTAGGTCTTTCCCCAGCGGGGACGCCACGAGGACTAACTAGAAGTTTCCGAGCTCAACTGCCAGCAGGTTCCGAACTCTACTGCCAGAAGGTTCCAAACTCTGACGTCATCACACACAGTACAGGAATGAAGCCTGAGTGCAGTAACAGATACATTTAAAGGTAAGTTAAAGGGAATTATGTATATCTCAATGTAAGGGACAACCGGTGGTACCGCCACAACATAACGATTTTATATTTCAAGATGCCCCTGTGTATGTGGGACAAGAGAGTGAGAATGGGAAGACAATTTTAAGATACAGTTGTCACATTTACTTCTTTAGTTATTTTGATTATATTTTCTCACTGAAGATTGATGTCTGGTTGGTCCGACAGTCAAGAAAGGGTCATTGCATGAATAATATGGATAGCTTAGGGGAGGATTCTATTAACTCAGGATGTTATCTAGAAATTAGTGGTTTACCCAATATAGGGTTGAAAGCTTGCAAGTAAAGCATGTTTAAACATTTGGTTTTGTTCCCTCCCCTTTATTTTCTAAACAATTAAAGAATGGAATCTATGCAGTACCAAGTTAGCAACATTTTAGTTAATAAATCATACTTGTAATCAATTTGTTCAGTACGGATTTCAGTGAGGATCTTAAAGGGCTTAAGTTCTAAACCTTTGTAAAATTCCGGGCAAAAATGTTTTTGTTCCTTGATAATATGGATACAGTGTTCTCAGCTGATAATCAACTTCCCTTGTATTCTGTAGACACCTTCACTGTATACCTTGGAGTGGAGACACTTCGAACATATTGCAATTTTCCATTACTCCTCCCGCCAACTACTGTATTTTTTTAATCTGGAACTACTTACAACTTGGACTTCGCAGGCAGGATGGAAACTGCTCTGGATTATCCAGCGAGTCAACAGGAGGCTACTTGTCCAGTTCTGTCTCTGTTGTCCACTAAATACCAAAAGCTTCACAGATATTGGGGTATGGGACTAATAAGCGTTTAATACAGGTACTACAGGTACACTATCCCTTATCCGAAAGCCTTGGGACCAGCTGAGTTTCGGTTTTCGGATTTCAGAAGGTATTATTATAAGACTGGGAAATTTGTATTTAATATAAATTTTAAAAGTTCAGGCTACCTCTTGCGACTGTTCCGTGTCTCATTCCCCTTCCTGCTTCTCTGGAAAGCCGGATATCGGCTGACTCCTACTAAGCTGGCCCGCAAATCAGGTCAGGTGGGGGGGGGGGGGGGAGAAAAGAATATCGGACAGGCCGCGGTTCAGGTTGGGGGGGGGGGGGGGGCGGTGTCAGGGGGGAGAAAAGAATATCGGACGGGCCGCGGTTCGGGTCGGGAGAAAAGAATATCGGTCGGGTCGGGTCGGGGGGCGGGGGAGGGAAAGAGAAAAGAATATCGGACGGGCCGCGGGTCGGGTCGGTGGGAGAAAAGAATATCAGACGGGCTGCTGCAGCTATCGGACCAGCCGCTGTATTGTTGGGTTCACTCTCCCGGTACCTCCTTCACACTGCCCGGCTCGGCCTGCAATCTCCTACCCAGGAGGGAACTCTGTGACCCTCTGCCCAGCTCAGCGTAAGTCGTGCGCCACTCTGGTCATGTCGTGCGCACGACTTACGCTGAACGAAAAAACTTTCGGTTTTTAGAGGTTTTCGGAAGTTCGGATAAAGGATAGTCTACCTGTACTACATTTACTTCAATATATGATGAGAAATCACTGGAGGGTTGAAAGTAGGGTCAGTTCTTATACACAAACCATGGAGGTGGATGATACCATGGCTCACATGTGGGAGTGCAATCACCCTCCTCCTGTCCAGATAGTGTTCTCTCTGCTCTGGAACTTCTGGTCTCTACACTTCAGCTATTAAGAAGCTATAAAACGTTATGTATAATGTATTTGAAAAAGTGTCCTTATTGGATCCTTCATTCCATTGAAAGCTTCAACTGATCCGGCTATCCTTGATGCCTTCGGCACTATTCTGCACAGATTCTCTGATTCTATAAAGGGACCATTTTTTGTGCAGTAATATATTTTTCTGTTAGGTGTTGCCAATTCCCAAACTACAAAAAAAAAATTACCCTCAGTTTCCTCACCGTGTGTTTTTTGAGCCAGAGCCAACTAACAAGACACAAGCGCACTCCTATCTCTGTAGAATTGTATTGACAGCAATCCAGTTTTACAGATCCAAGATAATAAGGAATTAATCTTAGTTCTGGTCATTTAAGGTGTGCCCCAAGGAACTAGAGTGCTGGATATTTCACAAATCACCATCTACAACACCACTACCTTACGGCCTTAAGTGACTGACTGAAGAGCTACAAACGATCCTGCTGCTGAACGCAGCAACCAGCACATTAAAAGGCACGCCAACTGTATCACTAGTGTTTGGTAAAATTAAGTTTGTTTCCAAATGTACACGATTATGTAAATCATGTTGAATTGCACTATTGCATCTACTTCAGTTGTAATCCGATGACAAAAAAATGACACGGCTCTTCTGCCTCATCTCACTCAAGAAAAAAATTCTAAAGACTTTTTGCCCCATGAAGAAAACGCCTCTATCACAAGTCCACGACACACTCAGAATTACAACTGCAGCATACTATATGCTGAACACACTCATCTTCTGAAGCCCCAGGTAGAACACAGTATAAAAGCCAAGATTATCACTTATGACTAGGTCATTCCCTCTACATAAAACCAAGAATAACATGCAGGAAACTTTGGTTTATCTGGAGGTTGTATGTCCAGAATACTCGATCAAACGGCAAAAATCAGGAGCCGCTTTCTGTAAGTTTTTTTTAGATCTCGTTCTTTTTTTTTCCCCCCAGTCAGCCACTGCAAGGTCTGTAGCTATAGCAACAGCTTCAGCGAGAGACGCTTGCAGCTGCAGCCGACTCTTTAGAAGCTGTTGTCAAGCAACAGTGTTTGTTGTCAGATACGGAGATGAAAACCTCCGTATGCTTCAACATTAACTTTGTATGTCCGGCAGTTTTGATAGATCGGCAACACGCCGGTCCCGTCGCTGCCGGATATCACAAAGTTTCCTGTACCGAGATAAAACTGTGACAGACATAAAAGTACTGTGCACAAGATAGTTTTACATTTTTGTGGCAACCAATTTTTCCAACTGAAACTCTGGGTTTTATTCTCTCTTCATTTTTGTGAAGAGTTTCTACACAGAAATGCTCATCAGCATTATAGCCTACCCTCTGTCAAACAATGAAGACTAAGCTTCAATAACCTAGTAACTAGTAGTGCAGCACACTGGACTTGAACTATAAAACTGTACGGTTACACCACAGCCTTCACTATAAAATTTGCCCAAGTTTCAATGTCATACTTGTACCACTTGGCACTACTGACACTAGTATTGCAGTGTGGCCAGGACGATTTGTAATACTAGTACGACTGTGACATTGACATGGCTCCATTTATAGTTACCCGGACAAGGCGATTGCGGCCACCTCTCATTGTGGCAATTGTTTTTACAACTGAATTGCTTGCTCGATTAAAATAAGGTGGTGTGTCAGCGTTAGAGGATATGTATGGGATACGATAAAAAGTTAGAAATAGATATGGATTAAAGTTAGTTTTTGCTGCGAATTTATTTTGCTTTCCTGGTGCTTTTCAAGCTTTAGCATCAAAAACCGGGAGAAAATGGAGTGGAAAAAATGGAGTTTAAAATAAACCCAGGTAAATTTGGAGAACATTCCTTTTTTATTAGAAACATCACTAAAACTCAAGACGACAAGAGACTAATGCAAAGGCGCAGTGAAACTAAATGACATCCCACAGTTATTTAAACCGTTCACAGTGCCCACTTCTCTGGGCTTCAATAGCAGTTCCAAAAATTCTTGACAAGTGTGAGCTTGCAGCAATTGTGTTAACCAAATGGGATAAGAAGTTAAAAGGTGAATGGGGCAAGAAATTCGAGCGCTCCCTGGTCTTTGCAGGTCCCAAGATGTGAGAGCATTGTGTTAATGACATCATCATGCACGTCGCATATTGGCATATGTTAAGTGATGTTTATCACGAGCAAGGCATACATCATACAAACGTTCACAATATCATCACTCATGCAATGCCCACACATCTTGTGACCACAGAAGACCAGGGAGAATGTGTCATTTTCCAGGTCAGAATCAGGAAGCAACTTGTTTTTACTAATCTACCAACCTGGAAAAAATCTGGGTATTGAATATTTGAGGAAGCAAAGGTAATGGAAGAAATGGTAAAAACTGATTTTAATGATCCCTACAAATAGGTCGCACTACCTACGTGATATTACTATCAAATGTCATCCAACTAGTTTATACAGGAAACTTTTTTTTTTAATCCGGCACGGACGGGACCGACGTGGTGCCGGTTCATCAAAAATTCCGGATAACCGAAAGCTATAGTAAAAGATACGGAGCTGAGAGCTCCGTATAAAGCAACAAACCCTGTTGCTCAGCTTCAAAACAATGACCACAAGTTGCAAGCCTCTCTGCAGCTTAGCAACAGCTGCAGCCACACCCTTGCACAGCAACACATGGAGGAAGGCAAGTAATAAAAGTTAACTGAACCTACTCCTGAATTTTGCCGGTTAACTGACATTTCCGGTTATTTAGCTGCCGGTTAATCGAAAGTTTCCTGTAGGTTCCAAACGCATCACATTTTCCAGCCCAGTGATTGTGTCTATTTACTTAATATATGCAAAAATATCGCCTGGAGGCAAAACCTATTTAAAATAACACGCCTCCTTTACAGCTTTCATTAGATAAAATATGGAAATTATTGTTAGTGAAAAGCAAAATTATGCAGTTGGGAAGTTTCCACAATTGTCCTTCAAATCCTCATGTATCGACTTGTGAAAGGTGGTGTGTGCATGAGTTGTCATGAGTCACGCAATCACAATCTGAACTTAAAGGCAATCACCAGTTTGTGTGTCATTTGGGGCCAATTTTACAGCAGTTCATCTTTGCAAAACATTATG
Organism: Somniosus microcephalus; assembly: GCF_052327205.1. NCBI lineage: Eukaryota > Metazoa > Chordata > Chondrichthyes > Squaliformes > Somniosidae > Somniosus > Somniosus microcephalus. The sequence continues at coordinate 60,527,935 of NC_141003.1, forward strand.
GTTATATTCATGATGCAAGAATGAAAATGCATACTTAAATCACTGCATTGTATATTCAATGAACATTTCTAAAATAATGTATGAACACAATTGAGGTTTGTAACCACGTTTGCCAATTTTGTGACTTTGTAAAATGACTTGCACCAACGGGATCATTTCACACCAGAGCAACTTGCACTACAATCAAAGTTCATAGAATCATAGAAATTTACAGCACAGAAGGAGGCCATTCGGCACATCTTGTCCGTGTCGGCCGACAAAGAGCTATCCACCCTAATGCCACTTTCCAGCACTTGGTCCGTAGCCTTGTAGGTTATGGCACTTCAAGTGCATATCCAAGTCCTTTTTAAATGTGGTGAGGGTTTCTGCCTCAACCGCACTTTCAGGCAGTGAGTTCCAGACCCACCATCACCCTCTGGGTCAAAACATTTCTCCTCAAATCCCCTCTAAACCTCCGACCAATTACTTTAAATCTATGCCCCCTGGTTACTGACCCTTCTGCAAAGGGAAATCGGTCCTTCCTATCCACTCTATCGCGGCCACTCAATTTTATACACCTCAATTAGGGCTCCCCTCCGCCTCCTCTGTTCCAAAGAAAACAACCCCAGCCTAGCCAATCTTTCCTCATCGCTAAAATTCCCCAGCCCAGGCAACATCCTCATAAATCTGCACTGCACCCCCTCTAGTGTAGTCACATCCTTCCTGTAATGTGGTGACCAGAACTGCACGTAGTATTCTAGCTGCGGCCTAACTAGCGTTTTATACAGTGCAAGCATAACCTCCCTGCGCTTATATTCTATGCCTCGGCTAATAAAGGCAAGTATCCTGTATGCCTTCTTAACCACTTTATCTACCTGTCCTGCTACCTTCAGGGATCTGTGGACATGCACTCCAAGGTCCCTCTGATCTTCTGCACTTCAGCAAGCAATTAGGAAAGCAAATAGTATGTTGGCCTTTATTACAAGAGGATTTGAGTATAAGAGTAAAGACGTCTTACTGCAATTATATAGGGCCCTGGTGGGACTACACCTGGAGTATTGTGTACAGTTTTGGTCTTCTTACCTAAGAAAGGATATACTTGCCATAGAGGGAGTGCAACAAAGGTTCACCAGACTGGTTCCTGGGATGGGGGGATTGTCCTATGAGGAGAGATTGAGTAGACTAGGCCTATATTCTCTGGAGTTTAGAAGAATGAGAGGTGATCTCATTGAAACATATAAAATTCTTACAGGGCTTGATAGGGTAGATGCAGGGAGGATGTTTCCCCTGGCTGGGTGTCTAGAACCAGGGGTCACAGTCTCAGTCCTAAATGGCCGATCCCTTATTCTGAGATGAGGAGAAATTTCTTCACTCAGAGGGTGGTGAATCTTTGGAATTCTCTACCCCAGAGGGCTGTGGAGACTCAGTCATTTGAGTATATTCAGGGCAGAGATTGATAGATTTTTGAATATTAAGGGGATACGGGGATAGTGGAGATGAGGTAGAAGATAAGCCACAATCTTATTGAATGGCAGAGTAGGCTCGAAGGGCCAAATGGCCTACTCCTGCTCTTATTTCTTATGTTATGTTCTCAGTGTCTTACCATTTATAGTGTATTCCCTTGCCTTGTTAGCCCGCCCCAAATGCATTACCTCACACTTCTCCAGATTGAATTCCATTTGCCTGTTCTGCCCATCTGACCAGTCCATTGATATCTTCCTGCAGTCTGCAGCTTTCTTCATTATCAACCACACAGCCAATTCTTGTATCATCTACAAACTTTTTAATCATAATTCCTACATTCAAGTCCAAATCATTAACCGGCACCTAAATATCCGGAAATCTCTCTTAACCGGCAAAATTCAGGAGTAGGTTCAGCTAAGTTTTACTATATATTAGTGGCCATGTAACTGGGGTTCCTGGATCTGTGGCCGTGTGACCAGGGTTCCTGCACCTGTGGCCGTGCAACAGGGACTCCTGGATCTGTGGCCATGAACAGGGCTCTCGTACCTTGGTAAGTATACCTCTCTGTAATCCGGACTTATTGATCAGCCGGCACCACGCCGGTCCCATCAGTGCCGGATAAAAAAAAAGTTTCCTGTATACCACAAAAAGCAAAGGACCCAGTACTGAGCCCTGCAGAACCCCACTGGAAACAGCCTTCCAGTCACAAAAACACCCTTCATTTCCTGCCTCGGAGCCAATTTTGGATCCAACTTGCCATTTTGCCTTGGATCCCATGAGCTTTTACTTTCGTGACCAGTCTGCCATGCGGGACCTTATCAAAAGCCTTGCTAAAATCCATATAGACTAAATCAAACGTACTTCTCTCATCGACCCTCCTTGTTACCGCCTCAAAAAATTCAATCATCAAGTTAGTCAGACACGACCTTCCCTTAACTAATCCATGCTGACTGTCCCTGATTAATTCGTGTCTTTCTAAATGAAGATTTATCCTGTCCCTCAGAATTTTTTCCAATAATTTTCCTACCACCAAGGTTAGGCTGACTGGCCTATAATTACTCGGTCTATCCTTTTGAGTTCAGATTGTTACACTAGACTGGCTCTGTTAGGGAGATCTGAATTCACCAAACATAACTTCAGGCCAGTTTTACTGGCTCCATTAATTTTTTTTTAAAGTATTTAGAGCAGGATTACCCAAGTATGTGTTATGTATGCAGTGACATTGTGCCAGTTAGAACTAGAATCAGTTTGGAGATGAATCGCTCGATGCTGACCACACCAGAGCTGGTTTTGTTGCTTCTGACCCTGGCCAGTTTGGTTACAAACTGTTGTGTTATTTGCTGCACCTCAGTGACTGAATTTTAGCCAATCTCAGAATTGTCTGTTTTCCAAAGTTCACTGTAACCTGAACAAAATCTGCAGCCAGTATTTTGTGGGCCACTTTAAAAAAAAAATTAAACACTACTTGCTAACAGAGAAAAATTTATGGGATCTAACTGGAATCTATACACAAAGAAAAGTAGCTGGAACCGATTCATTATGAAATACCTTAGGAGTGCGACCACATCACTTGGAAGCAGAGTAACTCCATTAAAAATTATACACCGATGATGATTCATCCCTAATTTAAGCAGCCTAATTAAATGAACTGTAAAATAATATATACATGCAGTACAACAGATCAGCAGGGGAAAACAAAATTAAAAGTTTACTTCTACATCTAACAAAAACACATTAACCATGACATTGCCCCAGCAAACCTGCCAATGATCAAGACAACATACATGCTTCACATCAACTTCTACATACCTTACAAAACATCAACCTTCGCAATAAGAGAATATGCTTTAAATCAAACACCGAAGAGCAGACATGTTTTCCGTGGGATTTATTATGAAGCACTGAACTGTTACTGGAGCATATTTTACCCGCTTCAGTTCAGGGAGTTTCAAGTTACACGCTGACTTCTACCATAGGAAACAGATGTGTTACAAGTGGAGGCTGCAGCTTGTGTCATTTTAAACTGATCAGGGGAAATTAAAGGGACATACAGCTGTGCTTTATGGGGGGAGGGTGCGATACATCTCAAAGCAGGAACTTCAGTTACATCAGATGTATCTAGAATTTAACAGCAATACGGCAGCGCTAGCTGCTGAGCAACTAATCCCCAACTGGAAAGTAAGAAGTTCAAGTTCCATGGTTACTTATCACTTCAGCACAATTCGGTTACTGTGAATTGCCCAATTCTCAGCTGCTTTGCAAGATGCAGCGCTACATAGAAATGAGGTACTGCTCTTTGCATGTGTAGAGACAGGAACAATTATTCACTGATGTCACAGCACATACCCCTTACGTGCAGTCACTAAAGTGGGTGAAAACATTTCCTTCTGGCATTAACTTCTGGATTTCAGTTCCGTAACCCTCAATCTAAAAGTTCTTCAATTCACAGCAGAAATATCAGATGTGTCTCCTAAAGGTAAAGCACATCACTTTGGAAAAGAACCTTAATTCCTCTGTCTCACTACAAAAAGCATTTGTTTCATCAGCTGAGAGTAGCCCAGCACTGGTGTTCAGTGGTTTTTGGAGCATGGTTTACATAATCCACTCAGCCAACTTTCCATCTAAAAGACGAGAAAAAAAAATTCAACAGGAGATATTATGAAGAATGATCAATAGCATTAATAATGCTTTGCTTTGTCAGGGGATAAGTATGCAACATCAATGAGTTGTTCGTGTATGGGGTTAGAAAAAGGTAAGTACAGGTAGACTATCCTTTATCCGAAAACCTCGGGACCAGCCGCGTTTCGGTTTTCGGAAAATTTCGGATTTCGGAAGGTATTTTATAAGACTGGGAAATTTGTCGGGGGTGGGTCAGCGGGGGGTCGGGGTCGTGCGCACGACTTACACTGACCCTCTGCTCAGCGTAAGTCGTGCGCCACTCTGGTCATGTCGTGCGCACGACTTACGCTGAACGAAAAAACCTTCGGTTTTTAGAGGGTTTCGGTTTTCGGAAGTTCGGATAAAAGGTAGTCTACCTGTAGTACAAAGTGGAATCTTATCATTACGAGGACTGTCTTTTGAGCATAAATAGAATGAAATGTATACAGTACATCAGTCCGATGTAACTGTTACACTCCCAACTCTTACAGCATGTGGCAAAACATCATGCATACTGGTGTGTACATTACATCAAGTTCACTGATCATGTTACCTGTGTTGAGGCTTATGCATTGGATTTTATGGGTAAAATGGTTATAAGGTTGCAATTTTTTTTTTTTTTTTTATAAACATAGTGCTTGCAATGTGTCTGGCAAATGGAACAAAGAAAAATTATTGACACTTGTCTTAACTCAGTTCTTATTGAAGCATTTTGATTGCTTATTCCCAATATAGAAACACTAGAGTCAGAGCAAACTAACTTTAGGAACTGCAATCTTAATAAAAAGAGGTTTCTGGGGTACCACAGAGACTTATTTAAGTTACAAGAATTTGTCAGCATATTTCACTAGAGCAATTTGCAGAAGCATTTAACACTGTTACACAACTCAACTTATAACACCATTAACTAAATAAAATGTCCCAAAATGCCCTTCACAAGCATGGACAATCATTGGAGACTAGAAATGGGGAGCTGACTGAAAGAAAGAGATAGGGTTTTGAGGGGGATTTTGAAGGAGAAGAAAGATATAGCAAGGCAGAAGGACCCCGAGTAGGATGGTCTAAACTCAGACAAGTGTGGGGCCTAAAATGGCTGAGGGCCCTACAGCTGAAAATGGAACAAAATCAAGGGATGCAAAGGAGGCCAGAATCAGAAGAATGGAGGGCAGGCACAGGGCTGAAATGAGGAATAGCAGCTCCATTTCAACAGCAGCATCAGCAGGAAATTTCATTATTGCTGGGAAGTTGGGGAAGTCAGAGCTTAGCACAAGCATACCCGCTGCACATGCATGAACTGCTTCTTCCCACCCGCAAGGCCAATGCCTAACCAGGGTTGTACGTGATCATGGAATCCTTGAATAAGTGCATTGCTCAGCCCCTCACTCGCCCGTCACCATTCCTGTCTGATGCTGCTTGGGTGATCAACTGCTGCTGCATTGGGCCGGAAATCGTGATCTCAATATTTTTGAGTGACCAAGAGTTGCCATCCAAAGAAAGAGAGAGTTGCATTTATATAGCGCCCGTCACGACCACCGGACGTCCCAAAGCGCTATACAGCCAACAAAGTACTTTTGAAATAAGAACAGAAAACGCTGGAACCAATGCATCAGGCCAGGCAGCATCCGTGGAGAGAGAAACAGAGTTAACGTTTCAGGTCTGGGACCCTTCATCAGAATTGGAAAAAGCTGGAGATGTAACATATTAAGCAGGTGCAGAGACTTGGGGAGGGGGGGGGGGGGGGAAGGAATTTAAGGAACATACTGTACTTATGTAACATTTTATCTTTCCTGCCTCTTACTTAAGCACAGTATTTTCCTTCAATTCCTTCCTCCCCTCCCACCCAACCACCTCCCCCCCCCACTCTGTCTCTGCACCTGCTTAATATGTTACATCTCCAGCTTTTTCCAGTTCTGATGAAGGGTCCCAGACCTGAAACATTAACTCCGTTTCTCTCTCCACGGATGCTGCCTGGCCTGCTGAGTGTTTCCAGCGTTTTCTGTTATTTTGTGGCGGTACCACTGGTTGTCCCTTACATTGAGACACATAATTCCCTTTAACTTACCTGTTGGGGCCATTGCCCCTTTAAGGCGCGCCCTAGCGCGCTGACGTCACGTACGACGTGATGTGCGTGCGCCGGCACAGCCCGGCCTAGCGTCTTCGGCCTCAACGGCCAGCGACGCAACGACACGCATCACGTGACGCCCTAAGCGCGGGAAACGCGAGCAACGTGATGACGTCACAACACAAACGCGATGACGTCATCACGCTCCCCACAGGACTGCGAACTCCGTCCTCGTGGAGTCCCCGCTGGGACAAGACCTACACCACGGTGCTCCTACAGTCAGCCATCATACCTGCTATCTTACCTGCTGTAATTAGCCTGTTCCTGTAAATAAACAACTTATTAATAGTTCGTTGAAGTCAAACTCTCTTATTTAGTGGCGATCTACACAAACCGCTACAATTTCAGATTTCCAGCATCCACAGTATTTTGCTAAAGTACTTTTGAAGTGTAGTCATTGTTGTAATGTAGCACCATAGTATGCAGCAGCATTAGGTTAGAGTGGCAGTGATGGATGAACTTGGAGGGGCGGGGGGGGGGGGGGGCGAGAGGGGCAGAAAATAAATATAAAGTGGGTAAACAATGCCAGACTGAGTGGAGGAAAAAGAGAATACCAGTGTGAAATGGGGTGAAGGGAGGGAATTACAGTCGCTCTGTAAACTAGGAGAGGGGCGGGGGAACAGACAATTTCAAAACTATTCAACATTCCACAAAATAATTTAGTAACCTTCAGGGAAGAGTGCCAAAACATATCCCACAATTCTTTTGCACTGAAGTGTCAACACTGCAGACTGGGCCACAGGAGCTCATCGAGAGTCAAGATACTGGAGAATGTTAAAGTAAGTCTTCTATAACTACATACGGGGCTGGAAAAGCACAATTTTAAAGAGTCTGCATAAAAAGGCTGATAAAACAGCCGTGAGAAGGGACACAGATTAATGGGACATATTCACAGACTTGGAACTGGTTTTGCTTAAAATGGATTGTTATTTGCATAATATTACAGCATCAAAAGTAAACGGGACAACTCATTTGAATATCTTGCCCAATACTGCATCAGAAATGGAAAGAATGCAAACTGATGACATTTTTGATTAATCACTTATCTGGAGACATTAAACAGCTACGGGTTCAACATAGATTACCTTGTAACTGAAACAGGGGCCAGTCGCATATTTACACAAACAAATTTAAAACTGGAAGATTTCTCAAAGCTTTTGATAAAATCAAATCATCAGTTAGAACTTTTGTTTCACCACATCACCACCCCCCTCAAATCTCAACCATTTACCAAAACACTTCCTCAAAGTGCATGAACAAGTAAGAGAACTAGACTTCCCACAACCTCCACAGGTAATTTATTACTGAAATAATCATTTATCACTGAGGCAAGAGCTTAGTTTAACCACCTCTCCCACAGATATTTGACCAGCGGGGGCCTGAAATTGTTAAATGAGCAGAAGGGAAAAACCTGCAAAAACCTTCCTGCCTCCTTTCAGACACCCCTTTATCATTGGGTTGGGTAGAAGTAGACACACACTAACTTCATGATAGTTAAAACTTTGTAGGAGTGCGTACGCACCACATTAGAAGAGTGCAGACTTCTAGTCTCCCATATAAAATATTCAGGTAAGCTACTTCTCCCACTACACACAAAACAGGAAGTTAAATGGAATTTTCAGCCCAAAAACAGGCCATTCAGACCAACTGGCCTAGGCCAGTGTTTATGCTCCACACGAACCTCCTCCCACCCTCCTTAATCTAACCCTATCAGCAGATCCTTCTATTCTTTTCTCCCTCGTGTACTTATTTAATTTCCCCTTAAATGTACCTATGCTATTTGCCTCAACTACTTCTTGTGTTAGCGAATTCCACATTCTAACCACTCTCTGGGGTAAAGCGGTTTCTCCTGAATTCCTTATTGGATTTATTCGTGACTATTTTATATTTATGGCCCCTACTTTTGGACCACCCCACAAGTGGAAATATCTTCTCTACATCTATTGTCTAAAATCTTTTTCAATAAACAGTTGGGTTAGATGCCAGGAAGCACTTCTTTTTGCAGAGGTTCATCAATCGCTGGGGAAAACTGCCAGAATGTGCAGAGTACGGATTTGCTTCAGACGTTCAAAAGGGAGTTGGGCAAGTTCCTGTGAGGAGAAGACACTGAATTACGGAAGGTAGGTGGGGCTGGCTGTATATCAAATGCTGGAGTTGCTTGGAGCTTGCTTGATTGCCCTCGGGAATCAGAGAAGAATTTCACCAGAGCTTTTTTCCCCCTGAATTGTCCCAAGGTATTTTCCTGTTTTTTTGTCTCTTCCAGGAGTGTGTGCGCGCCTGGGGGAGTTGGTCAATGGCGTTGATACGCAAGCTGCACCACAACCAGATAGGACAGGCTGGGTGACCAGCAATGTTCCCTTTAAGCTGTGCGGCTGCGCAGCTCTCAGGACCTTGCGCGCAGCAGGCTCACCGGCTTTGCAATGAAAGAAACTGCGCAGGTGCAGTATTGTGAATGGGCCACGCAGCCCCTTAAAGGGGCCGCACACCCAAAAAAGAGGGAACATTGGTGACCAGTTCATTCGTTCTTGTCCTTGTTCTTATGTTTCGTAACTTGGGTTAGTGAGAGGTTTGAGCTCTTTAACACCAAGGTGATGTACTGCCTATAGACAAATCAACACCACCAATCTTAACACAGAAAACATCATAAGGTGCTTCAACAAGGTGCACAAAAAAATGAATACAGAGTCAAAAGAGAGATTAGGATGGGTGAGTAAAAGCTTAATCCAAGAGCGGAGTTTTGAACGAAGATCTTAAAAAGGAGGAAAGGTTGAGAGGCAGAGGAGTTGAGAGGGAATTCCAGAGCTTGGAGCCTTGATGGCTGAAGGCATAGTGTCAGTTGTGGCTCAGTGGTAGCACTCTCATCTATGAGTCAGAAGGTTGTGGGATCAAGTCCCGCTCCAGAAACTTGAGCACAATAATCCAGCCCGACACTTCAGTGCAGTACAAAGGAAGCGTTGCACTGTCAGAGATGCCATCATTTGGATGAGACGTTAAACTGAGGCCCCATCAAGTAGACATAAAAGATCCCATGGCACCATTTTGAAGAAGAGCAGGGGAGTTCTCCCCAGTGTCCTGGCCAATATTTATCCCTCAGTCAACATTACAAAAAAAAAATCTGGTCATTTATTTCACTGTCGTTTGAGGCAGTTTGTTGTGCGCAAAGTGGCTGCCATGTTTCCTACATTCCAACAGTGACTACACTTCAAAAGTACTTAATTGGCTTTGGGAATTCCTAAGGTCATGAAAGGCGCTATATAAATGCAAGATTTTTTTTTCTATGGCTGCCAATGGTTGGGCGAAGTGAGAGTGCATACTCAAGAAGCTGGGATCAGAGGAGCAGAGAGTTGGGTGGGGGGCGGTAGAGGGGAAAGGTTAGGTCTCGAGAAGGTTACAGGGATAGAGAAGGGTGAAGCTATGGGGGGATTTAAACACAATGATGAAAATTTAATGTGAGGCTTTAGCACCGACAGAGCGAATAAGCAAGCAGGACTTGGTGTGTGACACAATATGGGCAGCAAGATTTCAGGAGAGCTGAAGTTTATGGAGTTGGGAGGCCAGACGGAACAGCGCTGGAGGTGACAAAAGACACATATGAGGGTTTCAATGACAGATGGACGGAGGTAGGAGCAGAGGTAGCCCATGTTAGAGGTAGAAGCAAGTGGTCTTTACAATGGAGTTGATAAGAGAAGCTCTGCTCAAAGTCAAACAGAATGCTGAGGTTGCACACAGTCTGGGTCAATGGCTGAGGAGTGGGATGGAGTCAGTGGTGAGGGTATGGAGTTTGGAGCATTTACTAAAGGAGATTATTGGTATGGAATTTACTAAGTAGCCCTTCCAGATCGCACTAAAATCAAGATTTTCCTTCCCTCCAAAAATTGGCTGAGTTTGGGATTAAGCATATGAGGAACTGAAAGAGAAATTATATTCTTCAGCGGCACCAGTTCCTGTTTGCTTTAACCTTCCAAACACATCAGCTGCAATTAAAAAATTGCATCAAACTTTGAAGTTTAAAATCTGCAGCAAGAGTTGGCTTCTTTCCAGTAACTTTCTTTTAAGAAATATGAAGAAATTTTCAAATTGGCAGGCAGAATTTAAGTAAATTAATCAGCCGAAGTTTTTCTTAGTTGTTCTAGAGTACTACAGATAATTCTTTTGACATTTTAATCAACTTGACATTACAGGACTTTTCCTTGAGGCCTTTAAGGGGAGTGGAGCACATTCATTTGACAATTCTAGTCGTGCAATTGGGACCCAAAATAATTGCAAGCTTGTTTTTATGAGCTACACAGCAGGAATCATTTGGTAATTCCAGTGCTGTGCCTGATGGAAGCAAGTTTGCAGCCATTGTTTGAATGTACAAACTGTTGAAACTGGACCCACAACTCTGTATTCTGGGTACGAAAAGAGAAAGTGCTTAAAATACACAATTCTCTGTGCATTTGTAAAGCGTAAAAGATGGGTAATGTTTCCGGTATTGACCCTTTGTCTGAACTGTACTGATAGTACTGCAGAGTTCAGCTATCAACACATTCTTTGAGCAGGTAACAGGATGGGTGTAAGAAGGCCCTCTTTATAAATTCTGCATACATACCAACCTCAACCCTTTCCCCAATTCACAAATTACTCTACCCCTTCCAGACCTAGCCCAGAGAAAACAGTGAACCATATCCAACTCCTCCCTTTCATTGCTGTCCATTTCCTATTCAAGGAAATCTATTTCCACGCTTACGACCATTAATTCCCTTCTCAGTTGACATCCACTGCTGGCACTTGCTCCTACTTGAGCTAATGGACCAGTCCAAGGTCCCCACTGTTTCCACTGGCAATAATCCCAGTCTCTGTTTGCTGAAGACAGGAACTCTTACAGAAATTCCCACCTGCAGCAGAGATCACTGCCACCTGCAGCAGAGATCACTGCCATTAGTAACATAGAAGAGACAGGTGCCCTAGTCCTGTCTATTAGCAGCGAGGAGTGGGGGGGGGGGGGGGCGGAGCGGAGCGGGGACTTGGAGTAGTAGTGGGAGAGCAGTAGGAAAGATTATTCATCAGTGCATGAACTCTGGGAAAAAAAAGTAAAAAAGCACCTCAATTTCAGATGGTTTTATTCTAAAAAGTAATGTCAAGAGACTCAGAGAAATGGGTTCAATACAAATGGAAATGGGCCAGGACTAGGGTTAATAACCAAGGTTCTAGTTTAACAGATCCCTGCTTTCTAAAATAGTTATGGAACGCTTCACTAAAACCAGGAGATATGTTGCACAGTAAGCATAGTCTTCAACATCTCATCACGTTGGAGAAAACTGTGGACCCTTGTGTGCTTGTAGCAGTTGGTGTACTGCAAACGCCAGGCCGAGAATGGAACACCAGAAAAGTAGAAAGGAACCAAAAAATATAATCCTGCTTCTGGGGAGGATAATAAAAAGTTACTTACTGTATCATGCATCATTGCTCAAGAATTTTTATATTTAAATATAAAAACTGGAATTTTCTTCAGTGATAGAGAAGGGTTAATTCCAATAAGGAAGCACAGTACAGTAATACAAACAGAAGGTTCATTGGCATTCGAAAGATAAAGGCCTTACATAAGTGAAGAGAGTCAACCCAGTTCCTAGCAGGCATGATCGATCTCAGCACAAAACTGTCTAATGCAGCATTCAACAGCAACCTCATTCAGGAGAGGCCACAGAATCGTGGTGTCAGAAAAAGAAAATGGTCACTATAGTACAGCAGGTAGGTGGCTCTTCGGAGGTTGGGTCTTAGGCACTTTGTTGAGCAGAGTATAGGGAGATTTACTGTACAGTTCTAGGAGTGCTCAATATTGACAATGGGTGCTCAACATGAGAAAAAATGTTCCATTCCCCTTCATAAAATTGTAAAAGATTCACTAAACTCGACATTGAGGACATTGAAGCTGAAGAACTCTTGCCTTATGTTAAAAATAATTTTAGAAAACACGAACAGAAAAACTGGTTGTAATGATCTGATTCTGACACTCTTGAGCCCCTAAAATTACACAGTGAGAGAATTACATAGAATTTACAGCACAGAAACGATGCCAATGTTTATGCTCCACACGAGCCTCAATACTCAACATGCTTATCTGAAAATGCTCCCTCTGCTACTTTAATGGAGCCAATAACCCATTTATTTCATATGGGTAAATGATGTGGCTAAAGTGGCTGTGAGGAATTCAGATGAGCATGTTAAGCCTCCATACACTGATATCCCACAGCACACTGTCAAGACCCAAGAGTTTCGCTGCATGTTAAAAACGTATTTCTATATCTTGAAGCTTTATACTAATGCACATAAGCAGCCAAAAAGATCCTTCCTGTTAACATTGAAAAGGACCCAAACCACCATGGAAAGACTTAAAATAAGTTATTGGTTGGTCAATACTTGGCTGGTAACTTCAGACAAGACAGACAGGAAGAGATTGCAATAGTTCTGTTTATCCAAGGGCTCAGATGGTTGGTTGGCAGAAGTCCATCCAAATAAAATGAAACAATTCTTTCAACAAAAAAAGGGTCAAGTTCACTTTACAAATAGTGTTTACATAAGCACGATCAACTTCTTTAAAAAAAAATGAAATTCAGATGCAAATTGTTTTTTTAAAAAAGTTTCATAAATATCCAAAAACTTTTTTTTTTATTTTTATTTTTTTTTAAAAAGGGACAGCTTAGACTTTTTAGATGCATTAATGAGAAGAGATGATCAATAGGGCCATCTTGGATAGTGTACGGTGAGAAGTTACTTGTCAGTTATTAAAATATCTTCCCCCCCGCCTCCAGCCTAGCTTTGCATCTGTTACCAAAACAGGCATTTATAGTTAAAACAGCCGAGCACAACATTTTGTTCTGGAGAATGGAATGGCATCTGAATTAATCCCTTCCTCCTCAAATCAATTATTATTAGACTTTTGTTGGTTGTATGGTTATTTTCTACCTAAAATTGTTCCTTGAACACCAGCCTGAATTCATTGTAGTTAGGACACGAGGCCATTTTGGACTATTGGTCCTGCAGCAATTTCAGGATTTACCAGTTGCAGGTTGGTGGTTAATCAGCATCTCCAAATGCTGATCTGTGAAGCCTCACTCAATTGGAGGGAGATTTTGCTTACGATACTGGGTGTTGATGCAAACTGTACGCTCCAACTCGCTTCCAGAGGACAGGTTCCTCTTTTATGAATGACATTTAGTTTCGGCACACCAAGGCAACGAGCATGCATGAGCAGTGCTCTCTGTTCCTCTCCACCATCCCCTACCTTTCAACCTCTATTACATGGGATAATAGCCAAATAAAGCAGGTCAAGACCAATGGAGGCATTACAGATGTGTTAGAAAGCTCTCACATCAGCTAGAAATTATAAAAGGAATATAAACATCAGGAGGATCACTTCACTTCCACCTCCTCCTCGAGTTTTTGCTGGAAGCAGGGAACCTCATCATTTTCCAATATGTGCTGCTGGTGGGCAAGTTCCAATGCACAAAATTAAATATTTAAATCAAATATTTATCTTCTCATTACTCCATTCCAAATCGACAGCAGAAACCCACAAAAAGGAAGCAATGAGCAAGCTTGGGCAACAAAGCGGAGTATCCCATCACACTTCTGTGGTACCATTTTTCTTAATGGTACAGGCATGATCTTTCTTAATGTAACATGCCACTTGATGAGACGGGCCAATTTGGATAGCCAATCAGTTCGGGTTTTAGTTCTGACCTACTGCAAAGTTCAAAGCCGATCTGTAACAAGTGGAAAAGCTGATCAGAGATTTCCAGTTGTTTAGTGTGATCAGCCCTTGAAAAGTTATTATTCATAATCTGTCTTGAATGTCTGCCCAAACACATACTAGAATTGCCACAGGCTCCAAAACCCATTCCTGGAACACATGCTCCAATGAAACACAACTTTGTACAAACTTCTGTTCCCCGCACCCCCCCCCCCCGCACTAACCATCAGATCTCGAGAAAAAGAGCAAGTAGCTCATAGATTTCTATTAAACATACTAAAAATACAATGTTTCATAATGGTCATTTACATACAGGAAACTTTGGTTTATCCGGAGGTTGTATGTCCGGAAACCTCGATCTACTGGCAGAAATCAGCAGCCGCTTCGTTAGGTTTTTTTTCTTCTTGTGGTTTTTTTTCTCTTCTCGTGGCTTTTTTTTCTCTTCTTGTGGCTTTTTTTTTTCCCAACAGTCAGGCTCTGCAGTCTCTCTGAAGCTGTTGCTAAGCTACAGAGACGCTTCCAAGGTACGGCCGACTGTATAGAAGCTGTTGCTAAGCAGCAGTGTTTGTTGCCAGATACGGAGCTGCAAATCTCCATATGTTTCAACATTAACGCTGGTATGTCCTGCAGTTTTGATAGATCGGCAACAGCTCGGTCCCGTCGGTGCCGGATATCACAAAGTTTCCTGTACTTGAACACACTGACCCTACTATTTCTATTTTCTTGTTGACAGAAAAAGTTTGCCTGCTCCTGTACATTGGGAGATTAATGGATCTCCTCTTATACATGGCCATGAGGTACATGAAACTTTTTTTTAATCCGGCATGGACGGGACCGACGTGGTGCCGGTTCATCAAAAATTCCGGATAACCGAATGCTATAGTAAAAGATATGGAGCTGAGAGCGCCGTATAAAGCAACAAACCCTGTTGCTTAGCAACAGCTTCAGAACAATGGGCACAAGTTGCAAGCGTCTCTGTAGCTTAGCAACAGCTGCAGCCACACCCTTGCACAGCAACAAATGGAGTAAAAAAAATAAAAGCTACCTGAACCTACTCCTGAATTTTGCCGGTTAACCGTCATTTCCGGTTATTTAGGTGCCGGTTAATCGAAAGTTTCCTGTACAGTGTCTGTCCGTGTATAAAGAGAATCAAGAGCTGCTCAGTTTCAACTGCCAGGTATTTGATCAGATCTGGCAAAGAAGTGGGTACCAAAAAAACACTGATTCTTAATGGTCATCATATAAATGAAACTCTGACCCTGCCTTAGAGATAGGCTAACAAATAGATATGATCGATCAACAAGCCACCCAATATGGACATAGTTCGATACCTATATATTGTATGTGCTTACACTTATATTTGCCCTTCCTGTTCTCCCATATGTCAAACCATTTTCAGATCTCAGATACATTCTTAGACGCCCAGCCCCAGAGACAAAACTATACATTTCAAATAATATTAGACAATTTAGTCACAGGGCTACTTTATCCAATACTGTATTTTTATTTCTCCATATCCAGCAGGCATTAGCAACAAAATTTGACCTTAACCTAATGCCATTCTTCATGTACGAGCCCAGGCAGCTTTGGATAGTCGAGCCCAATCTGGAGCAGACCCAACATCCAGGCACATTTATACCACAAGAGTCAATAGATAGTGATCAAGAACAGGAATCCTGTCCAAATCTCCTCCCGCTGACCTGGGGGCACAAAAGCCAAATTTAGCACCTCAACTACTGCTTCAGCTGAATCAACTAACTCAGAGTGGAGCAGGAATCAACCCTGGGCCCTGTCTAGAGTGTGCATTGCCCTCCAGGCTATCAATGAGTTACAGCTAGGTGCTTGATCAAACTTTTAATCATTCTTCTTTTTCCTCAAAAAAGAGACAAATGAAGATATATGAACATGGACTGGTTTAGGATGATTTGGAAACAGACAGCAGGTTGGAATATGGAACAAAGAAGATGTTCAATGGCGTTCATAGAATAGAATCATAGAAAGTTACAGCGCAGAAAGAGGCCATTTCAGCCCATCGTGACTGCGCCGGCCAACAAAGAGCTATCCAGCCTAATCCCACTTCCCAGTTCTTGGTCTGTAGCCCTGCAGGTTACAGCATCCCAAGTGCACATCCAAGTACTTTTTAAATGTGGTTAGGGTTCCTGCATCTGCCACCCTTTCAGGCAGTGAGTTCCAGACCCCCACAACCCTCTGGGTGAAGAAATTTCCCCTCAAATCCCCTCTAAACCTTCCACCAATTACTTTAAATCTGTGCCCCCTGGTTTTTGACCCCTCTGCTAAGGGAAATAGGTCCTTTCTATCCACTTTATCTCGGCCCCATAATTTTATACACCTCAATAAGGTCTCCCCTCAGCCTCCTCTGTTCCAAGGAAAACAGACCAGCCTACCCAGTCTTTTCTCATAGCTAAGATTCTCTACTCCCAGCAACATCCTTGTAAATCTCCTCTGTACCCTCTCTTGTGCAATCACATCTTTCCTGTAATGTGGTGACCAGAACTGCACGCAGTACTCTAGCTGAGGCCTAACTAGTGTTTTATACAGTTGAAGCATAACCCCCCTGCTCTTGTATTCTATGCCACGGCTAATAAAGGCAAGCATTCCGTATGCCTTCTTAACCACCTTATCTACCTGGCCTGCTACCTTCAGGGATCTGTGGACATGCACTCCAAGGTCCCTTTGTTCCTCTACACTACTCAGTGTCCTACCATTTAATGTGTATTCCCTTTCCTTGTTAGCCCTCCCCAAATGCATTACCTCACACTTCTCCGGATTGAATTCCATTTGCCACTGTTCTGCCCACCTGACCAATTTATTGATATCTTCCTGCAGTCTACAGCTTTCCTTCTTCAGTATCAACCACACAGCTGATTTTAGTATCATCTGCAAAATTCTTAATCATACCCCCTATATTCAAGTCAAGATCGTTGATATATACCACAAAAAGCAAGGGGCCTAGTACTGAGCCCTGCGGAACCCCACTGGGAACAGCCTTCCAGTCACAAAAACACCCATCAACCATTACCCTCTGCTTCCTGTCTCCGAGCCAGTTTTGAATCCAACTTGACACTTTGCCCTGGATTCCATGGGCTTTTAAATTCGTGACCAGTCTGCCATGTGGAACCTTATCAAAAGCCTTGCTAAAGTCCATATAAACTACATCAAACACACTACCCTCATCTACCCTCCTTGTTACCTCCTCAAAAAATTCAATCAAGTTTGTCAGACACGACCTTCCCTTAACAAATCAGTGCTGACTGTCCTTGATTAATCCATGTCTTTCTAAATGAAGATTTATCCTGTCCTTCAGAATTCTTTCCAATAATTTTCCCCCACCGAGGTAAGGCTGACTGGCCTGTAATTAGTCGGTCTATCCTTTTCTCCCTTTTTAAACAAGGGTACCACATTAGCAGTCCTCCAGTACCACACCTGAAGCCAGAGAGGATTGAAAAATGATGGTCAGGGCCTCTGCTATTTCCTCTTTTGCTTCGCTTAACAGCCTTGGATACATTTAATCCGGGCCTGGGGATTTATCCACTTTTAAAGCTGCTAATCCCCTTAATACTTCCTCACTTACTATATTTATTTCATCTAATAATATTTCACACTCCTCCCCCCAATAGCAATGTCTGCTTCGCCGCTCTCCTTTGTGAAAACAGATGCAAAGTATTCATTAAGGACACTACCAACGTACATTGGATACAAACATCCACTTTTACAAAGATATTTAATGGAGTTTTTTTTAAACAATCACTTTTCTTCTTGGAGCTGATGGTGCTTTTGAGTAGCTCTTGCGCCTGCACGCCCGTGAGCTCAGGACTAGAATAAATCTGCAATCACTGAACATGTACATCATGCATAGCAAATGTGCAAAGGTCTGTTACTTTCAATAGGTTTACAACATTACTGCCAGTGCAAAAAATTATGTGGCCAAAGTTTGCTTTTCTCATTCTGAGGGATTTGATCCAAACAAATGAGGTAAATTGTTATCACAAAATGAAATGTATGGTCTAGCGCAAATGTTCCATTCTGGAATAATGATGCCCATGAGAAGCATATATAATACAAAAAGAAATGCAACCCTTGACTTCAGCATGCAGCCACTGGAACATGTTTGGAAAATTATTATAATTTAGTGATTTCCTTCCTTTTTAATGGTTATCGCTCTTTCAGTACAGTTGTGCAAAATCTAGCTGGCTGACTTTTGCCAACGTGGTTGTTCCTTTTACCAACTATATCTCTAGCAGCAAGCATTTTGAACGCGAGTGACCACTATTACTTAAAAAAAAAAAAAAAATTCTCCCAATAAATGGTGATCTAATATACAAAGCAAAATAATTGACACGATCTGAATAAAGCAAAATTAATCTTTCACTTTTACCAGTGTACAATTAGTCTTTGAAAATACTGCCTGTATAAAAATCTACAGGAAACTTTGGTTTATCCGGAGGTTAACTGTCCGGAATGGTCAAGCCACCGGCAAAAATCAGGAGCCGTTTAGTTTGTTTTTTTTTCTTTTCGTTTCTTTTTTTTCCACCAGTCCGGCTCCGCAAGGTCTCGCTGGAGCTGTTGCTAAGCTGCAGAGACGCTTGCAAGGTACGGCCGACTGTTTAGAAGCTGTTGAAGCAACAGGGTTTGTTGCCAGATACAGAGCTCAAAATCTCCGTATGTTTCAACATTAGCGCTGGTTTGTCCGGCAGTTTTGATGGGGCGCCAACAGCTCGGTCCCATCGGTGCCGGATAGCACAAAGTTTCCTGTAGTTCTATTTGTTTCAGTTCCGAGTAGTTTGTAAGAATATGATACTAGAGAGACCCAGTGCTTGCTCTCTACAGCTTTGAATTATATAAACATATGCTCATTTTTGTCAGTCACACACACTTCCAAAGTATCTCTCACACATAGAAAGTATCTGTGAACCAAATAATCCCAAGTTCTGAAATAAATAAGCAATAGCATTACTTGAATAATGCAGATTGCCTGCAATACAGATAACAAAACTCAGGCAATGCATTTTTGTACTTTGCTCCCCGTTCCTTCCACTCCCGGGTTCAATGTCTGCCACTGCATCCCATCCCATCCCATCCCACTCACTCACGCTTCCGCTTCCAGACCTGGACTTTCCCTCTTCTGCACTGAGCTGAATTTCAAATAATAACAGCAGTCAACTGACTGGATGCACAGCAAAATTTGCCAGGTCACAACTCAAGAACACAATACAAGGGTGAAATTTTTCATGTTGCATCTTCTTTCTTATCTAATGTGAACATATTCATGAAATGTAATTCAAAAGCAAGAGTTCAGAGAAAATGTTGCAGCTGTCGAATTATACTGTACTGAATCTGTTGGAGCATTCCTCCCCCTACATATTACATTTTGACCACTGCTCTAGAATTGAATTGCAGAGCTTGGACAAAAATGTAAATTTGTGTGTTAAATCTTGTAAAATAAAGACCCCGCATCTCAACGCTTCTCGGTGCTCCCATCAACTTCTCACGACCTCAACAAACCCCATCCTCTCACACTGCACAGCCTCCACTTCGACAACCTATCTATTATGTCAGTGTGTAATTGAGACACGGACTGCAGGAGTTGGTTATAACAGGTCTTTACTGAGTGGAGACAAACTGGAACTACTTTGCAAAAGTTACTACACAGGCTTATATACAGGGGTGGTCACTACTGGTACTGCAGTATACAGGGGCTGCAGAATATAGTTCCTTCTGCAAAGTACATACACTACACTATCGTCTCCAAATTCTTCAATACCTCAGCTCATCCAAGTGCTCTTGCACCCTTCCCCTCTGCTGCAGCGATGTAACCTCCAGTGCGCCACGGGCAGTGCCATAGTTGTATTTTTTTTTTTAAAAAGCCACCTCAAAATGTAGGACAAGGCATCTTAAAAGGATAGTAAAATGGAAGCCTGTACAATAAGCAGTACACGCCAGTATTATCCCAGGACTGGAGACAAAACAAATGGTGCAATTCACCTCCCTCCCAAAGAGTCAGATTTCATATGATGTTTTGTGTCAAAATCTCTTGCGGTAATGTAGATCACTACCTGCAGATGCCTTAATGCAATAGTGACAGTTGGACAGAAAACACCCACAAGGCATTTTTTCTCTTTGCCCAACTGAATTCTCTAAGTTTCGTCAAACTTGTAAAGAATCTGATACTTGAGAGAGAAAACATATGGCTCTACTCAAGAATTCCTACATTCCAATCTAGGCTGCTTCCTATTATCAAGTCAGTTTTCCAACAAACATAAGCCTGCTCTTCTGAGTATTTCATCACAGTCCTGGACTGTCAAAAATCTCTGGTTAGCTGCTGTTTGGTTTCAATAGGGACGGGGCATGTTCTCCGAGGTTAGCATTATGAATTGGGTTTTGCTCAGGGCCGTTTTACTGCAGCTATTGATCTCTGATCAGTAACTACAGTATCAATATGTAGCCGCAGTACCTTATTTATACGGCAACTGGGATGGTCAAATCCAAGAGAGAATACGCTGCATACATGTGCTCCTGGCATTTAAACATAAATCGCGAGTATGGGCTGGACTTTCCGCAATCCCAACACTATTAAATAAAAGTTTTGAACGTTTCCATCTGGCCTAATGAGCCACTTAATATTTTATAAACCAGATTTGACATCAGACTGGAGTTATACACCCAACCCAAGTGGTACACAACTGCCTATTCCAGTGGGCCACATGGAGAACCAAATCCAGAGCCATACTGCTTTGCAGCAATGCTCAAGTTGCAGTATAAATGCACACTGAGATAGGCTTAAAAATTCTGCAGAAGTGATTGACTGTTATCACGTTTAAATAAAAGTCCAGCAAGGTTATTTTGTAAATGAAAGCTACAACTGACCAATTTACTTGGTTCTAACCCAGATTGTTAAACAGATCAGTATCCCCATGAAGAAGTATAGAAAAGGTCGAATCATTCCATCAAGCCTGCTCCTTCCACAGATCACAAAGAGTCGGCTCTACCATGGACCCTTCTCAACCTAGTTCATCTCCTGAAAAAAGAGTTTGCAAAGCTACTTGCTCTTCCCCCTCCCTGTAATTTTTAAAGAGGACCATCAAGTTAAACTACCTTTCTAATCAGATATTCTACATTATAAATCCTTGGTGGGACAATTCCATGGTCACAGCAGCTCAGGAACATAATGTTCCCTCTCTATTTGTACTTGTACTCCTAATCCTTGGCTTCACCAATCAGCACATTATTAACTGCTTTAGCTGGGTCTATTCATGTAAACCGTACTCAGCAATTTGTTTTCAGATCTTGCTTTAGCTTTGTTAATGTTGTTTAGCTCTGTAGTTACTATCCAAGGTTAATGACCTGTTACATCTACATTATCCATTTCTCTCAGTATTTAAGACTGGATCATGCCCTCTCTCAATCTCGAGTCTCTCAGTCAGCGTAGTGCAGTGGGGCCTTTTATTTCATCGGCCTCCATTTGTGCAACAGATACATTCCTATAAAAGAGATTCATATTGCTGTTATTTGGAAATACAGCTGACCTCAATTTTGTTAAAATACAAAGCAATCGCAACATATGCTTACAGTAACCCACATCCAGTTACTGACTCAGAACTAGAAACTTTGTGACCACAGAATACTATAAAACTGAGTCGAGACTAGAAGAGAACAGAAAGCACTTTCAATGACAAAATCAAGTCTACTGGTCAGCTTACTGCCATTGCACAGTATCATGCAAGTTACTTCAATAGAAGGATGTAATGATGTTGAACCATTACCACAACTTCACCTCACGAAACATAAAAGACTAGTTTGAGCAGAGGATAAGGTTGGGAAAATTTCCCTCCAGCTTGTGTAGGTTTTGTACTTAATGTGGAGGTCAGTGCGGAGGCCTGTTAGAACAAAAGGACCGTAAAATGGCAAACCAAGTTCAAGATCCACGACAGAGTGGCATTGACAGGGGTAAGGTAGAGCATGATGAAAAAGCAGAGGTCTGGAAATGTATCGGAGGTTACGGGGACGAGGGCAGGAGAGATCGAGGAAGATGGCAGAAGGCAGCAACCCAGCAGGCGAGGCTGGGGCCAAAGTTCGGAAAGAAGAAACCTATTCCCCTAGTACCTGATTTATTCTTTGGTGGTGTGATTTGAACCAAAAGAAGAGAAACATAGCATTTTTGGTATTACTGAGAAAACAGATCCAATCAAAAAGGCCAGATGTCACTTTACAATTCTGCTACCAAGCCATTAACAAAACTCTGCCCTCAGCACCGGATATTGAGATGCAAAAGCTAGATCGTCTCTACAATGATTCAACCACTACAAGAGATGTTCACACCATAGAATGTCAGCCCAACAAATGGATATGCAAAGCACAAGTCACTTTTGTAGTGTATGTGCCTTTAAGTCAGAACTACTTTTACAGCTCCTGTATACTGTAGTACCGGCAGTGACCACACCTGTATATAAGCTTTGTGCATGCCTCTGTACCCCCAGTCTTGAGACTACCCTCCTCCAGTAAAGACCTGTTTATTGTTAATGTACAGCATCCGTGTGATTATTTAATAACAGCATATCCACTGAACCACGGATCCAACAACTTTGACGTCCATCTGCACCAGTAGTACCCTTTAATATTTTCCACATCCTAAAAAACCCTCAAAAAAGTGTTAGGAAACATAATACTGGCATTCAGAAAATGCTTGAATAATACGCAGGCTGTTTACTCATTAAATGTTTTTCCTACCCACCGTCAAAACATAAAGACAGTTTCCGCTACATGTCAACTTCTTCCATTTAGCCTATTACGGAGAAGCTGTTCTTGCACCAGTACATGGCAGAAAAAGCTCCAATCAGCAATAACAGTTCACCCAAAGTAGTAGTGCTGACCCTAAAATGCAGACAAACTGTGGCAGGACTTCATTTACATATATAAAAGGAGAGAGAATCCAACACATTTGGTTTTCTGTTGTTCACTATCGTAAGCACCCAACTTACAAATCTGAAGCAGAAGATTGGACATGAGCAGCAACAGTAGTGGATCTTTCAATCAGAAATGCTAATTATTAAATATTGCTTTTATGCGAGTAGCTTCTACTGTGCCTCGTGTGTGGCAGGGGAAAGTGATATCCTTGGGCAGAAGCTTTTTAAGGGGTCATTTAACTATCCTCTTATAAATAGTTGAAAACCTGAATAAATGAACAAACATGAATAATGTGGTATTGCGCATTATTTTAAACAAGACACAGAATAGCATTCAAGCAACTACTAATTAATACAAAGGCACTTCATTCTCCAGGATATGGCTGTCTGCTTCGAACTCCATGCTGCATGGAGAATGCAATCACTCAACTTCTTGTGACTCCCGAGCAGTACAATGCATTAGCATGGCTCTGCAAGCTAAGTAACCTCAGTGACAATATATCCCCCATACCTCTAAAATAGCCTCAATGTCCTGATGTTGAGCTTGTTGTCTTGCCAGCCTGTTCTGCAGTTAGCGGAGATCAGTGCTGTTATATGACCACATTGGCCAAAGCCCTCCTAGAAACCAAAACAAAGAAAATGCACCTGTTAAAATCTGGAGTAAAATTTTGTGCCTATATCGAAAGTGTGTCCCCACTACTCCCCCCATAGTTAGAGAGTTTAACAAAACTGGGACTTATTCTCAGATTACTTTGTTGTATACAGTCCCGAGATGAAATTCTCATGTAAGTGGAGGTGCTGCAATGATGTGTGTACAGAGGAGAATACAATGACAACACATGGTGCTATAAAATTTATCATTTCATTACTTAGAGAAAAGCATAAATATACACAGTATGTACACACACCATCTGCTGCAACAGACAGTAATGGTACCAGTGAATCAGAGCTTTTGGGGCATGATGTTCTAAAATTTAAGAACTGAACTGGGTTGGGCCTACCACCCCATTCCCCAAAGAAATCCTTTCCTGAAGTGCCTTTTGCCTGGCAATTCTGGCCACAAGTGTGTTCAGTGTACTCTTTTCATCAAGCAATGCTATGTGTACATTGGAAATGCATGTTCAATAACCAGGAGTCAGCAATAACTGTTGACTTGTTTACTTTCCGAGGCCATCTCCAGGGGTCAGGCAAATGCGGTCAGTTTAATTGCGTTAAGGTCTTCCGATTGCAGAATTGGCAGTTCCCAGTGCGCTACTCAAAGAACAATAGTTGTTGAGGGCTTCTTTCAGCGGGTCTTGTGCTTTACATGATTAAAACCAAGAGAGGACCACAATGAGAACCAACTACACAACTGCATCTTGTTAAAACTCAACTAGTTTGGTAAAATAATCTTATGCTTGGATAATGATTTCTATAAACAAACAAAGTCAATAAAAAGCCAAAAATTATACAATACATTAAATCAAGGAATATGAACAACACTAAACAGATGTCTAAAAAGAGAGTTGCAGTCTACAGGTTAAATTGAGCATAGGGCTGGCTAAAACCAAGTGAGGAATAAGATTTATTAAAATATACTGGTTCGACTTTATGCTACAGTCAGGATTTTGATCAAATGGAATTATTTGAGAAATTCCATACCTGATCAGGTGACTTTATCTGGAGACAGATAGTAATGTTTCATTGCTGCACTCGCACCCATCACCTACCAAACACTCAGGCCAGATATACCATACATGCAACTTTCTATTTAAAATTTGTGATTCTCAAGTGTTGTAAGCTGTAGTTCTAATGTTGATGATTTTGTACTACCAGAGTACTAGCAAGTACACTATAACTACATTAATTTCCATGCAGAAATACAGAAGGACAAGTATTTCTAGTTCTATAAATTGAACAGGACAGTGCAACACCATAACATTGTTAATACCAAAGCACTAAGTTCCAGAGGGAAAACAAAATAAATAGGAAGGAGTAGTACAGGGAAACAAGGTGGTTTTACCTGAGATATTACATAGAATGTACAGCACAGAACCAGGCCATTCGGCCCAACTGGCCCATGCATAATTTCACTGCTTTTTATGCTCCACATGAGCCTCCTCCCAACCCTCTTCATCTAACCTCACCAGCATATCCTTCTATTCCTTTCTAACCTCCCCTTAAATGCACCTTTGCTATACGCCTTAGCTACTCCTTCTGATGGCACGTTCCACATTCTTACCACTCTTTGGGTGAAGAAGTTTCTCCCGAATTCCCTAATGGATTTATTGGTGACTATCTTATATTTATGGCCCCTAGTTTTGGTGTCCCCCACAAGTGGAAACATCTTCTCTACGCCTACCCTATCAAACCCTTTCATAATCTTAAAGACCTCGATCAGCTCACCCCTCAGCTTTCTCTTTCCGAGACAAAAGAGCCCCAGCTTGTTCAGCCTTTCCTGATAAGTATAGCCTCTCAGTACTGGAATCATTTTTGCACCTTCTACAGTGCCTCTATATCCTTTTTATAATATGAAGGCCAGAACTGTATAATTTTAAAATACAAATTCCACTGCTTTTTATTCACAGGTTGATTGATCAGGCCTCTCCAGGCTGCAAACAAGAAAGCCCATCTAGCCACCAGTGTAGTGTTTGGAGAATTGATTGTGTTTGGACAAAGTGTTAATGCATGGAGTCAGAAACTTCCTTGCAATACAAGCACTTCCACTGCTCAATCAGCTTGCTTATCCATGCAAGAGTCACAGATCTTTATTGTAGAGACACTGGGTAGCTCACTGGATCGGCAGTCTTAACATCTCTGGGGCCTGGGTTTCCTCCCAGAACAATGGTTTGAAAGTCTCCTCTCTGCCAAGGATCTTCTGTGAAATGAGTTTGTCCAATCTCAACTTACTTCCTTAGCACGAAACTGCCAATATTTAGCACAAATTGGCAGTTCGAGAGAGGACAGAAGCTGGTATGGGAAATGAAAGAGGAAGAATAAAAAAATGTCCCACTGATGCAATACAGGATGCTCTTTGGAAGGTGAAGTTAAGGTGCCTTGTTCAGGCAAAATAACCTCGGCCCCTCTTACATTTTTACTTATATTTTTTTCCACCCCTTTGTTTTGGGTCTTCCCTTCCCCCCCCCCCCCTTTCCTTTTTTTTCTCTCTCCCACATGGCAGCTGTCTCTCATCCTGCCAGTGCACTTCACACCTAATCTGAGCCGTCTTTTGTCTCCACTGTCCTATTACCATCTCATCTGGTTTTGAATACCTCCTAATGCTTCTTTTGTTCTATCGCAGCCTTGCCTTCGATCTATTTAATTTCCTTTCCAGTTTTGAAAAAGGGTTTCGACCCGAAACGTCGACTCTAATTTCTCTCCATGGATGTTACCTGGCCTGCTGAGTTTTTCCAGCATTTTCTGTTGTTATTTCGGATTTCCAGCATCTGCAGTATTTCGCTATCAGAATAAAAGTAACATTGGTCTGCATCTGGTGATGCTCTACCTGACTTAAGTGAGACTAATTTGGGCACCAGGTGCCCTAAATAGAAAGCTGCTCCTTCCACAGCACAGATATCCCTCCACCTTACCAGTACAAACAATGCTGGAGTTGGGATGGGAAAAGAACCTGGATTTTAAAAACTTGAATAAGTACAGTTTCCTTTTCAGGTCTTTGACCCGAAACGTTAACTCGGTTTCTTTCTCCACGGATGCTGCCTGGCCGGCTGAGTTTTTCCAGCATTTTCGGTTATTCCTTTTCACATGTTCTCTCCCAACTACCCCTCAAACATTAGCCTTCCTATAAATAGTCAGAACAGGCATGGACAACACTCTGATAACAGCACAATTAAGAGATCCTTGAAACTAAAATATCCCTCTCACCAGAGAGCTGACATCATTGCCCAACTTCAAAACCAGATCAAGTAGGACTTAAAAGAGGAAGCCCTGACATACTCTGAATTGCCAGTTCTGCTATCAAACCCCACAAAAAAATCTTGCCATTCTTATTCCTTTGGAATGTTCCACATATCTGTAGATTGTATCATAGAGTTATACAGCACAGAAAGAGGCCCTTCGGCCCATCGTGTCTGTGCCGGCCATCAAGCTCCGTCTATTCTAATCCCATTTTCCAGCACTTGGTCCGTAGCCTTGTATGCTATGGCGTTTCAAGTGCTCATCTAAATGCTTCTTGAATGTTGAGGGTTCCTGCCTCTGCCACTTTTTCAGGCAGTGAGTTCCAGATTCCAAACACCCTCTGGGTGAAAAAGTTTTTCCTCAAATCCCCTCTAAACCTCCTGCCCCTTACCTTGAAACTATGCCCCCTGGTTATTGACCCCTCTACTAAGGGGAAAAGTTCCTTTCTATCTACCCTATCTGTGCCCCTCATAATTTTGTACACCTCAATCAGGTCCCCCCTCAGCCTTCTCTGCTCTAAGGAAAACAACCCCAGCCGGTCCGGTCTCTCTTCATAGCTGAAGCGCTCCAGCCCAGGTAACATCCTAGTGAATCTCCTCTGCACCCTCTCCAATGCAATCACATCCTTCCTATAGCGTGGCAACCAGAACTGCGCACAGTATTCCAGCTGTGGCCTAACTAGCATTTTGTACAGCTCCATCATAACCTCCCTGTTCTTATATTCTATACCTCGGCTAATGAAGGCAAGTATCCCATATGCCTTCTTAACCACCTTATCTACCTGTCCTGCTACCTTCAGGGATCTATGTACATGCACACCAGGGTCCCTCTGATCCTCTGTCCTTCCTAGGGTCCTACCATTCATTGTGTATTCCCTTGCCTTGTTAGTCCTCCCAAAATGCATCACCTCACACTTTTCAGGGTTCAATTCCATTTGCCACTGTTCTGCCCATCTGACCAACCCGTCTATATTGTCCTGTAGCCTGAGGCTTCCCTCCTCGCTATTTACCACTCCACCAAATTTTGTGTCATCTGTGAACTTACTGATCATACCTCCTACATTCATATCTAAATCATTAATGTACACTACAAACAGCAAGGGACCCAGCACCAATCCCTGCGATACACCACTGGACACAGGCTTCCAGTCACAAAAACAACCTTTGGCCATCACCCTCTACCTCCTGCCACTAAGCCAATTTTGGATCCAGTGTGCCAAATTGCCCTAGATCCCATGGGCCCTTACCTTCTTGACCAGTCTCCCATGCGAGACTTTGTCAAAAGCCTTACTGAAATCCATGTAGACTACATCAACTGCACTACCCTCATCCACACACCTAGTCACCCTCTCGAAAAATTCAATCAAATTGGTTAGACATGATCTCCCCCTGACAAAGCCATGCTGACTATCCTTGCCTCTCCAAGTGGAGACTAATTCTGTCCCTCAGAATTTTTTCCAATAATTTCCCTACCACTGATGTTAGGCACACTGGCCTGTAATTCCCTGGTTTATTTATACTGCCCTTCTTGAATAATGGTAGTAAGTTAGCTGTCCTCCAGTCCTCTGGCAGCTCTCCTGTGGCCAGAGAGGTTCTGAAAATGTGTGTCAGAGCCCCTGCAATCTCCTTCCTCGCCTCACAGCGCAGCCTGGGATACATCTTGTCTGGGCCTGGGGATTTATCCACTTTTAAGCCCTCTAAAACCGCTAGTACCTCCTCCCTCTCAATGCTAATTTGTTCAAGTATATCACAATCCCCCTGCCTGATTTCTATGCCTACATCGTCCTTCTCCACGGTAAACACAGATGCAATATATTCATGTAAAACCTCACCTACATCTTCCAGCTCTACACACAGATTGCCACATTGGTCCTTAATGGGGCCCTACGCTTTCCCTGGTTATCCTCTTGCCCTTAATATACTTATAAAACACCTTGGGATTTTGCCCGCCAGTGTTTTTTCCATGCCCCATCTTCACTCTTCTCATTTTTTTTTGAAGTACCCCCCTGCACTTCCGAGACTCCTCTAGGGCTTTCACTGTTTTTAGTCCTTTGTATCTGCCAAAAGCCTCCCTTTTTTCCCCTAATCCATTCTTGTATATCCCTTGACATCCAGGGTTCCCTGGACTTGGTGGTCCCACCCTTGACCTTTCTCTCTCTATTTCCTTTCTGAAAGACTCCCACTGCTCTGATGTGGATTTTCCTACTAGTAGCTGATCCCAGTCCACATTGGCCAGATCCTGCCTTATCTTATTAAAATCGGCCTTCCCCCAATTTAAAACCTTTATTTCCGGTCCATCTTTGTCCTTTTCCGTGACTACCTTAAATCTCACTGAATTATGGTCACCGTCACCAAAATGCTCTCCTACTGACACTTCCACCACTTGCCCGGCTACATTCCCTAGAATTAGGTCCAGTACCGCCCCCTCTCTTGTAGGACTTTCTACATGCTGGCTCAAAAAGCTCTCCTGGATGCACTTTAAGAATTCTGCACCCTCTAAGCCTTTCACACTCTGACTATCCCAGTTAATATTGGGGAAGTTGAAATCCCCTAATATTATTACCCTATTATTTCTACACTTCTGAGATTTGCCTACATATCTGTTCCTCTATCTCCACCTGACTGTTTGGGGGCCTATAATAAACTCCCAGCAAAGTGCTTACCCCCTTTTTGTTTTTAAGTTCTACCCGTATGGCCTCATTAGAGGAACCTGCTAAGATATCATCCCTCCTTACAGCAGTAATTGACTCCTTGATTAATATTGCGACACCCCCTCCTCTTTTACACCCCCCTCTGTCTTGCCTGAAGATTCTATACCCCGGAATATTGAGCTGCCAGTCCTGCCCCTCCCTCAATCATGTCTCTGTGATAGCAACAATACCATACTCACGTGTTCATCAACACCTTCAATTCATCTGCCTTACTCGCAAGACTCCTTGCATTAAAATAAATGCCATCCAGCCTTGCCATACTCCCTTGTGCCATTACATATTTGCTCTGCGTTTCCGGCTGACTTGTTTTTTCCTCTATATTTGGCTGTGCATCACCCCCAACTATAACTCCACTCCGTATCCCATCCCCCTGCCAAGTTAGTTTAAACCCCCCCCAACAGCACTAGCAAAACTCCCCGTAAGGATGTTGGTCCCATTCCGGTTCAGGTGCAACCCGTCCGACTGGTACAGGTCCCACCTTCCCCAGAAGCAGACCCAGTGATCCAGGAAACTAAGGCCCTCCCTCCTGCACCAACTCTTCAGCCACGCATTCATCTGCTCCATCCTCCTATTCCTATACTCACTAGTACGTGGCACCGGGAGTAATCCAGAGATTACAACCTTTGAGGTCCTGCTTTTTAATCTGCTACCTAGCTCCCTAAATTCTTGTTGCAGGACCTCATCTCTCTTTCTACCCATATACTGCTATTGAATATTAATTTATATTACAGGCTGAGAATGTGACCGTCAGGCACGGGGCAGGGGGGGAGTGGGGGTGGTGGGAAAGAGAGGGGAGAATGTGCGTCCGATCCCCAACCCAGGGCTAAGTCACAATCCCGACCCCTGGAGGTGGGGGTGAGGTGTGAGATCCCAGGGGCCGCGGGGGGTCAGGTCCAATCTCCGACCCCCAACCCCGGGGAGAGGCAGACTG
This sequence comes from Somniosus microcephalus, assembly GCF_052327205.1. NCBI lineage: Eukaryota > Metazoa > Chordata > Chondrichthyes > Squaliformes > Somniosidae > Somniosus > Somniosus microcephalus. Next base: position 60,558,346 of record NC_141003.1, read on the forward strand.
CTGGTGGGGGAGCTCGGGGTCTGGGAGGAAGCACTTCTGCTCTTCCCGGCCCACAAGGATTGCTCCAGAGATTCCCGGCCGCCTGCAGTTAACCCTGCACAGCAGCTTAAAGCAGAGGCTTCAGGCCTCATTATAATATTTAAAATGCCAATACCCCTCCTGGGAGCAGGTTGGCTGCCCGTCCCCCATCCCGCCTGAGTAAAAGGTGAAGGTGGGCGGGTTTTAGATTTTTCCAACTTTCACGATGAAGCAACGGTGATATATTTCCAAGTAAGGATGGTGTGTGATTTGGAGAGGAACTTGGGAGGTGGTGGTGTTCCCACGCACCTGCTGCCCTTGTCCTTCTATGTGGTGGAGGCCACGGGTTTGGGAGGTGCTGCCAAAGAAGCCTTGGCGAGTTGCTGCAGTGCATCTTGTAGATGCTACACACTGCAGCCACGGTGCGCCGGTGGTGGAGGGAGTGAGTGTTTAAGGCGGTGGATGGGATGCCAATCAAACAGGCTGCTTTGTCCTGGATGGTGTCGAGCTTCGAGTGTTGCTGGAGCTGCACTCATCCAGGCAAGTGGAGAGTATTCCATCGCACTCCTGACTTGTGCATGGTGGAAAGGCTTCGGTTACAATAAGTGCTTGGCAAACTTAAGTTTATATGGCAGTTTAACAGGTAGCAATCGTAAACTTCTATTTTAAGTCCATGATGAATAAAGAAAATACAAGGTCTTTGATTTTATAACTATCACATCAAGATAGTTCAGTCTTCCTCTGCAGGGCGTTGGCAGACTTGGTGTCGACAGCAAGCCATCTGTAATCGCCTTTCTTGGTTCATTGGCAGACTCCTTTACTTGGCTTCATAGACAGTGGTTTACTGTTACATTTCTTATACTTTTACAAAATTATAGTTAACTGCATTCCGCATTTCTCTATACATTCCTTACACTTGAGCTCCTGCCTAAACCCTTTTCCCTGACCTCGCCTTTAAAAGTTTTAAGGCATTCTGACCAATTCATTCTTCGTTGCGGTTAGGATTCCAATTAAAATGGCACAAAAAAATTTGTACATACTTGCAGAGTTACAAAAGATACACGTTACTCAATGTCGAGCCATGGACGTGGTTATTTCCACCGCAGATTGCAGGCAATGAAGGATCCTATAAGGAATCTTTTACCTAATGTCTCTATAGAGTCAATGCTAAATTGTAAATTAAAATGTGCGATGTGTTCAGACCCTTGGCAGCTGCAGCAATTAAAGTTAACAAGGTGTATGCTTTTGTTGACAGAATAATGCGAGAAGAAGCGGTGTTGATTAATACCACTCAGGTCAGCTCGATTACCTTATTGTAATCAAAAGAATGGACAGAAGTTAATCTCACTGGGTAGATTTGAGATAGCGTCCTACAATCAAGTATTTATGAAGTTACCAATTGGATTTAAAACTTCAAATGTTTTGATTTTTAATTATGCAAAATATTTTAGAAATCAAAATGATTCGATAATTGAAAAAACACACAAAATTGTTTGATTCCTGTTGCTCATTCTTCATCAAAACAAGTAGAAAATTACCTTTATAATCCCTCCTTTCTCTTTCCATGCCCCGCATCATGTGGAGAGAAGAGGCTGGCGCTCCAAGCTAATCACCAGGAGACAGCCAACATTAAACTGCCCGTCCTCTTACTGACAAGTACCTGGCCTCTTCATAAAAAACTGAAACAGGAGTAGGCCATACAGCCCCTTGAGCCTGTCCACCATTCAATAAGATCATGAGTGAACTTCTACATCAACTCCAACTCCTCCTCTGGACCTCCTCCACCAGGACCTCCAGTGCCGCATCGGAGAACCTATGCGCCCTCTTCCTCGGTCCCGGAGCCTGCAAGGTGTCGCTGTATGCCCGTCAGAGCACTCCACATCTTCAGTGCAAGTGCGTGTGAGGAGCCCACACATACTGCTCCACGAAAATTGCATCTAGTCAGCACTTGAGTGCAAAACCTGTTGGTGTCTGTTTAGCACCTCCAGGCAATTTAAAATTACGGTAATCAGCAATTAGGATCAAAATTTGTATACTATATCCAGACTTTGAAACAGGCTAATCTTATTACTGCCGCACCCATTTAGCGCCTGTTTTCACCCTTTTGCCAAAATAACTCACTCCTCCACCGCACCCCCCACCCCGCCCCCCGGATTTACTCTTATACGCCATCCCCCTTGCAATAAAGGCTAACATAACATTTGCCTTCCAAATTGTTTGCTGTACCTCTTTGCTTCATACCTCTTAAAAGCAGAAAAGCTGAGATCAGCAATTCATCAGCAGAAGGAAGGAATAGATCTCCCTCATGGCACCACATATTAGTGCTTCAGTATTCTATGGATGACGTTCAGGCTTGGGCTGATAAGTGGCAGGTAACATTCGTGCCACAGACGTGCCAGGCAATGACTATCTCCAACAAGCGAGAGTCTAACCACCTCCCCTTAACGTTCAATGGCATTACCATCGCCGAGTCCCCCACCATCAACATCCTGGGGGGGGGGGGGGGGGGGGGGGGGGTCACCATTGACCAGAAACTCAACTAGACCAACAACATAAATACTGTGGCAACAAGAGCAGGTCAGAGGCTAGGTATTCTGCGGCAAGTGTCTCACCTCCTGACTCCCCAAACCCTTCACGCTATCTACAAGGCACAAGTAAGGAGCGTGATGGAATACTCTCCACTTGCCTGGATGAGTGCAGCTCTAACAACACTCGAGAAGCTCGGCACCATCCAGGACAAAGCAGCCCGCTTGATTGGCACCCCATCCACCACCTTAAACATTCACTCCCTCCACCACCGGCGTACCGTGGCTGCAGCGTGTACCATCTACAAGATGCACTGCAGCAACTCGCCAACTTCTTCAGCAACACCTCCCAAACCCGTGACCTCTTCCACCTAGCAGGACAAGGGCAGCAGGCGCATGGGAATACCACCACCTCCAAGTCACACAGCCAATCCTTCATTGTCACTGGGTCAAAATCCTGGAACTCCCTCCCTAACAGCACTGTGGGAGTACCTTCACCACACGGACTGCAGCGGTTCAAGGTGGCGGCTCACCACCGCCTTCTCAAGGGCAACTAGGGATGGGCAATAAATGCAGGCCCTGCCAGCGACACCCACATGCCATTAAAATGAATTTTTTTAAAAAGGTACCTCTACTTTGCTCCATCGCTATCTTTTCTCTCATTAAATCCTGGTGTGCTTTTGGTCATGGATATTTTACAAAAATGTAAAGCTGCTTCAACAAAGAAAAGCATGAGATAAAGGAGAAAGAAAGAGGGGCTGAGATGGAGTGATGGGATGGGGATTCAATGCTCTGATCAATGCTTCTCTTCAGATGGGACTTAAGCAAAGGCCAGCTGCCTCCTTGCAATGGGAAAGGGAGAAGTAGTTCTGATGGGGAGTTTTCAGTAGGCTGCTGTCACGTTCTCATTACAATTTGCCAAATGTTGTATTCATGGTGGCCTGGCAAATTGCACTGACCTCTTTGCCACAGAAGTTTGGTCCAAGATGGGCTAGGAACAGCAGAAAAGGCGATATATCCTTTTTAAGGAAACAGGAAGATGAGTTGCCACAATGTGGGGGAAACTTGGCAGTGCAAGATAGTTCTGCAGCTTGGTTGCCAAGTCCAAACAAAATCCAGAGATACATTTCAATATTAAAATACAAAGTAGTTATTGCATACCATTCAAATACTATTCATTTGAGTTGATATTGGAAATAGAAGAAAAGACTTTTCATTAACATTACTTATTGAGCTTCTCTCCTTCGATTAATCCATTTTGAGACAAATAATTAAACCATCCCATGTCTCACTCAGCTTTTTGATGGGTATAAAGTTGAGCATTTTGTGGCAAACAAAAACAACAACAACTTGTATTTATATAGCACCTTTAACATAGTAAAACGTCCCAAGGTGCTTCACAGGAGTGTTATAAAAACAAAATTTGACACCAAGCCAAACAAGGAGATATTAGGGCAGACGACCAAAAGCTTGGTCAAAGAGGTAAGTTTAAAAAAGTGTCTTAAAGGGGGAACGAGAGGTAGCGAGACGGAGCGGTTTAGGGAGGGAATTCCAGAGCGTAGGGCCTTGGCAGCTGAAGGCACGACCATCAATGTTTGAGTGATTAAAATCAGTGATGCTCAAGAGGGCAGAATTAGAGGAGTGCAGATATCTCTGTTTGTGGTGCGGGGGGGGGGGGTGCCTGGAGGAGATTACAGAGATGAGGAGGGGGCGAGGCCATGGAGGGATTTGAAAACAAAGATGAGAATTTTAAAAACTGAGGTATTGCTCAACTGGGAGCCAATGTAGGTCAGCAAGCACAGAGGTGATGGGTGAACGGGACTTGGTGCGAGTTAGGATACGGGCAGCCGGGTTTTGGATAACCTCAAGTTTACGTAGGATAGGATGTGGGAGGCCAGCCAGGAGTGCATTGGAATAGTCAAGTCTAGAGGTAACAAAGGCATGGATGAGGGTTTCAGCGGCAGATGAGCTGATATGGGGGTGGAGATGGGCGATGTTACGGAGGTGGAAGTAGGCGGTCTTAGTTATGCTGCGGATGTGCAGTCGGAAGTTCATTTCAGGCTCAAATATGACACCGAGGTTGCGAACAGTCTGGTTCAGCCTCAGACAGATGCTAGGGAGAGGGATGGAGTTGGTGGCTAGGGAATGGGGTCATTAGAAATTCCCACCCAAGCAATTTTTTGTTGTGCCAAAATTCTGCCTGATAAAATTCTCTCACCTGGATTGACAGATGTCAATCCTCAGCTATTCCTTTCCAAACTTGTATCTTCAGTTCCTTGGAATTCTCTTTCAGTATGTCGCAATTTCAATCTCCTACTCAACACTTTAAGATTAACCTTCCAAGTCATTCATGATTCACCGTCATGTTTCAACTTCATTGCTCACTTTTTTTGCTGTCAAATCACTTACATTTCTTCTGTCAGTCAGTCACAGACATGCTTGCAACTCTCATTCTGATGAGCTATTCTGCCCACTCATGTTCTCGTCTCCAGTCTTCAAAATTTCCCTTTGCTTTAAATGCCACAATGTGGTGTAATTTACTACACTTGAGTTTCAGTAGCTGATAATTGGCCAGTCTGCATTGGTCAGTCTACATCCGATTTACCGAGCACTTAAAACTTGGATAAAAGAGGCACTGGAGGCTGGGATTCTCCCAATTTGGCACCAAATAACCTTTTGAACCAATACACAAACTGGCAGACCGCATTTAGCTGGACAAGCAGTGGGAAGTTTACTGGTGCTCTGTATGAGTAAGCTGCACTCTTTCAGTTGGTTAAGCTTCAATAGCATCCCTGCATTTCAGGTCCCGAAGCCTTGGGCCTGCAACTTGCACGTATGGTCACTGTATTTAGGTAAGCAGGGTATGTCCTTATGGGGAGAGCAAACACACTAAATATCAGGCCAACAAAGTTTGCAAATGCAGTTTTCTCAGTATTTAGCTTCAGAGACTAAACAAGGCTCTGGGTTTCCACACATGCCAAGACAAAAGAATGATAGAAAACTCCATGAGGTTCGGATTGCCCTTGGGGATCCATGGTTATTTTACCCTCGGATAGTGTACACTTTTGAGGTACCACATTAAAGAAAGAAAGAAAGACTTGCATTTATATAGCGCCTTTTACGACCACCGAACGTCTCAAAGCGCTTTACAGCCAATGAAGTACTTTTTGAAGTGGAGTCACTGTTGTAATGTTGGAAACGCAGCAACCAATTTGCGCACAGCAAGCTCCCACAAACAGCAATGTGATAATGACCAGATAATCTGTTTTTGTTATCTTGGTTGAGGGATAAATATTGGCCCAGGACACCGGGGATAACTCCCCTGCTCTACTTCGAAATAGTGCCATGGGATCTTTTACGTATTTATTTCGATTATTAAACTCTCCTAATGCTCTAAAGCCACCCTAGGTTATACTTTTACTCAATTTTAATGAATTAGAACACAGTTCTAAACTGAACTAGAAAACTAGCTACAGCTTATTTAATGTTTTGGAATATTAATTGTAGCAGAAGTTTAAATGAACAATATCTTCAATTAAAGTCTTTAGGGGCAAAATAAATTTGATAAACATAATGTGGCGACACAAGTAACAATAAAATCATTATCTTGCCTATGGCTGGTTTAAAACACAAAAGTGATGAGTTTTGTTGTACTCCAAAAAAAAATTTAAATCGCCAATTTCTTTCTCTAGATAATACTGCCCCTTCAAAAGCATGAATGCATACATGCACTCACGAGTACATGCAGTATTCAAGATAAGGCCTTCAAGCAGGGTAGCCTCAATCTTAATTTCTACTGATTTGATAATATAAACTGTTTCCAGAGTATTGCTTCCTCACTTTCCTTGCCTCTGCTTAAAAAGGGGCTCGTTCAATTTGGCTGCCTTTCTTTTGAACTGTCTGCCCTCTTCCGCAACCCCCCCCCCACCCCCGCCCCCGAAAGTGGGCCCAAGAAGGAGACAGAATCTCTCTCTCTCTCACCTCTCTCCCCCAAAACAGCATCCATCACTGCTTTCTACACCCACATCCCCCCCACATTCCTCAGATTGCATGCTGCTGAAGAAGTCAGTTAATTTATCACAGACAGGCTCCTGTTTATCAGGGCTGTTGCTCATTAGATTAATAGTTCTCCCACTCCAATGGGCCTGGCCCTACCATTTCTAAACACTTTCAGGCCAGATGTCACAAAAAAGAAAATTCTCAAATTCGTACACCCTTCTAGCTATGGATAATGCTACTAACAAATCTGTAAAAATGTCTCTACTAATTTCCACCTACCCCTCTCCCTGTTGAACTCTTATTTTTTAAATATGCATTTAGTTTTACTTGGGTTTCCTGTGTTTATTTCTAGCTCCATAAATGTTTACTCTCGCAGTACTTTAGTATTTCTCCCATTATTTTCTTCCCCTCAATATTTCTCTTTCCTGGTATTTAATTCTCTCTAAGTTTACATTTGTCAGTATTATTCTGACGAAGGGTTCGACCCAAAACGTTGACTCGGTTTCTCCTCTCTTCGATGCTGCCTGACCTGCTGAGCGTTTCCAGCACTTTGTTGTTTTGTCAGTATTATCTTCTCTCCCTGTATGTAGTTCTCCTATTAGTACAGTTTCTTCTCGCCATGGAGATGGTGTGGAGGGCAGAGAACTGGCACCCTCCCCTTTTGAAATATGATGCCGTTTCTCTTGGTGTCAACTCAAACAATGGCAACTGATCAAAACAGTTGCAAAAAATTTTTAAATCAGAGGCTGCACGGAGAACCAAACTCACCAACAGCGATGTCATCATCTGCAACAGAGGCTTATAAATAACTCGGATCATTCAGACCCTGCCTCGACAAAGGAGTCTCCTCTCAGAACTGTTGATCCTCTGTTGATTGTTTAGCATCTAATTCGGCAGTTACATGCTGTAGATTTGAGAGGGACCCTGAGCTTTGTAGATATTTACATTTGCAAAGAGTTCTGTGCAGGATTCAACACGAGGAGTCAAATGGCTATCTGAATATGGGTGTGTGTGCCTGTATGTACCTGCGCACGTACGCAATGAGGGAGGGGGAGGAAGTTGTTAAAGCCAAGTTTAAGTGTAGGTTGTTGTGTATGTACCTTTAAGAGAAGAACTGATTCTATACTGCGGTACCGGCAGTGACCACCCCTGTATATAAAGCCATAGCAGGCTTCTGTACGTCAGTCTTAAGTTACCCTCTGTTCAGTAAATACCTGTTATTATTGTTCTCCTGCAGTCCGTGTATTATTGATACTCGGACACTACATTGGCGACGAACAGGTTCGAACTCACCTGCAGTACTGCATCACCTCACGGGGATCTTTCCCTGAGAAGCAGCTTTTGGAGGTCGAAGTCAGAACAACAGGCGTCGACCGCGGGCAACCGCCCAAGGATCCATCGGAGTTCGGAGAGTTGCAGGAGAGGCTGTGGAGAGCTGGGCTTGGCTCCCCAGTCAAGGTGTTCCAGCAAATCGTGCTGGTAGCAGGTAGTGCGCTGACCCTTCCGGACTGCGGCGGGCTCGAGCTCGATCGAGCGGCTCTGCAAAAGGGGCCGTGCAGCGTTGTCGGGAGGAAAAGAAAGAGAGAGAGAGAGGGTGGAGCGCACAGGGCGCGGTCGGTGCTCAAGAACCGGGCAGCGTAGCGAAAATAAAACAAGGGGAAGGAAAAGTGAGACGTGCCGAAGCCGCGGGTCGCCGCCATTACCCTGCAGAACGCTAGGAGCAGCAAGGGGAAGAAGGAAAAGCGCGGGAGGCGCCATTTTAATCCATTGGTGAAGAAGAAAAAGCGCGGGAGGCGCCATTTTAAATCACCCAAGATGCCGAAAAGTGGCAGTATCACTGCTTTCGACAACGAGGAAGAAGACTGGACCACGTATGTGGAAAGAATTGAAGTGTACTGCAAGGCAAATGAGGTGGCCGATGGAAAGAAGGCATCGGTATTATTAAATTTGATGGGCACGAGAACGTACGGCCTATTGCGGAATTTAATGACCCCAGCTAAACCAATGGAGAAAAGTTTTGAGGAGATTGTTAATATCTTACAGGAACACCTAAACCCTACACCGCTGCCGATAGCAGAAAGATTCAAGTTCCATAAAAGAAACCAGCACAAAGATGAGAGCAATGCTGACTATCTTACGGAACTACGCAAGTTATCGAAGCACTGCCAGTTCGGAGCAGGACTGGCAGACACCTTACGGGATAAGTTTGTCTGCGGGCTCCAGAGTGAAGGAACCCAGAAACGACTACTTTCGGAAAAGGACCTGATGCTAGAACAGGCTTTCAGCGTGGCAGTATCCTACGAAGCAGCAGCACAGGGAGCTGCGGAAATACAACAGAAACCACAGGAATACAGCGCTAACGAAATGGCGTATGGAGCAGAAAAGTGCTATCGCTGCGGCAGAACAACCCATGATCAGAAGGACTGCTGGTTTAAGGACAAAGTATGCAGGCAATGTGGGAAAATGGGACACATAGCAAGAGTCTGCAGGTCGGGAAAGAAAACCAACACTACAAGAACTACGAAGGAAAAGTACAAGAAAGTAAAGAAATTGACAGACAGTAGTTCGGAAGATCAGGAGAGTGATAAGGACTCCGGGAGCAGGAGACTAAGTTAATTAAAGTTACACAACGTGATCGCAAAGAAGGATCACTGAACCATTTGGGTCACCCTCATGATAGCAGGGTCCCCAGTAAAGATGGAATTGGACACAGGATCAGCCGTAACTGTCATGAATCGACGAGACTATGAGCGGCTATTCTCACACATAGAAGGACACGTCCATTGTATTGAAGACATACACGGGGCAAAAAGTCTACCCCAGAGGAAAAATAAGGGTGCCAGTTGAATACAACGGCAAGGAAACACAGAAACTGTATCTATATATACTACCAGATGGAGGACCACCATTATTGGGATGTGAATGGATCCGAAAAATACAATTGGGTTGACATTCCATTCAGGCGCTCACTGTGACTAATAAAAAAGGATGATGACATCACACCTGGACGACTGTCAAAGATTCTAACTGACGCGAAAGAGGTGTTCCAACAAGGACTTGGGACTCAAAGGAGTAACGGCAACGATAAAAATCGAAGATAACGCAAACCCCAAATTTTTTTTTAAGGCCACACCAGTACCTTACGCGATCCGCCCAGCCGTTGAAGCACAGCTGGAGAGTCTGGAGCGTTCGGGTGTGCTGTCCAAGGTGGACTGGAGCGAGTGGGCCACACCCATCGTTCCTGTAATGAAGAAAGCATTGAGCAGCACGCCTGGGGAACCGAAGAAGGTTCGCATCTGTGGGGACTTTAAGGTAACTGTGAACCCAGTCCTGCACACAGTACAATATCCACTTCCACGGATAGAAGATATTTTCGCCTCACTATCTGGAGGGAAACGCTTTACTAAGATTGATCTGGCCCAAGCGTATCTACAAATGGAGGTGGAAGAAGCATCTAGGAAATACCTCACGATAAACACTCACAAAGGCCTTTACCAGTACAATCGACTGGTATTCGGGGTAGCATCAGCCCCGGCTATTTGGCAGAGGGCGATGGAACAAGTCCTGCAAGGGATCCCGGGGACCCTGTGTTATTTGGACGACATCCTGGTTACGGGCAAAAACGACAGTGAACACCTTGCCAACCTGGAGCAGGTGCTCACGAGATTACAGGAATATGGGCTACGAGCCAACCGCCCCAAATGCGAGTTCTTCAGGAGACAAATCTCGTATTGTGGCCACATGATTGATGAGGAAGGGTTGCATAAGTCGCCGGACAAGATTGAGGCTGCAGTCAAGGCTCCAGCACCGGAAAATGTGTCGCAACTGAGGTCGTTCCTCGGGTTGGTGAACTACTACCATAAGTTCTTGCCGAATTTATCTACAATTCTGCACCCACTGAACGCCCTACTGCAAACTGGAGTAACATGGAAATGGAGTGATGAGTGTAAGCGTGCCTTTCAGAAATGTAAATGCCTAATCACTTCAAAAGAAGTATTGGCCCACTACAATCCAACACTACCGATTCGGTTAGCATGTGATGCGTCTCCTTGTGGCATCGGAGCGGTGCTGTCACACAAATTCCTTGACGGTTCAGAGAGGCCAATAGCCTTTGCGTCGTGCTCGTTAACCTCAGCCGAGCGTAACTACGCCCAGATTGACAGGGAGGCCTTCAGCCTGGTGTGGGGGGTGAAGAAGTTCAATCACTATCTGCACGGGCAGAAATTCACCCTACTGACTGATCATCAGCCCCTGGTCTCCATTTTTAACCCAAAGAAGGGCGTTCCGGTGATGACGGCGCAACGGCTGCAAAGATGGTCACTTTTTCTAGGGGCACATCAGTACGACATAGAGTACAAGGGTACGAAACAGCATGGAAACGCTGATGGGCTGTCGCGCCTACCGTTGCCTATGATAGAGGAAGCACCTGCAGTGGACCCTGTTGAAATATTCCATGCGACCATAGTCGAATGTCTACTTGTTACAAACTCAAGTATAGAGAAGGAAACCCGAAATGACCCGACACTCTCTCGGGTCTATGATTTGACAGTGAAGGGATGGCCAGCACATGGCGACTCACTGTTGCCAGCATTCTCGCCAAGGAGAGAACAGCTGTCAGTGTGCCGGGGGACCTTGATGTGTGGATCCCGAGTGGTAATTCCACCCAAGTTGAGAGATAGAGTGCTCCATGAGCTTCACGAGGGTCATCTGGGAGGGGTAAAAATGAAGAGCCTAGCCAGGGCATTTGTGTGGTGGCTGGGAATCGATCAAGAAATCGAGGAGATGACCAAGAGATGCCAGAAGGTCCAAAACGCTCCACCACAGGCCCTGCTACATCCATGGGAGTGGCCCTCATCTCCATGGCAATGGGTACACATTGATTTTGCTGGTCCATTTATAGACTCAATGTTCCTAATCGCTGTGGACGCCCATTCGAAATGGCCAGAGGTCATCAAAATGTCCTCCACCACCACGGAGAAAACTATTGCAGTCCTACGGACCATCTTCGCCAGGAATGGCTTGCCAGAACAGATTTGCTCCGACAATGGGCCACAGTTTGTGTCCGAGGATTTCCGGAGGTTTCTGAGGAATAATGGGGTGAAACATTATACATCTGCCCCATATCATCCAGCCACAAATGGATTGGCTGAGAGGTTTGTTCAGACCTTTAAAAAGGCCATAAAGGCAATGTATAATGACGACATACCACGACAACACAAGGTGGATAATTTCTTGTTTGCTTACCGGAATGCGACACATGCAGTCACCAACCAAGCTCCAGCCGTAATGTTCTTCAACCGAAGGCTAAGATGTCGCCTGGATTTGCTCAAACCAAACATAAGACGAGATGTTGAGGATAAGCAATTCCAGCACATAAATGAGAAGCCAACCAGGAGCTTCAAGATAGGGCAACCAATCTTGGCCCGCGACTACCGAACAGAAAAATGGCAGCCAGGAACGATATGCACACAGCAGGGACCACTAATGTACACAGTGGACGTTGGAGAGAGCATCGTGAGACGCCATGCTGACCAGATTCTAGAGTCACAGGAACAACCCATACCACGAGCAGGTGCACCTGGTAATCAACCCGAAGTACAGATTGCGTCTACCTCAGAAGCAGTGGTATTGGAAGCTGACGAACCAACCAATGACAATGAGCCAGAATCAACTCCGCCGCAAGAACAGGATACTCGAGAAAGGCGCTATCCAGTCACGATCAGGAAGCCTCCTCAAGGACTGAACTTATAAATGATTATTTCAGTTGATGTATATAGTACAGAGAAAATTGTAATTGTAATTAGTTATTATTTAGTTGTTAAATGAATGTTATGTACTGTTCATCTAAAAGGGGAGGAATTGTTGTGTATGTACTTTTAAGAGAAGAACTGATTCTATACTGCAGTACCGGCAGTGACCACCCCTGTATATAAAGCCATAGCAGGCTTCTGTACGTCAGTCTTAAGTTACCCTCTGTTCAGTAAATACCTGTTATTATTGTTCTCCTGCAGTCCGTGTATTATTTATACTCGGACACTACATAGGTTAGCAAATTTGTTTTGTGCATTTTCGTTGTGATCAATTTTATTTTAGGGGTACATAGTGGGGTGGGTTAGAAATAGTCACATTGGTTATTGGTTATATTTCAGGTTATTGGTTATATTTCAGGAGTATGTGCTTTGCTGAAATGCAGTTAGATTTTTTTTTGGTCACGAGGACATAGGCTGGTGGAATGGACGGACACGTGACAGATGAAATTAAACGCAGGAAAGTGTGAGGCGATCCATTTTGGAATGAGCAGAGACAATACGTGCTAAATGGTACAATTTTAAAAGGGGTGCAAGAAGAGAAAGACCTGGGGGTGCTTGCACACAAATCTTTGATGGTGGTAGGACAGGTTAACAAAGCAGTTTGTACAGCAAATGGGATCCTGGGCTTTATAAATAGGAGGCATAGAGTACCAAAGCCAGAAAGTTATGCTAAACCTAGATAAAACACTGGTTCAGCCCTAGCTGGAGTATTGGTGTTCCATTCTGGACACCGCACTTTAGGAAGGACATGGCGGCTTTGGAGAGGGTACAGAAGCGATTTACTAGAATAGTTCCAGGGATGAAGGATTACAGTGACGTTGATAGACTGGAGAAGCTAGGGTTGTTCTCCTTGGAGCAGAGAAATCTAAGAGGAGATTTGATAGAGCTGTTTAAAATCATGAAGAGCTTAGATAGAGTAAATAAAGAGAAACGGTTTCCAATGGCTGAAGGGTCGATAACCAGAGGACACAGATTTAAGGTGATTGGCAAAAGAACCAGAGGCGACATGAGGAAGAACTTTTTTACGCAGCGATTGGTTAGGATCTGGAATGCAATGCCTGATAGGGTCAGACTCAATAACAGCCTTCAAAAGGGAATTGGATAAATACTTGGAAGGGAAAACAATTGCAGGGATATGGGAGTGTGGGATTGCTCTTCGAAAGAGCTGCCGCAAACTTAATGGGTCAAATGGCCTCCTTCTGAGCTGTACTATTCCATGATTCTAATGTGTTGAATTTTTGGTGGACTGGACAACTGTGGGGTTAGGGAAACTTGTCCAAAGGGTCCATACGTGAACATTTTCTAGCCTGGCTGATTAGCCCGGGATCACCGATACCGACTGTAATACTCCAAGTTTGCTGGATGGATGCTTTTGGGTTAGGAAGTAAGTCAGCACAGACCAGAGACTAAACCGAGCAGGATGAAAGTATGGACCACTCATTCTACACCATGCGGTACATCTAATCACTAAGCTATTAGCATTTTTTTGATTAGCTTGGTTAATCTTTCTTTATATTTCCAAACCTATAGAATGTTTTTTTTCTAAAAAGTTAAGTACATTACAAAGTAACCAAAATGTGACATTTTTCTAAAAATATGAAGAAAATTCATACTGCCATGTCCACATTTGACATTAAGTGTAACTAGTAATGGAATTATGTAATGGATTAATGCACTTGAAAATATTAATACTGCAATTATCCAACCACTTTCATGTCAGCTTGAAGTGATTTTGGATTTCGAAGTGAGTCACGAATATGGCGCAGCCAGTGGGTTAGAAACTTGGCCTCTCCAGTCGGGTACCTCACAATCTGTGGGCTTCACAACAGTGTCATGCAACTGCAACCTGGTGCACAACTACACTTAACAGAAAAACAACACTGCACCATGGAGCTTTAATGTTGGAGAAGCAACCTGAACTCATCGATAAAACATTAAAAATTAACCACCTGGGACAGCAGCATAACTGTCACTGTATTGCACTATATATAGTGGTTTTTGGTCAGTATTTGCAGTCAAACAGCAACCCAAGTGTAAGTCACTACAGTAGTGGACTTTCTCCTTCCTGATGAATCATGCTGAATGTACAAGCTAAGCCAAGACACTCAAATTACTATCTGTAAATGTACAAACCCATATTGTTTATGCAGTGCTTCCCACCCAGGAAAGTAACAAAAGGAATTAAGTCAGTTTACTATATGGGAAAAACCCTTATTGTGGCAAAGGTTCAAAATGGCCTGCTTACATTATTGTAGAATGTTAAATTATTCAGGCTTGTTTCCAGAGTAGCCTTACTTAAAACACACAGAACAAACCCCAATGCAAATATGCCCTTTGATAGGCAATGATAAAGGTTTCCAACTGACATATGCAAAGTGATACGAGTAAACTAAAATCTACCAAAAGGAACATCATACAAGCATTTCATTGATTGTGTTCAGTGAATAATCACCACAGTGTCACAGCCTGGCTCCAGCCAAGAACCGGACTGCAAAGTGGAAAGTTTTCAACAATAAAAAAAAGTATTTTAAAAGAAAATTGTTGGCAATTCATACAATGAATCTCTAATTTACAAATCTCCACATCATTTGGCATTGCCAATAATCAACTGGAGCACAGAATCTAGATGGACACTTTAGTGCAGTATTGAGAGTTTGCTGCATTGTTGGAGTGCAGTCTTTAATGCGAGATGTTAAACCAAAGCCCTATATACATTTTCCAGTGATTCAGGTGGATATTAAAGATCTTGTGGCATTATTTGAAGAAGAGCAGGCAGTTCGCTGTGGCCTGCCAATATTCCACCCTCAACCTCCAAATAATAGATCAACTTGTTCATTCATCCCAGCGCTGTTTGTGGGATCTTGCAGCGGGCAAAAGAGTTGTCATGAATGCCGAAACAATGCTCACTGTAATTCAGGCTAATTTAATGTATGTAATCACTTGGAGATGTTTGGGACATATAAGCTTCGATTTTAACTCGGTGCGGGCTGTTGGCGTGTTCCACGAATTTCGTGTTTCCCACACGAATCTAAATGGATGTGGGAGATTGATGCAATGTTAACTCAATTGGCCAATTGATTTCCAACGTGTGGGAAGCCTTTGCAAATGGGTTTCTCATGACTGAAAGTCCCCTCTGATGATGTCATCATTGCTGCTGCATTTAAGGTCCACAGCAAGCCTTGCTTCTTCTGCAGACTGCCAAGCTTTCTCCATTTGATGTCACAGGAACCTGCATAAACAATGGCCAGTGGGAGGCCAAGAGCAGCTCCCAAGTTTGACGAGGCAGCACTATAGGCATTGGTGGATGGGGCTAGGGCCCACAGGGAGGTCCTGTTCCCTTCATCAGGGAGGAAGAGGCCTCCTAGTCAGACCAAGGCTGTGTGGCTACAGGTGGCTGGGAAGGTCAACTCCTTGGGGGGGTCACACGGCGCACCTGGATGCAGTGCAGGAAAAGATTCCATGACCTTCAACGCACTGGAAAAGTGTGAAGTTCCCATCACCCTCAATCTGATCCCCATTGCCTTTCCTCACCAGCACTCCGCTTTAGCAATCTCTTCCTCCACATCCCACTTGACACTCACATCCATGCACCCTTACCCATTCCCTCTCTCTCTATGCTCACATTCACATAACTATTCCACCATGCAGCCCTCACACTCCCCATCACTCTGATGCTTTGAACACAACTGACAACACACAGGGAGGGCCCTTGGTCTTGCAACCTCACTCCATCTTTGTCTCCTTCTAAGTATCTATGCTATGCAATCTCTACACTCACTCCTTCATTCTCACTCAACCTCCACTTGTCTCCCTCATTGCAGGAAAAGAGAGCTCACAATAAAAGGGAAAGAGCCAGGACAGGCGGAGGGCCACCATCAGTAGCCCAGCTCACCCCCTGGGAGGAAGCCGTCCTGGAAATTGTCGGGGTTGAAAAAGATGCGCACGTTGGGGACGGACAGACGGGTGAAGCTGGTGACAGAATAGTTTTCCATCTCTCTCAATGACATTGCATGAGTTGCTGATAATGATTCTGAAGCTATAACAGATGGACTTATGATCATCTGCAATATGCAATGTGCATGTAACCTTGACCTCACATCTCTAACTTTTTCCTTTACTCCCCCACAGGACCATCAAGAGCCCCCATCCCCAGTGTGCAGGAGGAAGAGCCTGAGATGCCAGACTCCTCAGAGGAATCTGCAACCTCTGAGGGCGCAGCGTCAGCAGAAATAAGCGCACCCAGCACCAGCGCAGACACTCACACCTCGGTGGGACCTTCGGGACATAGAGTAGTGTTATCACCTGGTGTATCACAGCTCACAAGTGAGCATCAGCAGATTGTGGAGACAGGGACAGCAGTGGAGAGTCATCGTCGGAGGGCGCAGAACTCTGCCAGCTAAGCTCAGCTGCATGTCGACCCTCTGCCTCTGGGTCCATCCATAAGATCAGAGGTGATGGAACTCCATGCACAGATGCAGGAGTTTCTGGCAGGTTTTGTCTCTAGGGTCGCTGCGAGTGTGGGGCGAGTGGAGGAGTCCATAGCGAACATGAGCAGAGCCTTTGTGGAATCATTTGCGCATGAACGCGGAAAGGATGGCTACCTACGTGGAAATGATTGCTGCCTCCGTGGCAAGGCTGACTACGGTAGAGGAGAGGAGGGCTACAGTCATGGAGGAGGTTAGTCGTCAGGGTATGGAAAACATGGTGAATGTTCAGAATAGAATGACATCTCTTGAGGAGCGATGGGTATCTATTGAACATAGAAACCAGACCTTCATGGAAGTCCTAAGTAGGACTGCCATTGCAGATACGGGTCCCCATGGCCCCCCTGATGTGCAGCAAGGTGCTCTCCAGCCACTTGCAGGCGCGGAGGGGGTGCTTGGTGGCAGGCCTCAAGGAAGTGGGGGCTCCTCTCCAGGCGCTCACACTTCCATGCCACTGCAGAGCCCTCGGTCAGAGCCCCACCAGAGTCCACACCCCAGTGAGATAGATGTCTCAACCCCTGCACAGCCGCAGGAGCAGCAGACTGTTGACGAGCCCTCACAGGCTCGCCACCCCAGAGGACGCCCGCCAAAGGTGTCGAGACAGGAGCAGCAGGAAAGTGAGCAAGGGGCCTCCACATCTGCTGAAGCCACAGGGGAAGCACCACGACGTAGAAGCACGCGTAAGAGGAAAATAAAGCACAAGTAGTCACAAGGGTAGTCACTTGGGTGAAATTTTATGTATTGTTAAAAAAAGCCATCAGATGAATTCTGTCAATAAAAAGTCTGATGGCTACTGCTGTATTTGTGGCATGTGTCATTTCGCGAATGGGACTTTCACATTCAGGGCTTAGGATTACTTGCAATTGTCAGTATGCTGGACAAATAGCTCAGAATCCGCAGTGTCTTGGCCATTGTCGATGCTCAGGTAAGAAGCTGCGAGGCAAAAGTGCTCGATTGGCTAGGCTAAGCAAATCTGGCCAGGATGAGTGCGTTCCTTGCATCCCGGGCAGCAATGTTCTGGCGTAATGCTGCCGCTGGTTGTTGGTCCTCTGCAGGATGGTCGTTTTCGCCCTCCTCCTCATCATCTGAGGAGGGTATGTGAGGAGCCACTTGGTCCTCAGGAATCTGCAAGCCACAATGCTGTGCCATGTTGTGAAGTGCACAGCAAACACGACGATCCTGGAGACCCTGGCTGCTGAGTACTGTAGGGCGCCACCTGATCTATCCAGGCATCTGAAGCGCATCTTCAGCAAACCGATGGTTTGCTCGATAATGGATCTGGTGGAAATGTGGCTGGAGTTGTAGCGCTCCTCAGCTTTGTTGGCTGGCCTCAACGGCGTCATTAGCCAAGTCCTCAGGGGATAGCCTTCGTCTCCAAGTAGCCATCCGTGAAGTTGGTCTGGCGGCCTGAATAGCGGAGGCACACTAGACTGGCACAGTATGAAGGAGTCATGGCAACTGCCAGGGTACATGGCACAAACGTGCAAAATCTCCTTGTGGTCACACACCAGCTGAACGTTAAGGGAGTGGAAGCCCTTGCGGTTGACAAAAATACCTGGATTGCGATGGGGTGCCCTAAGGGCCACATGTGTGCAGTCAATGATGCCCTGCACCCTTGGAAAGTCTGCCAGATGAGCTAATCCAACTGCTCGCGCCGTCACACTTGCGCGATCCTTGGTGAAATGGATGTGATTGTGCGCGAGGGCAAAGAGGGCATCGGTTACCTGCGTGATGCAAGTGTGTGCAGCCGCCTGGGAAATGCCACTGATGTCTGCTGATGATCCCTGGAATGAGCCGGAGGCAAAAAAGTGGAGTGCGGTGGTGACTTTGATGGCCACTGGTAAGGAGTGTCCACCTGGTCCTCTGGGCAGCAGGTCTTGCTGTTGCATTGCGCAGATGTCAGTCACTACCTCTCGCAAAAGTCGGAGCTGCCTTTGGCACTGCTGCTCAGTCATGTTGAGGTAGCTGACCCTGTGTCTGTAGACCCTGTTTGGGGGGTATCTCCTGCGCCGATGGGCTTCCAGGCACTGGCCCCTTCTGGCCTGTGCAGCCTCAGGTGGGTGAGCAGCAGCCTGTCACTCCTGCTGCTGCTGCCACGGCTGGTGCTGAAGGTCCTCTAATTCCCAGAAGGGAAGGAGAAAAAAATGGCTCCCATGCTTCTGGTATATGCCTCCGTTGAGGAAGCGCTGAGTGAAGGTGGCGAGAGGGGTTTCCCAGGAGTTCACACGAGATGTGTGTGAGGCTCCAACCTTCCACAGGTGTGGTTAAGCCTGGTAAAAGTTGCCGCAGGCCCGAGAGAAAAAATCCTGCCACCTGCTGATCAAATTTCCTCTTTAATGGTTGCCCTGCAACCGATAGTCAGCAAGCCAATAGTGCTCCCGCCAGGTTTCACAGTCGTGATTCCCACCATGCGTGTTTTACGTGGGAAAAGGGTTAAAAGTGCAAGGGACTGTTAAAATGGCATTATAGAGGCCATTTAATGGTGATTAAGGGCCAGTCCCGCCTGTTGGATGCGGGACGGATTCGGGACCATCAGACACGCCCGAGTAAAAATGGCTCGCAGTCGGGAACCAGGCTGGGGGGGTCCCAACCACCAGTTTTTGCGATTTTAACCCCCCGCACGCCTCCACGGCTCAGTTAAAATCGAGGCCATACAGTCTTTAATGCAAAAGCAGCTAAAATTAATCCGTTTTTTTTCAGCTGCTATATTATGAGGACCTTTTACACAGAACACTGAAAGTTACACACTTGTGTGATTGGAGGTGGCCTTTTCCGACGTAGTTTCACTTGAGACAAAGGCGCACAAGCCTCAAATGTACTTGACCTGTACATGGTAATTCTTCCCCACAGCCTACTTTTACTAAATGGGGCGGCTCGGAATATAGAGACTCAGAAGACGAGTCGGCTTTCTCACATTATAAAGCTTTCCTTTAGGAGAAACTGAGTTGAGGAGGCAAAAATGGAGAGAAAAGGAAACGAAACCCAACACTGCTTTGTGATCAAATGCCTACATCTCCTTACAGTCATAGCAGGACACAAATATCAGACTCCTTTCCCTCCCCTCCCAGGCCACATAAGATGGAGTGGTGAACTGTATTTAATAAAAGCATTTGGAATTCAATCTTCCAAACATGGATCAGAATCTAGTGCTGCAAACCCACTAGACTGCCTTCACTATAGCCAAGAGTGTGTTCTGGAAAATTAACTACAAAAATACAGTTCCTCAGTTTGAGTAGTCATCCTTCACTGAACTAAAAACATAAAACACTAAGACTCCATATAACGTGTGTGTAAGTGTGTTTATATTACTGTTTTAGTTTGGATTCTGAGAGAGTGACATCCATAAGCGGGTTCCCAGTGTTTACATCACTAAATCCAGCTCCCTTCTCCTAATAGCAGAATTGTAGATCCATGAAACCCTGGTCTATGAGTCTACCTGGTCTGTGGGTCTACCTCGGGATAAGGGTACAGGAGCCAACCATCGAATGTTGGTCCTGGAATCCAAATGAAAATAGTGCCTATATGTACCAAAAAAAGTGTTTGTTGAAAGACTCTGGAATTTATTAGCATGGGTTAAAAAGAAATGCCCCAACAGGGCAGATGAACTGAATTTTGCCCTTGGGGAAAAATACACTTGTTTTCCCATCTTTCTGAATTGAAGAGTAGGGAAATGCTGCCAAACATGCACCACAATGACATGTATTGAAATGGGTCACCATGATATCACGAGTCATTATTGGCAACTTAATACTGCTTCAAGACCTTTTTTCAAGTCAGATTTTGGAAGTCTGGTATCCACACAGTTAAATCCGGTTTCTTTGGCCGGCAGCAGACTTGTAGATTCCGGCAGAACACCTGGAATCAGACTTGGGGGACCAACACGAAAGACCCTCGACACAATCAGAGTGCAACTGACTGCAGACACGAGTCTCCCTCCTTCAACTGCACGCCAGTGTAAACAGTCCCAAGTTCCAGGAACCGACAACAGTGTAAACCCATGAAAAGTGTGGGTCAACAATTTTGTTGACAGATTAAGGCAAGCTTGGAACACAAGCAAAGGGATCTGATCCAAAGCATTCGGTCTCCATATCAGCAGCAGAGTCCAACCTGCCTATGGCAAATCTGGTTCCTCTGCAGAATATGGAAGCAGGAGAATGGCTCAGGAGGTTGCTTTCCCAAAACAAGATCCTGAATCAGGTGCAAAGGCAAAGCAAAAGCACCTTCAGATTATTTCGCTGGAGACCACTGTTTTTCCCCCTTTAGCTTTTGGGGCACACCGCTATTCCATCTTATAAATAAATGGTCAAATGTTAAGTGTAAAAACAGACGGAGAAAGTCAATCCTAAGTGACAGTTTTTGAAGTGGACGCCATCTTCTGCAACTTATCACCTGCAGGTTCAATTTTCATCACTTGCCAGACAGCAGTCTAATTCAATTTTTTAAATCTCTATTGAACCATGGACCGGGAAATTTATGCACAAGTTCAGTTCCTGGAATCGTCTGCTCCAAAAGCTCAGTTGAAACAATGCCATGTTTTGCCACCGGGATAGTAAGTGCTGCAGCAGATACATAGTCCAGTTTTTGAAGTTAGTTCTCAAACTTTTGTGGCAAAAAAACAGAAAAAACTTAAAACACGATTGACAGAGATCACAAATCACATGGTTGCAAATCTGGTTGAAGTCACTGCAAGTAAGGGAGAGCAACAACACCCTTAAAAAAAAATTAAATACAAGTCGCAACATCTTTAATTTACATAACATCTTTAATATAATAAATATACACCACAAGTCGCTTCCCAGGAAAAATAGTTCATGAGCAGTGGTAGAAAGTCTGTTAAAAGGGCAAATCCAAACAAACAGGTTTTATTACACCTCATGCTATATCAAAGTGTTGCAGTGAAGGGATACAGTACGGAGGTTCAGAACCTTTTCTTGTTAAATCCACGCTCCATTGATGACTTAAATTAAGCAAAACTTTGTCCCAGCTAAAAGATTAATTGAAACTCAGCTCTGCACAGCCACAGCATCTAAAGAGGCTTCTACTGTAAAAAGCACACATCCAAGACCAAGATCCTTTGATCTCTAGCCATTGAAAACTTCCTGCATGCTAAAATACACTGAATGCTCATCATCAAGTATTGGGATGTATCGAAAGAAGAGTTGATTTTAAACACAGTTGATTCTGCTAAGCCGAGTTAGTTGCTCTCAATCAGAGCTGGTGGAGAACAAGAACTGTTCTAGTTTCCCAGGGGTGTGGAGTGGGGGGGCAGGGGGGGGTGGGGGGGGGGACACGGGATGGAATGGTTAGCTTGCATTTTCATTATGATCACTATCCTCTGATGGAAAGTGCGTGTGTGAACATTGGGAGAGCAAAAGAATTGGGCTGGACGTCTGCTGTCAAACAGGTTGCTGACATTCAGTGGTGGACTGTCCTCATCAGCAGGGTTCCTGCCAGAGGTGGAGATGGGTGGGACTGCCAGCCGCTGGGACAGTCCTGCTATGATCCAACCCCACTTTCCTGGATTAGGGCCAATTACATCTGCAGGGCTGCCCACTGTTGCAGGGTGGGTGGGGGGGGGGGGGTGGGGGGTGGTCGTGGAGAGAAATACTGTGCTGCGGCAGCATTTCACTTACTGCAGCAACATAAAGCAGAGAAGCCTCCGAAGTACAACACCATGATGAAAATAACTGTTATAGGGAGGGGAAGAGAGGAAAGCAGCAGAGGGGCACAGCAAATAAAAAGGAAATTGTAGAAAGCCAGCATAAATATATACTGCCCGACTCCCACCAGCAAACAACTCCAATTGTCTCCACGATACAAGCGAGGGGAGGGAAAATTCCAGACATTTTTACGGGGTAGGGTTTCAGCAGTAGGCTTCCGCGCCTCATTTCCAGGACTGTCTGAAAATAACTGGTAATTGGAAGGAAAATCAAACCTCGCATGAAGAATGATCAATTAGGGGGAAGTACCACAAGGCTGTCAGCACCTATGAAACTGGACTCCAGTGGAAGGCACCAGCTTCAGGGGGGCAGACAAATAACGTGTACACCTACTGCAAACAGATACTGGTGTATTCGGCAAAGTTCAGAGGAGCAAAACATGGATAATTTTCAGGTTTCAACAGCTGGCCTGGTTTTTATAAAAGTGGGAGGGGGGTGGAAATGACTGGGTGGCAGAGCAACATAATCTTTTACTTTAAAATGTCGAGAGCCATCAAGAACACGTGAACAAAATTATTTAAGTGGACTGAGACTACAGATCTGCCACATGTGGGTCTCATGCAGCTGGTAGCAATACCAAAAGTAAATTTCCCACGTCTATAAAGCATTTTTTTTGCTGGAACATCCCAGTCGTTGGCTTTAGCAGGCCTGGTAAGTTGCCACTGGTTCAGCGAGGCCCATGCACTGGCACAGCATGAAGTGCAGTACAAAAACAGCTAAAAATGGTTCGCAGATTATTACACCGCACTCCCCACCTTGCCCCATGCCTTTGGAAACAAGTGTGGGCTACATTCCCAGCAAAAACGAAAGTGAGTATCAGTTTGAACTTAAAACTGAAGGTAATAACTGCCGACATTAATAATCCCTTTTGCTTGGGAATTTGGTTAGGATGAGCCAACACTTCTTCCAGGGAAAACATTGGGAAAATTAAAACGATTCCATTCGGCCAGCACAACTGTCTGTTCCCGAGTCCATCTCCCTCCCCAGCTGCTCAGTCAGGCCGAACCTGATGGCGCACAACTTCTGTGCACTGCTCAACCTTAACCGGAGTGGCGAACCCCATATTCTATCAATCACCAAGATCACACATACATCAGCCTCTGCAAAACTATCTGGCTTTGTCCATACCATTATTGAAACCCTTAATAATGCTTTCATTACCTTTGTGAATGTGCTCTCCTCCTGAACTACTTGCTATTCATAATGTCAATTTATCCAAAACTTTGGTGCTTGCATCCTACCCCACACTGCATCCCACTCACTGGTAACCCCCATCCTCACCAACCTTCATTGGAATATTGGAAACGGACAACCAGAGGCAACATTTTTCTCATTTACAAATTCCTCCACGGGCATGCCCAGCTTCCAGCACTACACCCTAGTCCATAACCTATGGTCCTCTGTCTCTGACCTCCTGTGCACCTCAGCCTGGCAATCCTCACTTGGTGAGTGGAGCTCCCAGCATCTATCCAGTTCTATCCTTGGGAACTCTCTTGCTAAACCTCTTCACCCAAACTACTTTCCTTCCTACCTTTAAAGACCTCCTCATAACCTATATTTTTAACTGCTTTTGATTCCCTCTGCTAATTGTTCAATGACTACTTGGCCCATTTTCTCACATGAAAGACCCTGAGGCATTTTTTATCTATCATGTTAGAAGATACATATACAAATGCAGTTACCGTTAGAATAACAAGATGGTTCTTGTCCTGCTGAGACGGTGAACCTTTTGATCTATATTCACTGTGGCTGAGGCAGATTAGTGTGGGTGCTGAAGGACAGATAGCCTGTGGATTTGCTCAGTTGGTTTTAGGGATTTAGGAAGAAAATTGTCACAATTCTTTTTTCTGAGGTCTTAACTGTAGTTTGCTCACTTCCCCTCAGGAGACGGCACAGGGTGAATATACAGCGTATGACAGCAAACTGAACACTGGTCTGTGGAAAGAATGGGGTTCACGGCCTTTTCTCATCCCAATTAAGGAGATAAAATGCTTTCAGCTGGAATCTGCCATCAGCAGTGAACGAACGGCCGTTCATTACACTTGAACACAGACGTTCTATGAGCTTTTGCACTGGAACTTACTGTGATTAGAGAACCATTTCGGCACAACACCCTCTACAGGGGATCTGGGATCTGTGTGAATAGGGCAAGCAACTGTGCATCTCCTTAACCAATCAGATTGAAGAATCCTTACTGACGCATGCAGAGTCGGAACCAGGAAGTGTAGAATAGTTAATTCAATGCCAAATCATGTACAAAAAGTGAAATGAGAGAGAATGAGATGAGAGACAAATAAAGTTTATTTTTTATTTTTTAATCTACATCAATAATTAAAATCTGAAGGAATGAGGCACACTTGTAAAAAAGTTAATTTTCAGTGCCAGAGAGGTTGTTTGGCAGTAATTAAGACCTATCAAGCTGTTAAAAATTTACTTACATGGGAATGAACAAACCCCAACTTTTTCTGACAAGTTTAGTGTCTATCACACAAGTACAGCAACTTCACGCCATTTTGTGTGTTTCAATGCGGAGTCTCAGATTTCGAGCAGCTTCGGGAGGAGCAGAGCAACTCGGACAGCAACCTCCTGATTTCCACCTTTAACTGCGCGCGAGGAAACCGGAAGTTGCTGTCCGATTTATACCGATAGTCTCGCCGTTATGTTTACCGCAAAACCTGGGCCATTGCACACAATAGCAGTGTCCTGGAGTTGCATTAAGGAACATAGATCAAAAGGTCCCAGGTTCAATTTTCAGTCAGTGACCAGTTAGCTAATCTCAGTAGGAGCAGCAGTTGGGTGCAAAAACTAGGCCAAGGTTCTTACTTCCGATCACTAACTCGTGAAATCAGAATTGGCCCAGATTTCAAGGGTAAACGGCATGTTGATATTTTTATTTAGGATCAGCTTTGGGGAAGTTACTGCCTGTTCAGGTGAGAAGGGGAGACATTGGTGGGAGTGAAAAGAGAAGTGAAAAACAATGAGTCTATGGAATAAATAGAACTAGTATCTTTAAATCAAGTTCTAAAAAGGAGCTTTGCAACTTTCAAAAAACAAAAATATTCCATCCATCAGAGCTAATTGTGGGCTTTTTTTTTTTTTTATTCGTTCATGGGATGTGGGTGTTGCTGGCAAGGCCAGCATTTATTGCTCATCTTAATTGCCCTTGAGAAGGTGTTGGTGAGCCGCCTTCTTGAACTGCTGCAGTCTGTGTTATGAAGGTACTCCCACAGTACTGTTAGTTAGGGAGTTCCAGGATTTTGACCCAGCGACGATGAAGGATCAGCGATATATTTCTAAGTCAGGATGGTGTGTGACTTGGAGGTGGTGGTGTTCCCATGCGCCTACTGCCCTTGTCCATCTAGGTGGAAGAGGTCGCGAGTTTGGAAGGTGCTGCCGAAGAAGCCTTGGCGAGTTGCTGCAGTGTATCTTGTAGATGGTACACACTGCAGCCACGGTACGCCGGTGGTGGAGGGAGTGAATGTTTAAGGTGGTGGATGAGGTGCCAATCAAGCAGGCTGCTTTGTCCTGGATGGTGTCGAGTTCTTCAGTGTTGTTGGAGCTGCACTCATCCAGGCAAGTGGTGAGTTATTCCATCACACTCCGGACTTGTGCTTTGTAGATGGTGGAATGGCTTTGGGGAGTCAGGAGGGGAGACACTTGCCACAGAATACCCAGCCTCTGGCCTGCTCTTGTTGCCATAGTATTTATGTGGCTGGTCCAGTTAAGTTTCTGGTCAATGGTGACCCCCAGGATGTTGATGGTGGGGGATTCGGCGACGGTAATGTCATTGAATGTCAAGGGACGGTGGTTAGACGCTCGGTTGTTGGAGATAGTCATTGCCTGGCACTTAAGTGGCAGGTAACATTTGCACCACACATCGGCCCAAGCCTGAACGTCGTCCAGGTCTTGTTGCATGCAGGCATAGACTGCTTCATTATCTGAGGAGTTGTGAATGGCGCTGAGCTCTGTGCAGTCATCAGTGAACATCCCCACTTCTGACCTTGTGTTGAAGGGAAGGTCATTGATGAAGCAGCTGAAGATGGTTGGGCCTAGGACACTGCCCTGAGGAATTCCTACAGTGATGTCCTGGGGGTATGATGATTGACCTTCAACCACCACAACCATCTTCCTTTGCGCTAGGTATGACTCCAACCAGTGGAGAGAGTTTCCCCCCCGATTCCCATTGACTTCAGCTTTGCTAGGGCTCCTTGATGCCACACTCGGTCAAATGCTGCATTGATGTCAAGGGCAGTCACTCTTGCCTCACCTCTGGAATTCAGCTCCTTTGTCCATGTTTGGACCAAGGCTGTAATGAGGTCAGGAGCGGAGTGGTCTTGGCGGAACCCAAACTGGGCATCAGTGAGCAGGTTATTGGTGAGTAAGTGCCGCTCGATAGCACTGTCGATGACACCTTCCATCACTTTGCTGATGATTGAGAGTAGACTGATGGGGCGGGAATTGGCCGGACTGGATTGAACCTGCTTTTTGTGGACAGGGCACATGTGGGCAGTTTTCCACATTGTCGGATAGATGCCAGTGTTGCAGCTGTACTTGAACGGCTTGGCTAGAGGCGCAGCTAGTTCTGGAGCACAAGTCTTCAGCACGATAGCCGGGATGTTGTCAGGGCCCATAGCCTTTGCTGTCTCCAGTACGCTCAGCCATTTCTTGATATCACGTGGAGTGAATCGAATTGGCTGAAGACTGGCTTCTGTGATGGTGGGGACCTCAGGAGGAGGCCATTATGGATCATCCACTCGGCACTTCTGGCAGAAGATGGTTGCAAACACTTCAACCCTGTCTTTTGCATTCACATGCTGGGCTCCACCATCATTGAGTTCAGTAAGTGTATTTAACAGCAAAACAGTTGTTAATCCACTAAATATTTTTATTATCTTGAAATTAAACATGGATTCAGAAATGTGACTGAAATCCTCAAATGGTTAATTATTTATCAACAGAAAATGCTGGAAACACTCAGATGGTCAGGCAGCATCCGTGGAGAGAGAAAAACAGAGTTAACATTTCAGGTCGATGACCCTTCGTCTCAGACCTGAAACGTTGACTCTGTTTTTATTCTCTCCACGGATGCTGCCTGACCTGCTGAGTGTTTCCAGCATTTTCTGTTGTTATTTCCGATTTCCAGCATCCGCAGTATTTTGCTATTGAATTATTGATCAACCTGAACTGGTGACAGCAGGAAATAATAGAACTTTTACAAAAATAATTGCACCCGATGAATCTTCTTGCATTTTCTTTTTGAAAACATTTTTTAAAAATGCAAATCCCCCCCAAAAAACATAGAAAATGCAGGAAACACTCAGGTCAGTCAGCATCTGGAGAGATGAGATTCAGCTGGAACCCTTCACCAGAACGGGCAGAAATTACAGGTGAACAGCATTTAAAATAAGGAACAGAACAAAGGGAAGGAAGGCAGAGAACAAAAACCACATACAAGAAAGGAAGAACAACCACCTGCAAAGTACTTAAGAGGAAACCAGGACATGGTTAAACGACTGAAGTGATATTAATGAGAATGATGTGAAGAAGCATAATTTAAAAAATTAAAACACATTTATGAATAGCTGAGACAATGGTGGTGGGGACACGGCAGGTCTGAAATTGAAACAGGCAAAGATCATCAGATTCCTGCAGAAAGCCCTGCCCGCTTGATGATCCAGTGGAGGGCCCCATCCCGACATCACCTAGTCTCCTCCCCCCACCCCCCCAAACCAAGAATTCGAATCAAGTCATCTTATAATTTTGAAAACCAGGGGCAATAAATACAAGATAGTTACTAATAAATCCAACAGGGAAATAAGGAGAAATTTCTTTACTCAAGAGTTCTTGAATTTGCTACCACAGAAAGTAGTTGAGGCAAATAGTTTAGATGCTTTCAAATGGAAATTAGACAAATACATGAGAGAAAAGGGAATAGGAAGAGATGGCGAAAGGCTGAGATGAGGTAGGTGGAATGGGAGGAGACTTGTGTGAAATATGAATACCAGCACAGATTAGTTGGGCTGAATGGCCTATTTCTGTGCTGTATATTCTATGTAATGGCAGGTTATATTACAAGCGAGTTTTAGCCTGTGAAACCATCTGAATTTTTCTTTAAAATGTAAGGCCTGTGAATATTTTTTAAATGTCAAAATCTTCTTCATTGTGTAGCACTGATTGGCCAGCTCAATTTTCAACACATGGGACATTACTACAAGATAAAGATCGTTTGCCACACTTACATTCTGCTCGTCCTCTGGTCTTTCGGTATGCCTGAATTGTTTTGCTATCTCAGAAAACCTTATTTACGGCAACCCAGACCTGTTTCTGGAGTAGTTTTAGTGATCTTTGTCAAGTTGATCGTTTAGAACTTCACTCCTGTTTCCTGTGGTTTAGGTGCAGTTGCAGCTTACAGTTAAGCCGCATTCCCTGCTTTACTCTCACGTTCATTTTTTTTTTTAACTAAAATTAGTGAACTGAGGAAATTATAGCCCCAGGTGAAATCAGTCATCATAAAAATATTTTGCACAAGAAACCTTCTGTTAGGAGGAACAGAAAAAGTTACTTCAGAACTTGTCCCGCTCTGATGTCATCTCCAACCACAGCTTCTACCATCTGTTGAATAGCATGCAAAGACTTGTCAATTGGGCTCATTTCTGAAGAATGGAGCATTTGAGCAATATACTCGAGGGCTTCTGGTGCCTGTGAAATATTGCCCATTAGTAAAGAGGAGAAAACTGAAAGAAAGGTCCACTTTCGGCCATTTTGAAGCATTCAATGTGCCATTACTCAACTTTTAAAAATCTCAATTTTAAAATGGTCTTCCTTGTGTTCAAATCCCTTCATAGCCTTGACCCTCCCCTACCTCTGGAACCTCCTCCAGCCCTACAACCCTCAGGAGTTCTCTGCGCTCCTCCAATTCCGGCCTCTTGCACATCCCCGATTTTCATTGCTCCACCATTGGCGGCCATGCCTTCAGCTGCCTTGGTGCTAAGCTCTGGAATTCCCTCCCTAAACCTCTCCTCCTCTCTCTCCCCTCCTTTAAATCACTCCTTAAAACCTACCTCTTAACTGTCCCAGTATCTCTCTATGTGGCTTGGTTACAAATGTTCTCTGATGATGCTCCTGTGAAGCACCTGGTGACGTTTTTTACAACATTAAAGGTGCTATATAAATGCAAGTGGTTGTTGGACATTCAGTTTGAGAAAATAGCTTTGAAGAAAAAAGCCAAAAAAGAAAATATGAAATGATATGTCTTAGAACTACAGTAGAATCCTACCAGGCTAGCTATAATGGGTTCAAGGAGTTTAGGCAGTCCAGCTCCTCAGTCACAAGTTGACAGCACAGAACTGCTATGCAACACATTCTTACTCAGGACATTCCACAGGAATGATTAGATTACAAAATGTAATTTGAGAGAGGCAACAGAGAATCATATGCTGGTGTGATTAGAACTGGGAGATTCATTTATTTACACAGTTATTTCCCTCTTAGAAAACAGAAACAGTGTCTGCCACTGGAGTCAGGGAGATTTATTAGAAAGAAGAATGGATATGCATTTATATAGCATCTTTTATGACCTTCAGGCTTCCTAAAGTATGAAGCAGAGTCAATGAAGCACTTCTGAAGTGTAGGAAATGCAACAAAGCAAGGTCCCACAAAAGTAATCTGTTAATGAGTATATAATCTGTTTTTTTGAGTGATGGGATAATTGGTGAGACACTAGGGAGAACGCCCCTGCTGGGATTTTTTACGTCTACCCTTGGGCCTCGGTTTGACGTCTCATCCAAAAGACACCACCTCTGAAAGTGTAGCACAGAGTGTCAGCTTAGATTATGTGCTCAAATCTCTGGAGTTGGATTTGAACCCACGACCTTCTAACATAGAGGCAAGAGTGCTACCCACTGAGCCGTGGCTGACAGTCTGTGGCTGGTGGAAATAATTGTGACACAGCTACGAAGATGTGATTAAAAGCATGTTGGTTAAGCAGTGCATAGTCTAGTGATGTCCCGGAACTAACTAGTGTTGTATCTGAGGAAGGAGCTCTTCATCTGGATGCTGGGTACAAAATAAAAAACATTACATTCCTCACGATGAGCACAAAGTCCAGTAAACTGCGGAGAAAAAAAAAGTACCAACGCCCATAAGTTGGGAACATTAGAATTGTTTACTTTTTCGTAAGTAAATAAAATGCCTCGAGTGCCCTAATGTGGGTGAAACCTTATCTTTATTAGCGGAGAGAGATCTGAAGCTTGTGAAAATGAGTGCTGGCACAACACAGTTCTAAATATGCCATCTACAGACTCTTCATCCTGCAGTGTTCTCCTGATGACCCGGCAGTGTTCTCCTGATGACCCGGCATGTGAGCAAGATCCCAAGTTGCATCGCCAAATTAGCAAAATGCAGGTGGGAATAAAATTGGCCTCAACGCCCTTGAATAAGGGAAGGGAGAATGACCACTCCTGGTCACCATCCAGTGACTCTGGCTGGAAATGTACACATGGATATCGGGTGAGGGTAGGGTTTGGGCTTGGCCAAGATGCCCCACAGTTGCACGAAGCGCCACTGGGGCAAAGTACCAGAAACCATTTATGGATCTGTACTCCAGCAAGGAGTCAACAGTTTCAGGGCGGGGGGGGGGGGGGCGGGGGCGGTGCAGTCTGGGAGAAAAGAGGAAAATGAACCAAGAGGAGAGAAAAAAAAAACCAAGCCTCGCTGCACTGATCCCGATCCTCATTATTTCCCAAGGTCTCAAAACTGTGGCACTTCCCATCTCTCCCGCTCTTCTGTTCCTTCTCCTCCAATCTGCAGGGCTTTAAAAACCCAAACTTGGTATCACCACTCAGCTTAGCTAGTCTTCTCTCTCACCCTTTTTCAAACCTGATGTTCTGCATTATCAATCTTGACCTTTCACCTTGCTTTCTCAACATGGTCACCATATTATAAAAATGACAGAGGCACTGGAGAGGGTACAAAAAAGGTTTACAAGGATGATACCAGAAATGCGAGGTTATACCCATCAGGAAAGGCGTAGGCCGAAATATACAGACAAATTAGAGAAATTAGTAAAAAAAAAAATAGAATAATAATGGGGGATTTCAACTACCCCGATATTAATTGGACAGAAGAGATAGGTAAAAGGGATAAGGGAATGGAGTTCCTTCAGTGTGTACAGGACTCCTTTCTAATGCAATATGTAAAAAGCCCAAGGGAGGATTCACTATTGGATCTAGTTATGGGGAATGAGCCAGAGCAGATAAGAGAATAAGTAGGGGAACATCTAGGCATTAGTGACCATAATATAACATGCTTTAAGGTGAAGGACATAAGTATGATGAAAACCAGGTTAATAGATTGGAGAAAAGCTGATTTTGAGGGGCTGAGAATAGAACTTGGGAAGATAAAATGGGCAACAATATTGGCAAACAACGATGTAGAACAGCAATGGGAAACATTTAAAATGGTGTTCAACAGAGTGCAGGAAAAATATATTCCACTAAAAGGAAAGAACAAACTGAACACTAATGAGACTCCATGGTTGAATTAAAGACATAAGGGAAAAATTGAGGGTAAGGAAAGAGGCATACATTAAGTACATGGACAGCAGGGGAGTGCATGAAAAGAGAAAATATGAAGGATTAGGAGAGAAGTAAAAAAAATTAGGAAGGCAAAGAGGTACTATGAAATTAAATTAAATTACCAAGGAACATAAAAAATAGTAAAATATTTTACAGGCACATCAATAAAAAAAGGAAGGGACAGACAGGACTTGGCACTGCAGCAACTCGCCAAGGCTTCTTCGGCAGCACCTCCCAAACCCCCGACCTCTTCCACCTAGAAGGACAAGGGCAGCAGGCGCATGGGAACACCACCACCTCCAAGTTCCCCTCCAAGTCACACACGAACCTGACTTAGAAATATATCGCCAATCCTTTATCGTCGCTGGGTTAAAATCCTGGAACTCCCTACCTAACAGCACTGTGGGAGTACCTTCACCACAGGGACTGCAGCGGTTCAAGGCAGCAGCTCACCGCCACCTTCTCAAGGGCAACTAGGGATGGGCAATAAATGCCGGCATTGCCAGTGACGCCCTGATCACAAACATTTTTTTTTTTTTTTTTTTAAAAACCACAGGTAACGATAGGGAGATGGCAGAAATATTAAATCATTATTTCGCTTCGGTACTTACCAGGGAGATAGAACATGACATTGGATGATGAGATGAGTAATGAGATAAGTGCATGTAAAATATAAAAAAGGGGATGTATTAAATAAACTAATCAAACTCAAAAAAGGATAAAAACCCCTGGTCCGGATGGATTGAATCCACGCATTTTTTAAAAATCTAGGGAAGAGATAGCAGAGACATTACTACATATTGTGGTAAAACCACCAATCAACTCCTGTACAAATGAATAACTGTCTTTAAAGCAATGTTACAGCACCAATGTCCGTTTGTTGAGTGCAAACAAGCTTTCTGTAAAAACCCTGAAACAACGCGATGACGTCATCACGTTGGTCACGTGGTGCCCCGAGTGTCAGGAAACGCGATGGCGTCATGACGTCAGAGGTGGGAGGTTCTGAGTTCAGACCTCGTGGAACAAGCTACTGTGTAGACCCGTTTGCTGTTGCTCCTGCATGTTTTTGTTTTGTTCACCAGTTTAATTAAATTCGGTTAATTTACTGAACTGCCTCGACCTCAGTGATTTACATAGGAATCCGTTGATTCCTACAATATATTTAATAATGTTAGAAAAAAGTGCACTGCCAGAGGACTGGCGGACAGCTGACGTAATACCGATATTTAAGAAAGGGGATAGAATATATCCAGGGAATTATAGACCAGTCAGCTTAACATCGGTAGTAGGAAAAATAATGGAATCCCTACTAAAGGAGAGAATAAAAGAACATATAGAAATGAAAAGTATAATGATGAATAGTTAGCATGGATTTCAGAAGGGAAAATCTTGCTTGACCAACATTATTGAATTTTTTGAAGAGATAACAGAGAGAGACAATGGTAATGCAGTCGATGTAATTTAGCTAGATTTTCAAAAGGCTTTCGATAAGGTACCCCATAATAGACTGATGAATAAGGTCAGAGAATGCGGAGTCAGGGGACAAGTAGCAGAACGGATTGCTAACTGGCTTCAAGACAGAAAGCAGAGAGTGGGAGTAAAGGGTAGCTATTCACCACAGCAGAAGGTGGGTAGTGGTGTTCCACAAAGATAAGTGCTGGGACCACTGCCGTTCACAATTTACATTCAACGATTTAAACTTTGGAATCAAAAACACAATTTCTAAATTTGCAGACGATTCCAAATTTTGGGGGGGTGGGGGATAGTCAATACTGAGGAGGACTGCAACAAATTACAAGAGGACATTAATAAACTTGCAGAATGGGCATATAATTGGCAAATGAAGTTCAACACAAATAAATGTGAGGTACCCTGTATTACAGTTTGGTAGGAAGAATAGGGAGGTCACTTATTACTTGGAGGGTGTGAGTCTAGGTGGGGTAGAGGAACAAAGGGATCTCGGAGTACAAATACACAAATCACAAAGTTGCGACACAGGTTAGCAAGGCCATAAAAAAAGCAAACCAAGCACTAGGGTTTATTTCTAGAGGGATAGAATTGTAGGGAAGTTATGCTAAACCTGTATAGAACCTTGGTTAGACCACACTTAAGAGTACTGCGTACAGTTCTGGTTGCCGTATTATAAAAAGGATATAGAGGCGCTGGAGAGGGTGCAGAGAAGATTTACAAGGATGATGCCAGAAATGTGTACATATCAGGAAAGGATGAACAGGCTGGGTCACTTTTCTCTTGAAAAAAGGCTGAGGGGTGACCTAATAAGGTCTTTAAAATTATGAAAAGGTTAGTGGATACAGAGAGAATGTTTCCACTTGTGGGGAAGAGCAAAACTAGAGGCCATCAATATAAGATGGTCACCAAGAAATGCAATAGGGAATTCAGGAGAAACTTCTTTACCCAAAGAGTGGTGAGAATGTGGAACTCGCTACCACAGGGAGTGGTTGAACCAAATAGTATAGATGCATTTAAGGTTAAGCGAGATAAGCATATGAGGGAGAAGGGAATAGAGGGTTATGCTGATAGAGTTAGATGTGGAAGGAGGCGAGAGTAGAGCATAAACGCCAGCATGGGCTGGTTGGGCCGAATGGCCTATTTCTGTGCTGCTTATTCTATGTACCTCTATTTGATTATGAGTTTTACAACTAAACCACATCAGGTCCATGTCACTTTACATACAGCAGGGTCATTGGACAATAATCATAAGCAGGAACCTTCATTGAGCACGGATCGGAATTCAGACCAGACACTACCACAAGTGCTGTCCGAACTGTCTGGAAGCAATAGATTAAAAAAATTCATACTCTTAGGTATCTTCTGACTAAAAGCTGGATTTCATAGGTTTATCAATTTGAGAAATGTAAGCTGAACTACTCTTGAGTACTCGAAGCACTGTACATTGCCTTTTCTACCTTTCATTGAACTAATTGTGTTTTTAATACAAAGTTCCACCATCTATCGCAAAGGTTTCTTCATCAGGAGAAACAAGAAGCCAACCTTTTAAACGCTCAGGAGAGATTTATGAAGAGAACCTACTGTGCATAGACTGATCACTGCTTTGAACTTATTCCACATCATGTTGGCTGTACCCATTTACAGCATAAACTAACGTTTTCCTACATTACCCAGAAAACATTTCTCGATTGTAACCTTTTCCCCTTTAATACCCCACTCGGTACAACACGCTGCACGTCCACACCACCTACATGATTAAAAGCCACTAACTATCCGTTTAACCACAGAAACAGAAGCTACCTTACGTTTAGATGGTCAGGTCTCCGTTGGAAAGCCAGAACTACCCCAATTATCCGAACTGCAGCTGCTCTTGCAATACACGTATCCACGGCGATCTTCATTTACATACTGGTAAATACCAAATCACCTCAAGTTGGAGCACATCATGCCTTCTGGGAAAAGCACTGCATCACTAATAAAAATAAACTTCACCCATTGTAGGTGTTCATTCCTTAAATAACGTCATTCTAAGAGGTTTCCCCCCCCCCCCACAAATAAATGTCAGCAGTTTTTTCATCCAACTAATGATCACAAAAAGAAAGAGTGAACCTCTTTAAAGCCTGGGTCCAAGCCAATACCTCCCCCACCCTCCCACCATTCATAATGATAGAAACTACAATGGAAAACATGCATCATGAATTGAATCCATTTTTTGAGACAGAACAATTTGAACTTTGTGGGCAAAGTGGACACGCTTCAGTCTGCATGTAGTGTTTATTTTGTAGAATGCCATAAAAATAAATGATGTTCTGATTACATAATTGAATCCCAAGGCCATAAGTATTGGCTGGACCGACTGAATTTAATTTGACAATAGATGTGTGTGTGTTACACTGTGCATTTACAACCTTATTGTCAATCTTTTACTTTGCAAATCTAATTTAAAACAAATGAACTGCAAGTGGAAAAAAAAGTTGATACCCCAAAACAACATTCAAATTCTCATTTGACACACGTTTTAAAACATTACTGGCAACTTTTAGCCAAGATTTTTTCATTGGACATAATAAAAAGGTAAAATAAGGAGCCATAGTTGGCACGGTTTCGCTTAGAATGGACGAGTGAAATTCCCTGTAGTTTTATATATTCAGATTCAGAATAACCCGTAACGGTTTGCAAAAAAAAGTTAGGAATACTAAAAATGGAGTAACAAGTACTGAAAATGTTAATGTAGGATAAACATAATCAGCAATCTCACTGAATGAAGAGCAGTACAATCTAGACAATAGACAATTTGCTTCAGAACTAATTTTTTTTTTAAATCACTAATCCTGTAAAAGGACTGAAGTAGATGAAGTGTCTAATTTTAAACTGGAAAAATATTGAAGTCAGAAGAATAGAAAAACAGAAAATTTTAAGGGAGAAAAATCAGAGCAGAGTGTTCCAAGGCTTGTGAATAAAACTACCCGAGGAAGAAAAGTTTTGCTGCATTTTAAAAACTCTAAATTGCGAGGTTTATGTAAGGACTAATTTGTAACAACTAGCAATTCAATACAAATGCACAACAGGTATTAAAAAAGGAGGCTTTGGCTGCAGCAGATTATATGGAATATACATTTGAATGTTACATCTAACCAGCTCCGTTTGAAGTCGCATAGTATATTCCCCCGTGGTAATACTATGCAAATCACCAATTGCTAATGTGGATCTGAATGCTTTGTAAGACTGTCCCAAAAGAGATAATCAAATGCATCCTTAAGGTAAGCCCCATTAAATAATCAAACCAATATGTTGTTTCTGCCAGCTCGCTGGACACCTTCAGTGACGAATGGGTGCCACATGGCATACTTCGCTTAATTTTCATTAATTTTACAGCTTTGTTTAATTTTATGGCTTTGTTTTAATTGTTATGTTGTTGGGTTTTTTTAAAGTTAGATAGCCCTCCCTGAAATTTTAAAGTGTTCCCCTTGATGCTTGGAAAATTACCCTGGAATTGGGTGTCGCCCAATATGACCAAGCCGTACAAAATAAGCCCATTAAAAGTCAGGATTAACAATTTCTCCAAAAATCTGATCTTCATTTCTTGAATTTAGCAAAGGCTATGGGGCCTGACAACATCCCGGCTGTAGTGCTGAAGACTTGTGCTCCAGAACTAGCCGCGCCTCTAGCCAAGCTGTTCCAATACAGCTACAACACTGGCATCTATCTGACAATGTGGAAAACTGCTCAGGTATGTCCTGTCCACAAAAAGCAGGACAAATCCAATCCAGCCAATTATCGCCCCAACAGTCTACTCTCAATGATAAGCAAAGTGATGGAAGGTGTTATTGACAGTGCTATCAAGTGGCACTTACTCACCAATAACCTGCTCACTGAGGCCCAGTTTGGGTTCCGCCAAGACCACTCGGCTCCCGACCGCATTACAGTCTTGGTCCAAACATGGACAAAGGAGCTGAATTCCAGACGTGAGGAGAGAGTGAATGCCTTAGACATCAAGGCAGCATTTGACCGAGTGTGGCATCAAGGAGCCCTAGTAAAACTGGAGTCAATGGGAATCGGGGGGAAAACTCTCCACTGGCTGGAGTCATACCTAGCACAAAGGAAGATGGTTGTGGTGGTTGAAGGTCAATCATCACATCCCCAGGACATCGCTGCAGGAGTTACTCAGGGCAGTGTCCTAGACCCAACCATCTTCAGCTGCTTCAATGACATTCCCTCCAACACAAGGTCAGAAATGGGGATGTTCACTGATGACTGCACAGTGTTCAGTGTCATTCACAACTCTTCAGATAATGAAGCAGTCCATGCCTGCAGGCAACAAGACCTGGCCGATGTTCAGGCCTGGGCTGAAAAGCGGCAGGTAACATTTGCGCCACACAAGTGCCAGGCAATGACTATCTCCAACAAGCGAGAGTTTAACCACCGCCCCATGACATTCAACAGCATTACCATCGCTGAATCCCCTACCAACACCACCCTGGGGGTCACCATTAACCAGAAACTTAACTGGACCAGTCACATAAATAATGTGGCAACAAGAGCAGGTCAGTGGCTAGGTATTCTGTGGCGAGTGTCTCACCTCCTGACTCCCCAAAGCCTTTCCACCATCTACAAGGCACAAGGAGTGTGATGGAATACTCTCCACTTGCCTTGATGGGTGCAGCTCCAGCAACACTCAAGAAGCTCAACACCCTGCAGGACAAAGCAGCCCGCTTGATTGGCACCCCATCCACCACCTTAAACGTTCACTCCCTCCACCTCCGGCGTACCGTGACTGCAGTGTGCATCATCTGCAAGATGCACTGTAGCAACTCGCCAAGGCTTCTTCAGCAGCACCTCCCAAACCCGCGACCTCTTCCACCTCGAAGGACAAAGGCAACAGGCGCATGGGAAAACCACCACCTCCAAGTCACACACCATTCTGACTTGGAAATATATCGCCGCTCCTTCATCATCGCTGGGTCAAAATCCTGGAATCCCCTACCTAACAGCACTGTGGGAGTACCTTCAACACACGCACTGCAGCGGTTCAAGGCGGCGGCTCAGCACCACCTTCTCAAGGGCCGTTAGGGATGGGCAATAAATGCTGGCCTTGCCAGCGACTCCCACATCCCATAAATGAATAAAAATTACCCAATTCACTTTAACCTAAAGAACTAGTGCACAGCTAGTTTGCTTAGCACATTGAATGTTAGACTGCAGCAGTTCTAATTGATTAATATTTCATATAATTCTCAGTACAATACTCCTAAGTGCTTGATTAAAATGAGAGGTTCTTGTTCCCAAGTGATCAGGCACTGCATTTCATATCTGATCAAAAATTTCCTTTTTGCCAAGCTAAGATATTAATTCCTCAATATAAAAAAGGAAAAAATGAACACATTTATATTATCTGATTTTAGAACCAGATCGACCCACTGACAGACGAGTCCTGAGTAACAGTAAGGAGACAGTGAAGTAAAAATATCTTTTTCTTCTTGTTGCTGCTGCTTCAGAAAGGCTTTCCTGATGCTTTTGTCAATACATCACTGTGCAATATAAGAAACGTCCCTCAGATAATCTTGCAGATAACATTCTAAATTTCATACACAAAATAAACTTTAATTTTGATAGACACTTAAGTTATATTAATGAAAAGCAGTAACAATTACAAAAATAGAACCTACAGAGATCCATAGTATACAAAATGGCAAGCTGCCATAATGGGCACTATATTATTTTTAATTTAAATCAGATTTCCTTTTACTTTCACAATGCTATACAACACTGCCTCTGCTGTAGACATTTTATGATTTGTCAATGTAGTCACACAATAAAAACTGAAGAAACAACCACAAATATTTCCTATTGTGCAAGAGAAGCAATCCTAAAAAAATCTTTCATATCATAAAAATATCCAAATAAAAATTAACACGCCAGCAAGTCTACTGGCCACAGACCAACCTGGTTCTGAGTGCTGCAGCTCTGGATTATGCTTCATGCAAACTAGGAAGCCATTTAGTGTAAAAGAATTTGGCATCACCATAATAGAAGATGAAACCTGTGAATAGCAGCCGACAAAGTTTCCAGAGCTAGAAGAAACAGGGGGAATTTGAATGAAGTGTAGTTTAAGTGGTGTTGGCCTCAGCTCAATGAGCTGGCCTAGTACTCCTCGCTTTCTCCTTTAACAATATCTGCAAGCCTCATTTTAAAAGAAAACATGTTACCGAAATAGCAAGTGAGCCAAGGCTTGAAAACCACAGGCCTTTGGGTCACGCCACGTACAAAATGTCAAGGCATATCTACAAATAATCAGTCACGTACATGGCAAAATCAACAGTACAGCTGGAGTAGAAATGCACAGCTTTTGTAAATGGTCATTTCGGACTTTAGAACCAATGATGAACTCGCTTTGCTACAGGCGCACACACTCCTGTTCAGTCACCTGCTACCATCACTTAACCACGCCAATCTTCCAATGCTTCCAAACCACTCTGCCATTACTTAAAAAACTCAAAACTGATGCTGTACTAACATTTTGGAGCTTTACTTCCTTTAAAAAAAAAGTACTTTGAAACATTGTCTTATTGCAAATTATACATACTGGCCCGGAATTTGCAGAGGGTAATAATAGCGAATGAACAGCTTTCGCTGTTATTACCCCTTTGAAACTGACCGCAACTTCAGGATGCAGTGCACGCGCATCCTAATGCGGAAATCCTGAAGTTGTGGTCAGTCATTCACTGCTCAGACACTGGCTGCGCTGCAGCCCCTCTCCCCCATAGTCGGCAATCAGTGTGATGTCAAATCATGGAACCTGATGAAAACTTCGCTTTTCCGCAGTAATATTGCTGTTAAATACCCCATTAAAAGTTTGACCTTTTTGGATTAGGTGTAACTGGGGTTTTAACAGCATATCGATTGTTAAACAAAGGTTATAGCCCTGAAAAACTATATTTAATTTTGTGGAGTGTCAAGTTTATCCATTTTATTAAAAATTAAAATTTAAGAAACTTTAAAAAAAATAATTTTAAAAATGTTGTTTAAAGTTTGTTCATCTTTATTATAGGTTTGCCTTTTCTCCATGCGAGAGCCCCAATCTTTGTTTTGCTCTCTCTAACATTTTAAAAAAGCTAGAATCAAAAAGGAGCTTACCCACTTCCTGGTTCGCTGTGTGAGAATTTTGCCTTTTAATTGGCTGCTTAGACAGCTTGATGTCACAGCAGCTCCAGTTAGGGATTTCCCATTAACTTGCATTGTTTTAAGTTACGTGTCGGGAAAGCCGAACTACTCGCCACAGAGATGGGCAGATTTTTGTGGGAAGCTTTTACTTCGCCGCTGACCGCAAATTAAGGGCCATTATGTCTGTCAAGAGCTACGGGAGCCAGTTGCAGGCCCAGCAACAGCGCACCAGTTCTGGGACGAAGCTAAGATAAGCAGAGTCCAGGGGGGGGCAGTGGTGGTAATGGGTGGCTCTGCAATAAGGCAAGTTAAAAAAACTAATTATCTTTCAGAATACAAACATGGCACATGCTGCGGTCAGTCGCTCGCCAACAAATTTAGTAAAGAGGACCGCCAATGGGAGTTAGGTCCTTTGCATATGCAAATATGGGGCCTAACACTTATTTCAGGCGCAGGCTGTAGACACCTATACTGGAACCTTTACCAATATGGTGGGTGGCACACTTCAGCCGTGGAATGTACCTGCACACGCCATATTGGACACGCAAGTGCCCATTTTACGTCTGTAGAACGGGCATGGTGCCAATGAATTTCTCAGCCTTAATGTTTGTTACATAAAAATACTAAAAAAAAGTTACAACTGGGGGCAATTTCAGCTATTTAATCTTCATACAAAAAATTCATAAACAAAAGTCAATGTTTTGAAACCAATACATCTAGTTTCCTGCCGCATCCGATACCACCCACCCCACTGCCTTCAAAATGCTTACATACCCTGCAAGCATTAGATTTGGGCTGTTTTATAGCATTTTCC
Organism: Somniosus microcephalus; assembly: GCF_052327205.1. Classification (NCBI taxonomy): domain Eukaryota; kingdom Metazoa; phylum Chordata; class Chondrichthyes; order Squaliformes; family Somniosidae; genus Somniosus; species Somniosus microcephalus. The sequence continues at coordinate 60,599,922 of NC_141003.1, forward strand.
AGACTATTCCCTCTCCAGATATGCAAGGTTGTCCTTTTAACTGTAGTAAATGCTATGCAAACATTTAAAAATCGAATCTCTCACTCATTTCCTATGTTCAATATTCTCGCATCCCTCATTTTTTGATGCAACTTCGGGAAGTAGCCTTGAAGACCAACATTGAGATTTAACAAATGGCAAATAAATTCACTGTAGGATTAAGTGGATTAACTACTGTAAATTGTTTAGTTTCAAGTAAAAGCAGTTGAAAATTTCCTCCCATTCGGGTTTCCCATGGGAAGCAGAGCGGGTGAGATATCCACATGCTGCTATGACCCCATCTCATTTTCTGGGTTGGAGTCTATTAAGTATTCAGTGCTCTTCAGTGGGAATTGCCTCTGTTGGGGAGGAAAATCTCCTCCTGTTGCAGTTGAAATGGGCGGGTATATTTGCAAAGGGAGCAGCAGTCTTCAAAACAGGTCAGGTACAAACTTGTCACTGGCTCTGCACCAGCCCAGGCAGCTGGAGGGATGAGAAGCAGGCGTGGCCAGATCCCCTTCTGTCGATCTATTCAAACTGCCTCCTGCTGCCATAATAACCCTTCTGCTTCTTCCTTCCAGGTCTTGTCTCGCTAGTCTAGTGGCACGTGAGACAACCCATTTCTTCCACTGCTGCCTGTCCCGAGCAAGGTGTTTGAACCTATTGCAAGTTGTCTCCATGACGGCGGCATTTCTTCTGATCATCCCGCGATATGCTATTGTTTGCCCTGCACGTCTTCTCTCGCCCTTCAGGTGAAATTCAGTCCGAGACGTTCTTTGTGCTTCTGTCACAGGACAATGTTGTACAATCTTATTTTAATGTGCAGATGTATCTTCTTACACTTCCAGATATTTGACAAGTCAAAATATGATCCACTAGCTGTGCCACTTCTACCCTCATTTCTTTAGTGAGCTGGCTATTAGCAGATATCTTACTTCCAAGATAGACAAAGTCATCATCTCATCCGTACAGAATCAATCATCAGAAACAGATTATCTGGTTATTATCACATTGGTGTTTGTGGGACCTTGCTGAGCACCTTTCCTACACTGCAACAGTGACTACAGTTCGAAAGTAATGAATTGACTGTAAAGCACTTTGGGACATCTTGAGGCCGTGAAAGGTGCTATATAAATGCAAGTCTTCCTTTCTTTCATACATCCAGCAGTGTTGACAGCATTCTCTCCCACCTCCCTGATCTTGGTTTCCTGCATACTGATACAAAGTTGCACTTTGGCAGCTCCTGCTTTTATGCTCACAACAAACTTTTTCATTCTATCCAAATTGGTATCTAGTACGAGATCACTTGCAAAAATCTAGGTCTCGCAGCTTACCTTTCGGCCTTGGCAACAGCCATCACTCTTCAACCATGCAGAACAGAAGTGGGGACAGCACGAAGCCTTGTCTTACATTAGTAGCAATCTTAAACCATTCCATGTCTCTGCGCTCTGCCCTGACGCAGCACACAGATTCTTCATACAAAGCTTAGATCAACAATCTTTGCTGAAAATCCAGTGTCTCAGAATCTACCAGTGGACACTGCCAAACGTTTTTTTTTTAATCAATTAAGTTAAAAATGATCTTATGCTGGTATTCGAAGCCGATCTTGATCAATCTTAAAAAGGTAAAAATCTGATCTGAACATGACCTACCAGATCGAAATCCAGCTTCTTCTTCAGAGTACCTTGTCAACAGCCATTTTCATCCTTCTGGTACAGATAGGATTGGTCCCCTTTTCAGGGATTTTACAGATTACATCTCGTGTCTAGTCTTTAAGACAGACCTCCTTTCCCCAAACCATTCTACACAACTTGTATGTGCAATTCACCATCACTTACTCACCAGATTTTAGCATTTATCACCTATTTTATCATAGCCTGGTGCTTTGCCACTCAAGTCGGTTTAGCCCTTAGTTCCTTCCTCTCCTCAAAAGGTGATTACTTCTAGTCCACTATTTCTTCACATCCCTCAATTTGTGTTTGTAGGTTTGGCTAGTTGAGCACAGCCAGGAAATGTCCCATCCAATGGACTCTGTCCCTCTTGTGTAGTTAAAGTTGCACCATCACAAAGCCACAACGCTTCAAGAATTGAGATGGCAATTGTTTGGACCAAGGAAATTTTCAGAATCTCCTCTCATGCACTTCTACAACCTCTCGTTTTTTTTCCCCCCCATCCATTCTCGCGTATATCTTCTGACAGAGAAAAATATTGACCACCACTTTTAGGGGCAGGATTCATTAGAAAGCCTCCATGCCCCATTTTTCTTAAATCTTCTCCCTGGAACCACATTTTTTTGGTCAGTAATGTGGAGGAAAATTGACCTCCATCAAACCTTTTCCAATTTCATCAACCCCACACATACAAATGAAGCAATGTCGGTACTATTAAAACTTCTCTTTCAAATGTTTTCCTGTTGTAGATGGTTCAAATTCAAAGTCAGAGCCATACAGCACTAGACAGATATGTCAAAAGGTTCAGAGTCTATAAAAATTGTGTTGCTCCTCATTTTGATCATGGTGGGATGATGTACAGTACTAGCCCTCACAATGGTTTAAAGGATCTCATCTATTGGTTCAATATTTGAATGATAAAAGTAGGTCAAAGCACCACCGGTTGCTCAGTTTGTTGTGCTACTGAGCCAAACAGACCAGGAAGGTTCCAGGTTCAATTCCTGGAATATGCTGAGCACAGCTGACCATGTCCAGTGACCCCAATGAAAAATGTGCATGTGTTGATATTGAGCAAAAATAGGATCAAAAACCAGTCAAATTCACTGGAAGTTGAAACATCAACTGTGTGGACAATGGGAGATATAGTTCAGCTGTAACCCTTCAAACTCCATGGGCTGGATGATCAGAAATGACTGCTTGAAGGACATACTTGCTCTCGAGTCAGTACAAAGAAGGTTCACTCGGTTAATCCCGGGGATGAGGGGATGGACATATGAGGAGAGGTTGAGTAGATTGGGACTCTACTCATTGGAGTTCAGAAGAATGAGGGGCGATCGTATTGAAACATAAGATTGTGAAGGGGTTGGATCGGGTGGATGCGGGGAGGATGTCCCCGATGATGGGTGAAACCAGAACTAGGGGGCATAGTCTTAGAATAAGGGGCTGCTCTTTCAAAACTGAGATGAGGAGGAACTACTTCACTCAGAGGGTGGTAGGTCCATGGAATATGCTGCCCCAAAAAGCTGTAGAAGCTACATCATTACATAAATTTAAAACAGAAATAGACAGTTTCCTAGAAGTAAAGGGAATTAAGGGTTACGGGGAGCGGGCAGGAATTTGGACACGAGTCTAGGTTCGGATCGGTCATAGCCCTGTGGATAGCGGAGCGGGCCCAGGGGCCGTGTAGCCTGATCCTGCTCCTATTTCGTGTGTCTAATTCTGTTAGATTCAGGAGATGGTTCTGTGATAGTGGATTGGCGGTTAGGATCAGATCAGCCATGATCTTATTGAATGGCGGAGCAGGCTCGAGGGGCCGATTGGCCTACTCCTGCTCCTATTTCTTATGCTCAACTAGTCTAAATCCAATTGGTCCTCCAGTCTAGGAAGTCCAGAAAGTAGCTTGAGACTCAGCTGTTTTAAACTCAGTTTCCAAGCTCTGGTGAAGGGAAAGTTGAGAGAGGGGCTGGAAAGTTGAGAGAGGGGCAGGATAAAAATGAGGAAGGGAGAGAAGGAATGGGGTGAGGGCAGTAGGAAGAGGCTGGCTTGAATTTTGTGTATGGAGATTTAGATCTGTAGTGCATTGGTGGTCGCTCATCTGGTTTGTTTGGAGGAGGCTTCATTTTTGTGCGGGCGATGCATAAATGTCTGGCTTTTGTATGTGGGCAGTGCCATTTTGTGTGTATGGGAAGATTTGCTTCTCGTGTGTTTATGGGGTCTTGCAACTTTGTTGTACGGAGATGTTTAAATTTTCTGTATATTGAGGCTTGGATTTCTCTATAATCGTTCAACTTGTTCACTAGATTTGACATGAATATCGGACCCCCAGCTGATCTGTGAGCTGGAATGCCCGCTGCTGATCACCATCCAGTGACCTATGCTGGAAAGTAGGTGTGTGGGCTACAGATGAGAAAAAAAGATTAGGTTTGGTGGCGACGTCCCCACAGATGAAGAATAGCTATTTGGAAGAGGTAATAAATAGCCGTTGTGTAACCACACCAAACATGGATGAGCCGCCACCTTAAGTAGTTGGGAAAATTGCAAGCACTTTCATATCCAAAGCAAAATAACAAGCATATGAAACGGCCTTTCTCACTTACTTTCATCCAATAGCTTCTGTACATAATAACAGCCAAAGAATGGGGTACAATAAAGCCAAGTACAGACCGTATACCAGGCAAAGACCAGGACTGGATTAGATTGCACTTTATCTTAGTTATACTTCCTTCCCCTCCCAAATAGAAATTGCACACTATGTAAATATATAAGGATGGATTTGAAGGGATCCTCAGAAGTTCCATTACAAACAGCGCCGCATATGGTAATTGCTGCTCCGATGACTGGACTTCTTTTGTTACAGTATTTGGCTCACATTGAAGCTTCAATAACTTGGTTTAAACACTCTAGCAGGACAAGAAAATCTACACAAGTAGAGTCTGTGTAACCCAATCGAAGGCTCATACTCTCGCCATTTAGGGAAATCTTCCCACCCCCCCCGCCTCACCCAATTCTACAAGTCCAGAGAGCTTAAGCCCAAGTTGGCAACAGCCAACAGGTACTGCTAAAATATAGCCAGGTAAAGTCAGCTTACCAGCACAAGGCACTGGCGCGCTTCCCACTGCTTGCTGACCTTCGATCACCTCGGCAAGTGTATGAATCTTGGAAGACTGCCAACCCCCAAGGACAGGTCTCCTCCCAATCCCTAGGTCTCAATAACCAACCAGGCTGGCTGGCTGGTCGATCGGCAGTACCCTAGATCACTGAGTCTGCATAGAGGGTTGACCCAATTTCTTTTCAGCTCCGTCACCATGGAGCCAACATGACCTCACTTGAGGAATATAACTATTAGTTGGTTATTAGACAACTGATAAGGGCAGGTTTAAGTCCTTGCTAGGCAGGCAACCGATACCACCATCTCCTTACGAGCAGCATAGTCATCGAAATGCACTACAAAACATCAAGGGTACATTTTCAGAATCCTCCCAGACCACAGCATCAACAAACTCCATACCTCATGGAACAGTAGTTTCATTCTATGTGAATTTACTAGACAATGAAAAAAAATCCTAGTTGCGCTGTACAATCGGATTTAAAACATGCAGGGGAAACGAGACAACATGCAGGGGAAATGAGACAAGTGTCAAGGTGTGGGGGGGGAACTATAGCTTTGCAATTTACTTGAATAAATCCCCCAGGCCGCAAATCAAAGTCTCATCAGACATTTCTGGTTCAAAAAAAAATGTACACTAGCAGTCCATAGGTTATACAAATACTGCAGACAGCCACAGGATGTTATTTGAACTTGAAGGGAATTTTAATTGGATCCGCAGTTTAACTTGCAGCCAAGCTGAACTGAAAAACCTGTATCAATGCAGTATCACAGACCCATACAGCATCTATAGGACTTATGGGCTCTGACACAGTTTGAAATTTCTGGTATAAATTCAAGCAGACACACATTTACAAACTCAAGATATTTGTGGTCTCATTCATGAAGCTAAAATAATCCAACTAAACCCAACAATGTCTCCAGAGTTCACTCGCGCTCGGCTGCAAGAATAGTTCAACTAAACAGAATCATGTTTCAGACTACATTGTAAACAGAGAAATGATCGACGACACCACATTTCTTGAATTTCAGTCACCATTAAAAAGACATGCAGAAAAAATCCAAACAGTGGCTCAAAGGACGATTCATTCTTATCTGCTCTTGCACACTGCATAATAATCAATTGGAGCAGAGGCCATTTGCATCCCCCTCAGCGAAGAACTGGTGCTCCGTGACTTGGCTTCCAGTAATAGTCTAATGAGGAAAGACGAAGACAGACCATCGACAAGAAATGTGAGTAGCCACAAGTTAGAGGATGGAAAATTCAATTGCTTTAAAAAAAGTCCAAATCAGTAAAAAAAAAAAAAAAAAATCAGTGGCCTCCAACAATCACAACCATCCTCCTTTGTGCTAGGTATGAGTCCAGCCAGTGGAGAGCTTTCTCCCGGATTCCCATTGACTTCAATTTTACGAGGTTGCGCTGCTTGGTACCACACTCTTGTCAAATACTGCCTTGATGTCAGGTGCTCACCTCACCTCTGGAATTCAGCTCTTCTGTCCATGCTTGGACCAAGGCTGTAATGAGATCTGGAGCAGAGTGGTCTTGGCAGAACCTAAACTGAGCATCGATGAGCAGGTTATTGGTGAGTAAGTGCCGCTTAATAGCACTGTCGACGATGCCTTCCATCACTCTGCTGATGATCAATCTGGCCCATCAGCCTACTCTCGGATTTGTCCTGCTTTTTGTGAACAGGACATATCTGGACAATTTTCCACTTTGTCGGGTGGATGCCAGTGCTGTAGCTGTACTGGAATAGCTTGGCTAGAGGCGCAGCTAGTTCTGAAGCATGTATCTTCAGCACTATAGTACCTTGTCGGGGCCAATAGTCCTTGCTGTATCCAGTGCACTCAGCCGTTTCTTCATATCTCAAAAAGACGGACATCTGTGATAATGGGGCTCTCAGGAGGAGACTGAGATGGATCATCTACTCGGCATTTCTGGCTGAAGATAGTTCTGAATGCTTCAGCCTTGTCTGTTGCACTCATGTGCTGGGCTCTGCCATCCTTGAGGATGGGGATGTTCACGGAGCCGCCTCCATGAACATCCTTAGTTACATAGAAACAAAGAAGATAGGAGCAGGAGTAGGCCATTCGGCCCCTCGAGCCTGCTCCACCATTCAATGCGATCATGGCTGATCATCCAAATTCAGTACCCTGTTCCTGCCTTCGCTCCATATCCCTTGATCCCTTTAGCCTTAAGAAATATATCCAACTCCTTCTTGATTATATTTAATGAATTGGCCTCAACTGCCTTCTGTGGTAGAGAATTCCACAGGTTCACCACTCTCTGGGTGAAGAAATTCCTCCTCATCTCTGTCCTAAATGGCTTACCCCTTATCCTTAGACTGTGACCCCTGGTTCTGGACTCCCCGACCATCAGGAACATCCTTCCAGCATCTAGTCTGTCTAATCCCGTTAGAATTTTATAAGTTTCGATTAGATCCCCTCTCATTCTTCTAAACTCCAGCGAGTACAAGCCCAATCGACCAATCTCTCCTCATACGTCATTCCTGCCATCCCAGGTATCAGCCTGGTGAATCTTCGCTGCACTCCTTCCATGGCAAGAACATCCTTCCTCAGATAAGGCGGCCAAAACTGCACACAATACTCAAGGTGTGGTCTCACCAAGGCCCTGTACAACTACAGCAAGACATCCTTGTTCCTGTACTCAAACCCTCTCGCTACGAAGGCCAACATACCATTTGCCTTCTTAACCGCCTGCTGTACCTGCATGCTTACTTTCAGTGACTGGTGCACAAGGACGCCCAGGTCTCGTTGCACTTCCCCTTCTCCCAATCTATTGCCATTCAGATAATAATCTGCCTTCCTGTTTTTGACACCAAAGTGGATAACCGCGCATTTATCCACGTTATATTGCATCTGCTATGCTTCTGCCCAATCACCCAACCTGTCCAAATCATACTGGAGTTTCTCGGCATCCTCCTCACAGCACACACGCCCACCCAGCTTTGTCGTCTGCAAACTTGGAGATATTACATCTAGTTCCCTCGTCCAGATCATTAATATATATTGTGAATAGCTGGGGCCCAAGGACCGATCCCTGCGGTACCCCACTAGTCACTGCCTGCCACTCGGAAAACAACCCGTTTATTCCAACTCTTGGCTTTCTGTCTGCCAACCAGTTCTCTATCCAAGTCAATGCCTTGCCCCCAATCCCATGTGCCTTAATTTTACACGCTAATCTCTTATGCGGGACCTTATCGAAAGCCTTTTGAAAATCCAAATACACCACATCCACTGGTTCTCCCTTATCTATTCTACCAGTTACATCTTCAAAAAATTCCAGTAGATTAGTCAAGCACGATTTACCTTTTGTAAAGCCATGTTGACTCTGTCCGAGCCGGTCAATTTTTTCCAAGTGCTCTGCTATTACATCTTTTATAATGGACTCTAGCATTTTCCCCACTACCGATGTCAGGCTTACCGGTCTGTAATTCCCCGTTTTCTCTCTACCACCCTTTTTGAACAGTGGGGTAACATTAGCTACCCACCAATCCATGGGTACTGTTCCAGAGTCTATCGAATTTTGGAAGATGACCAGCAATGCATCTACTATTTCTAGGGCCACTTCCTTAAGTACCCTAGGATGTCGATTATCAGGCCCTGGGGATTTATCAGCCCTCAATCCCATCAATTTCCCTAACACCATTTCCCTACAAATACTGATTTCTATCAGTTCCTCCCTTTCATTAGACGCTATGTTCCCCGACATCTTTGGGAGGTTATTTGTGTCCTCCTTTGTGAAGACAGAACCAAAGTACAGTATGTATTTAATTGGTCTGCCATTTCTTTGTTCCCCATTATAAATTCCCCTGGTTTTGACTGCAAGGGACCTACGCTTGGCTTCACCAATCTTTTTCTCTTCACATATTTATAAAAGCTTTTACAGTCAGTTTTTATGTTCCCTGCAAGCTTACTCTCATACTCTATTTTCCCCCTCTTAATTAATCCCTTTGTCCTCTTTTTCTGGCCAATTTATATGTCCTCTCCTTGAATCTTATGCTATCCCTAATTTCCCTTGTTAGTTGTTTAATTGTCCACCAGCATTCACGACTGGATGTGATAGGACTGCAGAGCTTTGGTCTGATCCGTTGGTTGTGGGAATCGCTTGGCTCTGTCTATAGCACATTGCTTTCTGTGTTTAGCGTGTACGTAGCCCTCTGTTGTAGCTGCACCAGGTTGGCACCTTATCTTCCAGGTCTGCCTGGTGCTGCTCCTGGTGCTCTCTTCTATGCTTCTTGGTTGTGCAAAATTGGCTGCCGCATTTCCTGCATTACAACAGGGCATACACTTCAAAAAAAAAGTACTTCATTGGCTGTAAAGCACTTTGGGATATCCGGTGGTTGTGAAAGTCGCTCTATAAATGCAAGTCTTTCTTTCTTTACCATTATCATGAAGTCAGGCCGAGTGAGGGATGTGTCAGGCCATGAGGTTACATATTGAGGTGGAATACAATTCTGCTGCTGATGGCTCACAGCACTTCATGGATGGCCAGTTTTGAGCTGCTAGATCTGTTCTGAATCTATCCCATTTAGCACAGTGGTGCCTCCTGAACCCTGCAACTTCTTCCTGCCCCACAATGCCCTCCCCTGAACCTCTGACTCTGGCCTTTTGTGCACGCTTCCTTGCTTCACCCCACCATTGACGGCTGTTCCTTCAATAGTCTAGGTCCCATGCTCGAGAATTCCTTTCCTAATCCTCTCTGCCTCATATCCTTCAAGACTCTACTTAAACCCCACCTTTTTGACCAAGCTTTTGTTTACCCCACCTAATCGTCTTTGGCTCGACATCCATTTTTTGATTATGCCTCTCTGAAGCACCTTGGGTGTTTTTCTACATTACAGGTGCTATGTAAATGCAAGTTGTTGTTTTTGTTGTTGAGCCATGGCGATCCCGGGATTGATTCTCAGTGTGTATCGAGATAGCTGCAGCAGCAGCAGCAGAGGGGTTAAAATTGACCTCTTGAACTAAAGAGGGGTAAAATACCAGAAGGCAGCTAATACCCATGGAAATGTACTCAGAATATGTCCATACCTTCAGAAGATGACCAAATTAGAAATTCATGCATTACCTAATTAAGGAAATTGGATAGTATAATGTTGGTTAATAAAGCCTTCTCATCCGGTCTCCTTTATAAAAAAAATCATATTTCATTTCAACAGTTCTCTCCCTCCCCCACTCTAAAAACTAGAATGTTTTTCTTTAAACAAGGCATCATGTTTCAAACTTCACAATGGGATTTACATTCATATGCAAATCAACCATGCCATCTGGCATCACGCATCAAGGTTTGCAGATCTCCGACAGGGATCAAAATACCTAGAGTCATATACTGTTAACACATGAACAATCTGGTCAGGGCTTCTTGCCCTCGTCCTCTTCCCTACACCCATGGGGGAATGCTCTTCCTGAGAGAAGGCCTGAAGTTGGCAGGCACTTTTATTTTCAGAAAAATGATGATGAGCCAGCATGATGTAAATTATTTATTAGACATCACATTATGCAAACTTGACAATTTTCTGTTATCTTTCAAACGAGTTTGAAATCCTGCCTTCCTTTGATCAGGTCACATGTTTGACTGCGAGGCATTCCTCAGTTGTTGCACATGGCTTCAGAAGGCAGAGGAAAGGCTTTGACTGAGGGGTGGAAACCTGAGCAAAACTAAACAAGCGGTTTACAATTCCCATCTGGTGAAACCAACTGGAATAACATGGGAGGCAAAAGCTCTAGCTAGGAGGCTCAAAATGGCGTTTTAATTCACTGCACTGAGTGAGCCAGTTTGTATTCGACAGTTCCTTAAGCAGGCGATTCCAAAACACAGTTTGAAATAGTTGTTAACTGGTACAAGAAGCTTGGGGGAGGAGGGAGTGCCTGGGTTCAATGCGAAAGTTGAACATTTTTCAGTCAATCTGGTTAATGTTCAGTACGTATTAGAAAACAAAATCCTAAAAAAGGGAGCAAAATGTAATACATTTTTTGGCGACTATCAAGCAGTTTTTTTTAAACCATAAAATTCTACCAACATGATCTCAGCATTTGTAACAAATTTCTCCCCACTCAAAATGTATGTTCCTGTTGTGAACAATTAGTTTCACCCACATCATTACCAACAAATACATTGCAATATCTGTACATTGCTTAACCAAAGTCACAACAACATTCTTCAACTGTGACCACACTGCATTATTCTTCCCTCACCACCCCCCCTGCAGTCTTTGAGGAGGTCGACCACACTATTCTCCTAGAACACCAATCCTCCAATGTCCAGCTCACTTAATTCCGCTCTTACTTATCCAATCATAGTCAGACAATCGCTAGCAATACAATACAATACAAATCGCTTTATTGGCATGATAAGGTACATCTTATGTTGCCAAAGCATCAAAATACATTTATGGTTGAACACATAAACGCGGTTCCATTCATACAGTGTATAAACAGGTATATCCCTGAGTTAGCAATGACTCATCTTCCTATCCCTGCACAGTCACCTCAGGAATCCCCCTCAAGGATTTGTCCTTGGCCCCCTCTTCTTCCTCAGCTGCATGCAGCCCCTTGGTGACATTATCTGCAGACATGGAGTCAGCAGGACGTGTAGCTAACATCACCCATCTCTATCTTGCCACCATCTTTCTCAAGCCCTCCAGTGCCTCACTGCACAGACTGACTGCAACTTACCAAAGACTGGATGTTGGATAATTTGCTCCAACAAAAATATTGCAGACTGAAGACAGTGTCTTCATCCCCTGCCACAAACTCCATGCCATTGTCATCAACGCCATCCCCTTCCCCCACAATCACGGTCTCAGGTTGAACCAGACTGCTTGCAGCCTTGGTATCCGATTTGATCCTGAGCTGAGGTGCTGACCTCATATCTGCTCCATCACAAACACTGCCCATCTCCACCTTTTACATCACCTGCCTGCACCCCAACTCAGCCCATCTGCTGCTGAAACCTTCATCCAAGCCCTTGTCCCCGACAAGCTTCACCATTCCAATGTTCCCCTGGCCATCTTCCACCCTCCATAAAAATTAACTCATCCAAATTCTGCTGCCCGTATTCTAACTTGCACCAAGCCCCCATCACCCATCACCCCTTCGCTCACTGAATTACATTGCCCCTGGTCCACCAATATCTCAACTTTAAAATACTTAGCCTAATGTTCAAATCCATCCATGACCTCATCCCTCTCGATCTCTGTGACCTCTGATACCACTCCCAAGAATTCTGTATTCCTCTAACTCTGCCTCTTGTGCATTCCTACAATTCCCTTACCCCACCATTCGCAACCGTGCCTTCAGCTGTCTAGCTCTGGAATTCCCTCCGAAAACCTCGACACCTCTCTCATCCAGGACTGGATGCTGGACAAGTAGTCCAGCACAGAGGAAGTAGAGGTATTGAAAGGTGGTGGTGGTGAGGTAGAGCGGGGTGTCATCAGCATACATGTGGAACTTGGTGTCATGTCTTCGGATGATGTCGCCGAGGGACAGCATGTAGATGAAAATAAGAGGGGCCCAGGGTAGAACTTTGAGGGACACCAGCGGCAATGGTGCAGGGGCGGGAAGAGAGATAATTACAGGAGATTCTCTGCCTATGACTGGATAGGTAAGAGTGGAACCAGGAGAGTGAAGTCCCAGTCAGGAGGGGCAGTGGAGCAGGATGGGGTGGTCAACCGTGTCAAAGGTTGCAGAAAGGTCAAGAAGGGATAGTACACCATGGTCACAGTCAAAAAGGGATGTCCTTTGTGACTTTGATTAGGGCCATTTCAATGCTTGGTGGGGGTGGAAACCTGATTAGAGGAGTTCAAACATGGAGTTGCAGGAACGATGGGCCCAAGAATTTGGGAGGTGGCAGCACGTTCAAGGACTTGAGAGCAAAGGGAGGTGGAAAGATGGAGCATTCATTTTCAAGGATAGAAGGGACACCAGAGGCAATGGTGCAGGGGTGGGAAGAGAGGTAATTACAGGAGATTCTCTGGCTACGACTGGATAAAGAGTGGAACCAGGCCAATGAAGTCCCAGTGAAGAGGAAGGGAGTAGAGCAGATTTGAAAGGGAGGGGGACAGTACCCGAGGAGAGGGAACTGTTTACAGTATCATCGAGCATGCGAGTCAGGAAGGGAATTTGGGTGGTCAGAAGTTTAATGGAAATAGGGTCGAGAGAGCGGGGGCTGGGTCTCTTGAACACAATAGGAGAGAAACTAGAGAAAGATGAGAATTCATGAAGGGCAAGGGAGGGATGCAAAAGAAGCAGCTGAATGGATGGTCTCAATCTTAGTGACAAAAGAAGTCCATGAGCTCCTTGCACTTGTTGGAGGGGAGGGTGGAAGGGGGCAGGGGAGAGAGGTTTAAAGAGACAGTTGGTAGTAGAGAAAAGCAGCCAGGGGTTATCTTTGCATTCCAGGATAATCCTGAAGTAGTGAGCAGTTTTGGCAGAAGAGAGCAGGGCTCGAAAGTGTTTGATGTGCTCCAGCCAGATCTGGAGATACACCAGTTGTGCGCCATGTATGCTCAAGTTGCAGATAGCTCAGATTGCGGTTTGCTTTGTTGAGTGCTGCTCTACAATGACCGGATATGCTAAGCGTGGAGTCTACTCTCGCGCTCAGATTTCATTCAGCCTCTCCCCTCGCTAATTCAACACTTCTCATTGAAAAATATATTCCCTCCGTTTTTTCCTTCCCATGTGTAACATCTCATCTATATTGACAAGTGTACTGGTGTTACAGTGAAAGAAAGAGAGCGTAATTTACTCCTCAATACCTCGTTATGTCTGACAAAACTATCTGGACAATTTTCATGTTGGTTTACCCAAACACCTTTTGTAACTCTTAAAGCCTGGGGGCATGCAGCAATATGACAGCCAACATGTCACAGCTGGGTACTGGCACTGGGTAAGAAAAGACAAGGAGCTGGGGCTGGAAGGGAAAAGACTACACAAACTGCTGTACAATGTGACACACGCATCTAGTTAAAATAAATTCAAGGTGTAAATTTAATATACAAAGTGAAATGAAAGTGAATATATATGAGACCAGGGGCTTGAAATTTTATTCAGTCTGGGAATGTTATACAATGAAGATTTTTTTTTTTTTTTTTTTTTAATTACAAAAGTAAGGTGACAGTTCACTATTTCTATCACTATGAAAAGGCCTGGATAACAAAGTTAAATTAGATTCTGCTCCTCCAATTTCTGGCCTCTCAAGCATCCCCGATTTTAAATCGCTCCACCATTGGTGGCCGTGCCTTCAGCTAATAAGGCCCGAAGCTCTGAAATTCCCTGCCTAAACCTCTCCGCCTCTTTCCTCCTTTAAGACGCTCCTTAAAACTTACCTCTTTGACCAAGCTTTTGGTCATCTGCCCCAATATCTCCTTACGTGGCTCAGTGTCAAATTGTTTGATAATGCCCCCGTGAAGCGCCGTGGGACATTAAAGGCGCTATATAAATGCAAGTTGTTGTTGATCACACACGATGCAAAATTTAAAAGGAAAACATGGAAAGTACCGCAAAATCTATGAAAGATGCCAAGCCTCAAGTGAGTTATTTTCAAGTATGGCATATCAGTTTACAATCAAGCCATCGCAGTTATCAACCCCACTAAGCTAAACTCATTCGTAATTGCTGCAATACCTAGGAATCAGTCAACGCTCGAAAAAAAATTATCCGAGAAGGAATGTGCCTAAAGTACACCACAATGAATCAGGATCAAATGTGAACATAACAATACACCTTCTGTTATTCAACTTTAAACTGCAAATTAGCTACCCTTGGTAAGTGATATGGTGACCTACATACCCTTACATTCGGTACAAATCCAGGTTAGCTATGTATATGGGTCAAACATTTATGAAAATTAAAAACGTGATCCCCAATATACCAGATACTCTATGCAAATTTGATAACTGCGGTCTCTTAGGAGCTACTGACCCATTTCTAATTGGAATATATCCTGCAGTTCAACACTTAATGGAATGCCAGCTCAAGCTTTGTATTGCGAAAAGTCTGATTGCCTGTAATATTGGATCAATGCCGACAACAAATCAAGTCAAAGGTTCAGCTGGGGCTCCAATGGGCTGCTAAAAATATAAAGCAATAGTCCAGAGAGAATGTACTTCCCCTTTCCGCCACTAAAACCCAACCATTTCCACGAGGATAATTCTGCGTAATATTTCGGCAGCTAATTTTTGCTACACAGGCATCTTTACACACACACACACATTAGTGTGGTACAGTTCAAGCAATATTCAGAGGCCAGCCAAATAAGTAGACCATTTAGAAATTAGGGGTTTACTCATGGGAAAAAAAATTACAGATAAGTGTTTAAAAAAAGACCTGACCCATTAAACTAACTAAAGTACATGAACCAGGTTATGGCAAACTATTTTAAACATGTTTCTCCTTTCAATTATAGACACTTTAAACTTTAATAAACTGCTTTACAATTCATCAGTCCTTCGTGATTAGAGGTACATATTTTAAGCAAAAATATTCATGACAATTCATTTCAGAGTTCAATGCAGGAGAAGACTGAATCAATAGGCTGCTATTTACCCCCCACGTCCACATGTGGCTGCGAGGTTTGGGATGGTTTCGCCTCATTGGTCCCTGCAGCCACCAATCCTGGCACACTAAGGGGAGGCAGAGGGCCAAAACCGATGAAGAATTAGATCTGTCTCTGTACGCATCCCAGGCCCGTTTAACAGAGAAAGCTATTGGCTCTCCCAAGTGAACTTACTCTGGAGAGGAAACTGAAACCTAGATCCCAGAACAGTTGCTGTGCTTTTTCAACCCCAAAAACCACACCCATTTTGTAGAGCATCAATAGGACTTGGGAGGATTCATTTCTACCCCCTCCCACGGTCATTTTTCTTCTGCAAACTGCACACACGGACTTAATTTTGATAAATCATCTGTTTTTTTTATTTTGATGACGTATAACAACTTAAAAGAAACCATAATTAGAAAGTAAACATATGCACCAGCCCTTCTCAAACTGAAACGTGCAATCACTAAAAATCATACATTCTTGAAAAAGCCAAGGCACAAAAAAAAGCAAGTAGCTGATGATTCAGTCTCTGTAGGTGTGCTGCATTCCTGCAATACTCTTAAACTTAATATACACAATTATGCCCTTTAAAAAAGTGGACCATATTTTGCTGCCAAAATAACAGCGTGGCTAACAACGCTCGCTGTTATTTATGCGCAAATGCCACAGCAACTTCAGGCAAGGGTAGATGAGCAGTTGAACGTAAAAATTGAATAGTTGCTGTATGAGATGCGCTGCTCCGCTGTTAGCTTCATGGAAACAGTATCTTGCTGCCGGGCTCACCATTGAAATGCACTCAACAGCATGAAGTTGTTGTTTGTGCACAATAGATACAAACTAAACTCGTTACACAAAGTTTAAGTCTTGTCCACTTCAATCTAGGTAACCTTTTAACAACGTGGTAAGTGTTAATTACTTCCAGTCAACCTCTCCGTCAATGAAAATTAATTACTACAAGTGTAGAGTCTCATTCCTTCAGGTTTTAATTATTGGAGATTTTTTAAATGACATTTTAAATAAACATTTTTTTTACTTTTCCTTTTGTCTCTTTTTTCCTCTCTCCCTTAATCCAATCTTTCTCTCCCCCTCTATTTCTCTTTCTGTACCTGATTTGACTAACTTACACTTCCTTCTCAGTTCTTCTGCTGTTAAATTTCACAATCCTTCAATCTGGTTAGTTAAGGAGATACACAGTTGCTTGCCCAGTTCATTCAGGTCCCATTGCCCAGTTTCCCTCACAGTAACGTTATCAGCTTGCCACGCAAAAAATAAAAACACCTCAATGTGCAAGGGCTGGGGGGGGGGGGGGGGGGGGCTGCGAGGAGGGGAGAAAGAGATAATTTTTTTTTTTTTTTATAAAAAGGGCGAGGTTGGAAAATAAATGGCCTTTGCTCAGAACACTAAAAACTGTTCTTTCTAAATCCCTGAGTAGCATCACAGGAATAGCACTTATTTACAAAAATGATTTTTAGCTTTGTTCTGAAGGCTATAGTCACATTTATATGGATATACTCAGAGGTCACATCAGATCTGTAATCTCTCAAAAGTCCGACATCCAAGAGACAACACTTCAGCAGAAAGTCCAAGACAGATAGAGAAAAAAGCACCTTGGGAGTGGGCTACATGCCCAGACCAATTTTGTCATTTGCCAACTATGAAAACCTGTAGGTAAAGTTTCAGATATTTAACATGCTATGTTGTGACATCAGAACACATTTAAACAAAAAATAAGTCAGAAGTTGATCGCTGTACACTCCAGACAGGGAGGAAACTAAAAATGTGTGGCATCCGATACTCCAGATCATTATCGTAACTTGTCGCTCCAAAACGACAGGCCCTGAAGACAACTACATCTTCTCAGATTTGGTCTCTCCCACAGCTAGCTGCAATGGAATATTAACAGGGATCATGACGTAAACATATGATTCCACCTTGTTCCCAGATTTTCATAAACTTTTGATGTTACCTTGATGATGCCAAATCAGAACATGAATAAATGCTTTGGATTTTACAATCATCCCAAATTCATAATTTCAGAAAAGCTTTTAAGATGGTGCAGCTCATTGGGAATTGGTGTGAATTGTAGCGACACAGCTTCATGTCACGATTCTCTACACCCAAGGTTTTTTGGGCAACTTTCTCTCCTCCTCACTTGTAAGCACTAACTCACATTTCACATCAAGATATGGTTCTAACAGGGCATCACCAAGCAGTAATCACAAGCTCATACCTTGACTGATGTTTCTCCTTTCTACCTAAATAGTGCTCACAGTTCAGAGGGACCTGGGGGTCCTTGTGCATGAAACACAAAAAGTTAGCATGCAGGTACAGCAAGTAATCAAAAAGGCAAATGGAATGTTGGCCTTTATTTCAAGAGGGTTGGAGTATAAAAGCAGGGAAGTCCTGCTACAACTGTGCAAGGTATTGGCGAGACCACACCTTGAGTACTGTGTACAGTTTTGGTCTACTTATTTAAGGAAGGATATACTTGCATTGGAGGCAGTTCAGAGACGATTCACTAGGTTAATTCCAGAGATGAGGGGTTTGACTTATGAGGAAAGGTTGAGCAGGCTGGGCCTATACTCATTGGAATTTAGAAGAATGAGAGGTGATCTTATCGAAACATATAAGATACTGAGGGGGCTCGACAGGGTAGATGCACAGAGGATGTTTCCCCTTGTGGGGAAATCTAGAACTCGGGGGCATAGTTTCAGAATAAAGGGTCGCCCTTTTAGAACGGAGATGGAGGAGGAATTTCTTCTCTGAGGGTCGTAAATTTGTGGAATTCTCTGCCCCAGAGAGCTGTGGAGGCTGGGTCATTAAATACATTTAAAATGGAGATAGACAAATTTTTGCAAGCTAAGGGAGTGAAGGGTTATGGGGAGCGGGCTGGGAAGTGGCTTTGAGCCCAAGATCAGCCATGTTCTTATTGAATGGCGGAGCAGGCTCGAGGGGCCAAGTGGTCTGTTCCTGCTCCTATTTCTTATGTTATGATACCCTGCCTGAGGTAACTCAGCAGAGAGTCGGGATACTATAACCACTTCACACATACTAATGCCAACCTAGAAAATTAGCAAAAGCTGACCAACGACGTCAAAAAAGGAGACAGACTGCAAACGGTTAACAACTCAAGAATAGCCCTGAGCTTTGCATCACAAGCTGTAGGTACATCCAACATTCCTTCACTTGTATTTGTGGGTAAAACGCCTCAAGTACATGAAAGCCTAAAGGGCCAAATGACAAAAGGAACAAAATTGGAGCTGAATTCCAAAATAAAATAAGAGGGTGTTGGAGACATGATCCTCCAGGAAATTGTGAATTTTACATTAAAATACTGCATTCCAGTTAATTTAATGGCCCAGATTTTGCACAAAGAATAACCGTGAGGCTATCAGCGCTCACTGTTATTATGGAGCAAAATCGGGCAGCAACTTCCGGCAGGCGCAGGTAAATGCAGAAATCAGCAAGTTGCTGTCCGATTTGCCCTGCTCCTCCCAAAGCTTCGCTACATCAGTACCTCGCCAAGAGATTCGGCATTAAAATACATGAAGGGCTTGAAGTTTCTGTAATTACCCACTAAACATGGCAGAAACTGTTAGGGCTTGTGCATTCAAGTGTAAGTGAATTTTTAACAGCGTGATTAGTCTTAATTACTGCCAAATAACCTCTCTGGCACTGAAAATGTACTTTCACAAGTGTGGAGTCTCATTCCTTCAGATTTTAATAATTGTTGGAGATTTAAAAAAAATGTTTTAATATATTTTTTAAACTTTTATTTTTGTCTCTTATCTCTCACTCATCTTTCTTTCCCTCACTTCATTTCGCTTTCTCTACATGATTTTACATTGAATTAATTATTCTAATTTATACTTTCTGGTTTAGACTCAGTGTCTCAGTGAGGATTCTTCAATCTGATTGGGTGAAGAGTCACGCTGTTGCTTTTCCTGCTCACCACAGATTCTCCTGTAGAGGGCGACGTGCTGAAAAGCATCTCGAGTAACTAAGTTGCTGTAAAGTGTCTGTGGGCAGCTGTAAGCGTAATGGACGTCGAGCGTCATCCCGACAACACCGACCGGAAAATCCGGGCCAATATCTCACAACTGATAGGCTTTTTTAAAGATTAAAAAAGCCTGAGGATTTTCAGTCGACTAACCAGACTATCACTTTCCCAAAAGTTACCCCACACTCCCACAACCAACACCTCTCCGCCACCCCGGCTCAGAACTCTTTCTCCTCCCCGACCCCTGCCATCCCCAGACCCAATTCAGAGGCACTGCACCTCATCAAACTCCGTAACTTTGCAAAGGCAAGCTCTACTCCTCCAACACCTCCAATTCATACTGGCACTCTTCTCCCTCATCCCCAAACCAGTTGAAACTTTTGCTCTTTCAGCCCCCCTCTCCTCATTTATCCCTTGATTTAATCCTTGCCTTCATTGGCATCCATTCCTCCCCCTTCCTAGTCCCCCAACTTGTACCAAAGAGCCTATAGTCACTGCATGTCCCAGGTGGGAAGTCCTCTTCCCATGGGAATTCTCAACTGTAGTATACAGCAGTGGGAATTACTTCCATTAGCAAGAGGACTCTTAAAACAGTGGCGCCGAAGGGAGAGCAACCAGGTTGATTTTTGTCAGCAGCTTCGGACATGGCCCAGATCCCAAAATGCTGACTATCAGCCTGCTGTTGGCAAGTATACCTATTGCAAATAGGGAAGGAAAAAAAAATTGCATTTAAATTAATATATTTCTTATGTGATCACTCCAAATCGCTCCCACCAGTATTATATATCTCAAAGCACACAGCACATTTGTAAGGTCAAAAATCTATAAAATGTACTGCAAGGTTTTGCCCACAATTCAAATAGGCATAAAAATTCCACACAATATTTTCATGCCATTAAGTTTCACGGAAATTCTGGCAACACTGAACATTTGCTTCCGCAGCAGAAAAATTAACTCCTCAAAAATAGTAATGCTCAGTTGTGAGCAATTTTCTGAGAGAGATCCTGTATCCCTCAACTCAAAAGAGATGAAAAACATGCAAAGCGGTAACTCTATTGCTAGTTCAGAATACCTTCTCCTATCCAGGAACAGGAGTGGGCCATTCAGCCCCTCGAGCCTGTTCTGCCATTCAATTAGATTGTGGCTGATCTGTAGCTTAACTCCATTTACCCACGTTGGTTCCATAATCCTCAATAACCTTGCCCAACAAAAATCTATCAATCTCAGCTTTGAAATTTTCCATTAACCTAGCCTCAACAGCTTTTTGGGAGAAAAATTCCCCCGATTTCTACTACCCTGTGCGTGAAGAAGTGCTTCCTGACATCACCCCTGAACGGCCGAGCTCTAATTTTAAGGTTATGTGCCCTTGTCCTGGAATCCCCCACCAGAGGAAATAGTTTCTCTCTATCTACCCGATCAAGTCCTTCAATCATTTTATACACCTCAATTAGATCGCCCTTAGTCTTCTATACTCAAGGGAATAGCCTAGTCTATGCAACCTGTCAGTTGCCATCTCTGATCTGTAAAAGTTGCATTATAACCTTTGAGTACAACACCTCCAAACCAAAAAGCTAAAATAAAAAGTTAAGATCTTAAAAAGGTGTTGTTCTAAGAATACTGAATCTTAAAAGACAGTTTTGTGGTTTTGTATAAACTTCCTATTTCTAATGACTAATTCGGGTAAAAAATAAGCATGGATATGCTATGAAAGAAAACAGCATTTTGGAAGCCAATAAAGTTTTTTAAAAAAAAACTGGAGCCAAGCAAAAAGATTCTGAAATTTATCGTGAGAGCTCACATAAAAGTAAAGATGCCCCTTTGAACATAAGAACATAAGAAATAGCAGGAATAGGCCATTCGGCCCTTTGAGCCTGCTCCGCCATTCAATGAGATCATGGTTGATCTTCTGCCTCAACTCCATTCACCGGCCCCATCGCCATATCCCTTGATGCCTTTACTAATCAGAAATCTATCGACTTCGGTTTTGAATATACATAATGACGGAGCCTCCACAGCCCTCTGGGGTAGAGAATTCCAAAGATTAACCACCCGCTGTGTGAAGAAATTTCTTCCTATCTCAATCCTGAATGGCCTACCCTTTATCTTGAGGCTGTGGCCCCTGGTTCTAGACTCCCCAGCCAAGGGAAACATTCTCCCAGCATCCATCCTATCAAGCCCTGTAATAATTTTGTATGCTTCAATGTGATCCCCTCTCATTCTTCTGCATTCAAGAGAATACAGGCCCAGTTTACTCAATCTCTTCTCATACGACAGTCCCGCCATCCCAGGAATCAATCTCGTGAAACTTCGTTGCACTCCCTCTATGGCAAGTATATCCTCCCTTAGGTAAGACCACCAAAATTGTACACAGTACTCCAGGTGTGGTCACCAAGGCCCTATATAATTGGAGCAAGACTTCTTTACTCCTGTACTCAAATCCTCTTGTAATGAAGGCCAGCATACCATTTGCCTTCCAAATGGCTTGCTGCACCTGCACATTCACTTTCAGCGGCTCATGTACAAGAACACCCAGGTCCCTTTGAGCATCTGCATTCCCCAATCAGGAAATACTCTGCCTTTCTGTTTTTTCTACCAAAGTGGATAACTTCACATTTATCCACATTATATTCCATCTGCCATGTTCTTGCCCACTCACTAAGCCTGTCGAGATCCCCTTGAAGCCTCTTCACATCCTCTTCGCAACTGACACTGCCACCTAGCTTTGTATCAGCAGCAAATTTGGAAATGTTACATTTAGTCCCCTCATCCAAATCACTGATATAGATTGTGAATAGCTGGGGCCTAAGCACCGATCCTTGTGGTACTCCACTAGTCACAGCCTGCCATCCTGAAAAAGACCAGTTTATCCCTACTCTTTGTTTTCTGTCTGTTAACCAATTCTCAATCCATGCTATATTACCCCCAATTCCATGTGCCCTAATTTTGTTCACCAACCTCTTGTGTGGGACCTTATCGAAGGCCTTCTGAAAATCCAGATACACCACATCTACCGGTTCCCTTTGTCTACTCCACTAGTTACACCCTCAAAGAACTCCAATAGGTTTGTCAAACAGGATTTCCCTTTCATAAATCCACGTTGACTCTGCCCAATCTTACTATTAGTTTCTAAGTGCCCAGTTATTGCAACCTTTATAATAGATTCCAGCATTTTCCCCAACTACTGATGCGAGGCTAACCGGTCTGTAGTTCCCCGTTTTCTCTCTCCCTCCTTTCTTAAATAGCAGGGTTACATTTGCTATCCTCCAATCTGCAGGAACTGTTCCAGAATCTATCGAATTTTGGAAGATGACAAGCAATGCATCCACTATTCCAATGGCCACCTCTTTCAAAACCCTGGGATGCAGGTCACCCGGTCCTTGGGATCTGTCAACTTTTAGTCCCATTAATTTTGCTAGTACTGTTTTTTTTACTAATAATAATTTCTTTAAGTTCCTCATTCTTGCCACACCCTTGGTTTTCTTCTATTTCTGGGAGTTTTTTTTTGTCTTCCTCCGTGAGGACAGAAACAAAGTATTTATTTAATTTCTCTGCCATTTCCTCATTCCCCATTATAAATTCTCCCGCCTCTGACTGTAAAGGACCTACATTTACCTTCGCCCGTCTTTTCCTTTTCACATACCTATAGAAACTTTTACAATCCGTTTTTATATTTTTCGCTAGTTTGTGCTCATATTCCATTTTCCCTTTCCTTTATCAATTTCTTGGTCCCCCTTTGCTGATTTCTGAAGATCCCAATCCTCAGGCTGACTGCTTTTTGTGGCAACTTTATAAGCTTCCTCCTTTGACTTAATACTAGCTTTAATTTCTTTTGTTAGCCATAGTTGGATCACTTTTCCTTTTGGGTTTTTATGCCCTAGAGGAATATATACAGGCACAATAAGTACATGATTGACTCTTTCACCAAGTAATAGTGATGAGCTATCCAACCTACACACTAATTAGTAAAACTTTTTTTAAACATTGTACATCCTGGCCAATTACTGGCCAGAAATTTCCAGATATGAAAATATTGCATCATTGCAATCTGTTCTTTCCACTTGACCCAGACAGTCCACATGTATAAAATTTAAAATCCTGTACAACATAACTGCTTTGCAAGGCCAAAAAGAGACACTAATCTGTTTCTCCATAGAGTTTAAGGGGATAAATCAGAGCTCCATTCTACAGGGTTTATGAATATGAAGATACACAAGGGAGGGCAAGAGGACCATCGACACTTACCCTACTCATTACATGGTGCAACCTCATGAACTCGCTCTCCAAACCACTAAAACATGAACACGTGACCAATTTCAAGAAAAATAGAACTGGGAAACTCTTTCCTGATTGCTTAAGGCATACTCACTCAAAAGACCATTGTTAGTCATGGCATATCATTAGATGAACTAAACCATACATCCCCGATAGACAGCAACGTTCCATACCCTCAAAAATTTGACAGGTCCCTCTTTTAAAAATTTTTTTTTTTTTTTTTTTTTTTTTTTAAATTCATTCACAGGGTATGAACATTGCCGACAAGGCCAACATTTATTGTCCATCCCTAATTGCCCTCGAAGGTGGTGGTGAGCCGTCTTCTTGAATACAACTTAGCTTGCAAGGCCATTTCAGAGGGCAGTTAAGAGTCAAACACATTGCTGTGGGTCTGAAGTCACATATAGGCCAGATTGGGTAAAGACAGCAGATTTCCTTCCGTAAAAGGGCATTGGGGAACTAGATGGGTTTTTACAACAATCCTGTAGTTTCATGGTCACCATTAGTGATGCTAGATTTTTATTCTAGATACATTTAATTGAATTTAAAATCGCCCAGCTGCCGGGGTGGGATTTGGACTCGTGTCTCCGGATCATTAGGGCTCTGGAT
Organism: Somniosus microcephalus; assembly: GCF_052327205.1. NCBI lineage: Eukaryota > Metazoa > Chordata > Chondrichthyes > Squaliformes > Somniosidae > Somniosus > Somniosus microcephalus. Next base: position 60,624,161 of record NC_141003.1, read on the forward strand.
TACTAGTTCAGTAACATAACCACGATGCTACCGTACCCCTGCAAATGCCTATATTTGCCACAGCCACGATTGGCACTAGCCATATTTAACATACTAAACCCGCTGAGTCTCATTCTATAATTTGGGACAGGTGAAGAAAGAAAATGAAGAACAGAACAGAGATCTGCTATTTCTCCTCGGGGAAGCAGTTCTGGGCTGGTGCCAAACACCAGGATTTTTTCCTACAGGGAAGGGGTTAAAAAAAAGATTGTATCCACTGATCAGTTAAGAGGCAGTGTGGGACAAGACTACCTGCTCTCCTTTTGGACACAGGTACATATCCCAAGAGGGATCTGTCAGAATCTGGACAACATTCAGACTTGGGCTGACAAGTGGCAAGTAACATTCGCACCACACAAGTGCCAGGCAATGACCGTCTCCAACAAGCGAGACTCTAACCATCTCCCCTTGACATTCAATGGCATTACCATCGCCGAATCCCCCACTAGCAACATCCTGGGGGGTTACCATTGATCAGAAACTGAACTGGACCAGCCATATAAATACTGTGGCTCCAAGAGCAGGCCAGAGGCTGGGAATTCTGCAGTGAGTGTCTCACCTTCTGACTCCCCAAAGCCTTTCCACCACCTACAAGGCACAAGTCAGGAGTGTGATGGAATACTCTCCACTTGCCTGGATGAGTGCAGCTCCAACAACACTCAAGAAGCTCGACACCATTCAGGATAAAGCAGCCCGCTTGATTGGCACTCCATACACCTTCAACATTCATTCCCTCCACCACCGGCATACCGTGGCTGCAGTGTGTGCCATCTACAAGATGCACTGCAGCAACTCGCCAAAGCTCCTTCAACAGCACCTTCCAAACCCGCAACCTCTACCACTTAGAAGGACAAGGGCAGCAGACGCATGGGAACATCACCACCTACAAGTTCCCCTCCAAGCCACACACCATCCTGACTTGGACCTGTATCGCCGTTCCTTCACTGTCGCTGGGCCAAAATCCTGGAACTCCCTTCCTAACAGCATTGTGGGTGTACCTACACCATATGGACTGCAGTGGTTCAAGGCGGCGGCTCACCACCATCTTCTCAAGGGCAATTAGAGATGGGCACTAAATGCAGACCTAGCCAGCGACGCCCACATCCCATCAATGAATAAAAAAAAGTTTTTAAAAACACATTAGAGGAAGACAACGGGCCCACAAAAAAAAGCTATGTAATTAGTCGACAAATTAATAAAACTTTTGGCTTTGAAGGATGCACATCCTATAGAAACTGAAAGCTGTTCCCAACAGGAGTCTTCAATGGGCCATAATCCTGGGAAAGTACCCAAAATCCCTGCAATATTCCCCTAATATTATACAGCAAGACCAGCTGGCAATAGCCAAAACTCATTATGTACTCATTTTCATTTCTTAGCTCAGTTATTACTGCAATAGTACCAAAAGGCACAAATACAGCACAGCTTACAGGCACCAATCTTAGCAACCATTTAAACCACATGTTGCAGATTCTAATATTTGTAACCTGCAAACTGATCAGAAAATACCATGAAAGCCTGGCAGGTCCAACAGCACCGAAAAAATACAAGATAGATTAACATTTTGGATACAGACTCTTTTGTGATGTACTTCCAACATTTCCCCTTTTGTTATCCCAGATTTTCAGTTTTTATTTTTATCTTTGAAAATGTATCAATTTAACAACAGAAGAGGGAGGTGGTTGGATGTGGTTACAGGGAAAGTGGTGGTGGTGGGGGGCGGTGCGGGGAGCAGGAAAGAGGTAGGAAAGCTATAGCCAATAACTTAATAATCTCCTTAATTTTCACCAAAGTCTGTCCTAAATATACCACAGACATTTGATATAAATAAAAGTCGCCATTGATTTACTGATTATTACGCAATGTGAATGATGTAAGTTGATCTGGGATAAGTAGTTTATTTTCCACATTTCATTCCCTGCCAAAAAATGCTTCCTACGAAGTCCAAAAAAGTAAAAATTTGTAGCACCCAAGTACGGGCTTTCATATAGCAAGGCAACCAAATTCAGATCTCCAATGCAAATTAGATCAAATGGTATCAAATCAGTACATTAAATGTAGAGAACATGTATCAATGACCTGCGGTGTTATTTCACATGTATTAGCGCTAATGTGGAATAATGATCAAAAACTGATTCCTACGTGCCGATAATGTCACAATAAGTGAAAATTAAAATCTCAAAATGAGCCTGTTGGTCGAGCAATGAGCATGTTGGAGCACCAACACGCAATGCCATAGGCGACTGGGTCTTCACCCAGACTCCACATACGTACAGGGGCTGTCAGGAGAATGTATCAAGCACAGGTTCGGCACTTCCCCATAACACAGATGGAAAATAAGAGTCATTCCTTGGCTACTTTATTACAACTACACTAAGTTGGAACAAAAAGAGACTTGCCAAGAACACTTATGCAGCAATGAAAAATAATGTTGATATCTGTGGGGAAGGGTGTGCAAGAGGGCTGGAAAGACACTAAATTCCAGCCAAGATTTATTGTACGGTAGAAGGTAGGCAATAGGTGGATATAACTACACTGGTTAGACATCTACAATGTGAAAGACAAGGGGTATTCTTCAGACCACCAGGTCAGCAGAAGGAGGACACTTTGATGAAAATGCAGGAAGAATGAGAAAACACAAGTCCTAGTATAAAGGTGACTGCTCCCCAGCCCTTTGTATTTCTGGACCGGTCGACCACTCGAGGCAGACCTTCATTCTTTTGTTAATAAAAGCCTTTAGTTACTCTCTTAACTCTCAGTCTTTTATGAGTAATTGATAGCGCATCAATGAGAAAAGGCTATTTTAATGGAAAACTTCAAATCAACAAAATATAAACTGAGAAAACCCAGTTTAGCGTCACGAGTTGGTAAATGCAATGCATGAGTGCTTCATGACTTGGTATGTCAGGGAAACCATGTGATCGTGTGACTTTGTATTCATTAATGATTCAATGTACAGGAAATGGAAGTCATTGCACTTCTTGGGTACAGCAATTACAGAATCACTAGGTTTAACATAAACTGCGAGTCCGAAATACCAGAAACCAGGAGTCAGGTATGTAACTTTTAAAAAAACAGCTAATTCAAAAAAATGAAGGAACAATCAAAGCAAATCAACTGGGGGAGGTTGTTAAATAACACTTCAGTAGAGGCCATGGAGCATCTTTAAAGGAATGTTACGAAGCAATTTGGATTAGCTGTACAATTATAACCCGGTAAACAGGAATCAGCATGGACTCAGAAGGGGGGATCCTGACTGACCAACCCCTTTGAGGAAATGATAATGGACAGTAGAAGGACCTACAAAGTGGTGTCCCTAGATTTCCAAAAAGGCATTTGATAAAGTTCTACATGAAAGGCATTGAAGGGGAAGCTAGCTAAGTACATGAGGGAGAAAGGAATGGAAAGTTATGCTGATAGGGTTAGATGAAGTAGGGTGTGAGGAGGCTCATGTGGAGCTTAAACACCAGCAGAGACCAGTTGGGCTGAATGGCCTGTTTCTGTGCTGTAAATTCTATGTAATATAATCTCAAAGCTGTGGGGATTCAGGTAAAATCTAAGAAATGGATAAGAAATTGGCTAAAAGGTAGAAAACGATGGGTCTAGTTAAAAGATTCAAGTCAAGTTCGCTCGGATGGGGGGCGGGGAGGGGGTGGGGATGGGGGAAGGAGAGAAGCAGTACTGTGTAGAATGCCTCAGCTTGCTGTTAGAACCACGACTGTTTCTAATTTACAGTGACTTGGATCCGGAAGCTCTATTGAAATTGGTCCAATTTACAGATACCATACAAGGCGGGGCAGTGAAATTGGAGGAGGCAGCTCAGGAATCTCAGAACAAAATACGTATGTGGCCAGATCACTGGTACATGAAATTTAATGCAGGCAACTGTAAAGGACTGCATACAGGAGGAAGAATGAGTGAAACATATACTCTGTGAATAGTGTTGAAATAGCTAAGGATAAATATGAAAAGACAGAGGAGTCTCAATGTATCCAACCAATATAAAAGCAGCAATCCACAAAAACAATAGAATGTTAAAGTATTTAGCCAAAACAGTAGAATAAAACCAAGGCACACTAAAGCACTGAAGACAGTGCAGAGAAGAGCCACAAGGCGGTAAACATCTCAGTTATGAGGAAAAACTGGAAAATTTGGGAATTTTCAGCCTGGAAAAGAGCCATCTTAGAGTTGATTTTATTGAGACATAGGAGACAAGTTAACGGAATGGAAAAGATAAATCTGGAATAATATTTTAATTTAAATTGCAAAATAACACCAAGAGGACACAGGTTTAATCTAGTAAAAGGCAAAATTAGGGCTCATACAAGGAAATACTTCCTCACACAGAGTGATCAACACATGGAATGGACTTCAGTTAGAGATGGAGAGGGGAAAACCCTAGAATTATTTGATGAACAACTCGATGCTGTGTGGGGGGGACAAGGGGAGAAAAAGAGACTAAGGTCTCTGGACGGATGGATGAATGAATTAAGATGGACCAAATAGCCTTCCTCATCTGTAAATTATCTTCTGATCTCTTCAGTGGCTGGTCTCAGAGGGGTATTGGCTGAGGATTGAAAACATGTTTCCTACCCATTTCCCCAACAACGGCAGCTTAAAGGCACCAGAGATTAGACAGAAAAACACTTCAAAAAGCAGTCAGACTTTAAATATATATATACTGCAGCGTACATTACACCTATCCTTAAATACATTCTGATTGTGTATTAACTGCAGAACATGCACACAAAGTGAATAAGTAACTCACCATTAAATCAGAAATACAAAACTAACCCACCTAAGCTATGTGGGGGAAGGAGGGGAGAATAGAAGGGTCACCATGTCTTTTCACACACAAATATATTTTCCTTTATCCCTTATTCTAGGCCCTTCACACCATTCCCCAAGAGGGTGGGCAGGTAAACAGCTCCCAGGCTTCTGTTAACACTACACTCAGGTGTTAGCAGGTGTACAAGGGCAGCCTGGAGTGATTTCCCAGTAGAATGTCTCTCTCTCTCCCTGTAGGGATATGTCTGGCCTCTACTTAATACCTCTTTCTAGAAGACACAGAATTAGGAACTCCGCACACACAGGAAAAAAAAGTGACAAACTAGTACCCAACCACTCTGTGGGACAGCACTCCACCACACACATTCATGAATACATGTTTTCACACTCAGGATTATATGAAGCCATTCTACAAAGCACCCTTTTGCCCAGGTCAGTAGCCTGGACACATACAGCTTAATACTAATTCATGTCTGAATCATTTATGCTGAGCCGAGAATTTCCCTGTAATCAAGAACCAAGCAACCTCACAACTGGTAATCCTCTTGCGTAAACTGTCAGGAGCACTGTGCCTAGAGAAGGCCGCTAACAGTCCAAAGCCAAGTCATGATTATTGAGGTGTGCAAACATATTAAATATGTTGTACATTTTTCATGGCCCACATAAATCAGGAAGGTCCTCTGAAATCAGTTTCTTCTCAAAAAAATATAAGGTTAGCTGAAGTCACCACTAAAAATCACAAAACTTCACATCAAGCGTCATCAGGGTGTTCCTTTCAATAGACATCCATGTCAGCAATGTGCACACCAGTGTCAAACACGAGTCTATAAATGCATACTATGTGGCATTCAGGTTTTCTTCCTGATTTCACTCGGCAAAATTGAAGTCAACGACTATAGAAACTGCAAAAAGCCAAGTCATGATAAAAGCTCCATGGGACAAATAAAAACGTTTAAATATTAACCACGGTTTTATTAACTTAGTTCATAACCCGTGAATTATTTGTTTTTCTAACCATGCAATTTGACTAAAACTCATGAAAAACACGAGTTGCCATCGTTGACACTGATGCACTTACCTTGTAGCACCACCTGTGCCAGCAAAAAAAAAAATCCTGCTGGAAGTAGGCTAGGCTGTTCCCAACAATAAAAGAGAAGGCTCCAGGGGAGCACAGAATGCCTTTCAGAGACCTTCCACGGCGCAGCTCTTCTACCAAAGGGTTAATATCACACAAGGTCGCTTCAGAAAGTTGTAAAGATTTTGTCAACATTAAATTTTGATGATAGCTTCTAAATCCTCAAAGATAAAAAAAAACCTCCATGATGAGTGAAATCGCTCACCACGCCCAACTTTGCGTTGAAATAATCAGTGGCAAAAAGAAAATGAGTCAAACTTTTTTTTTTCCCTAAAAGGAACCAACTATCCTGTATATATTTGACACATTCCTCGGTTGGAGATACAAACCCAGGAGGGCAGCCGGGGGGGGGGCGGAGAGAGAAAGGATCCATTGAAAAGTAGGAATACATCGAGCGAAGAATGACTCGACGAGTAAATGGTTAAGCCGGAGCCTGACGTCAGGCTCAAACTTGAAATCTAGGGATCGAGTGCTCAACAACCCGCTTTTAGATATTAATCTGCCACAATCCGTCCCCCTGGATTGCTCTGGGGGGCTTTTACACAAACACACAAAGGGAGAGAGGGAGGGTCGCGCGTCAACAATAGGAATCAGCCCATGTCCTCCTCTAGGGCTGGGCTCGGAGACAGGAGCCGAATTCATCGGAAACCAGGGTCCCCCGTCTTCGATGAGGAAATCAAGCTCTTAAAAAAAAACGATTTAACTGAAGCAAATGCAGATATTTCGGAGCCTTGCATCCCTCGCCAATCCTCCAAGACAATGCAACCAGGTGAAAGCGACCAACAAGTTACAAGCTTGCAAAGTTCAAAGCCGAATGGGCGATCGCTCGCGCCCTCAGTTCATTTAACTTTTTGGTTCGTCCCTCCCTTTTTTTAATTTTTTAGTAAAACCATCCGAGGGAGTGGGGTGGGGTGAAAAAAAGAGTAAGGATATAAAGAACAACAAAAAAATACAACATCGACCTGCTGGCTAAAGGCGGCAAGCAGCTCCTTACCTTTTTTTTCCACGGAGTGCGGCTGAACCCGAGACTTCAGCAAGGTGAGTGACTCACATGACTCGGGCTGTGTTTTAATCCAGAGAGAGAGAGACGGGAAAAAATAAAGGACTCACCTGTGGGCGATGCACACATCCGCTCTGAGTAACAACGACACGAGGAACAGGAAACGGAATCGGGCGATTCCTTGCGAATAATGAGAAGGAGAAAGCCTCCCAACGAGGGCACCAGTGGAAAAGTTGTGGCCGCCTGCTCACCGAGTCTTTTGTTGCTGAAGATCGGCTGGGCGCGCCGTGCACCGAGAAATTGCTCGGGACATGGGTGGTGTTAACACTGGGGGTGGGGGGGAGAAGGAGAAATGCCGCCAGAGCTGTGGGAATTCTCCCCACACAACACCCGCAGGAGCCCAATAACTGAGACAACTTCTCACTTATTCCGAGGACGCTTTGTTGCGCTTGTGGCTTTCTCGTTATTGTGACATTCGGACTGAACGCGAGCACACACACCAAACACTCCGGCCGGGGCTTTTGTTTGCTTATTTTTAACCGATCAGATCTGGGGCGGGCGTGGTTTGTTGTCTGTATGAATTGATATTTCGTTGGTTTATTTTGTTTTTAAGGTCCTGCTCTTGTGTGTTTTTTTCCTCTCTCTGTCCCCCCTGTCGGGTTTGCCTGTCAGCTTCGCGCGAACACTGTGGTGGGGATTTTAAAGGCACGAGTTGTGATTTTTTTTTTTTGCTTTTAAACTGCCCTCGACTTGAGCTTTTTGGGAGAGCTGGAAGTTTGAAACTTTAATGTTGAAAGCGGTTCGGCAAACAAGTCTGAATTTCAAGTTTGGGGAAGTGCCGAAGAGGTACAATCTGCTCCTTCACCACCAGAAGCCTGGCACTGCGAGGCCGCTGAGCAGAATAAGTGCCCCTGATTTCGAGCAGATGAACGGGTAGGATCATTCCACATTACTCGCTTCACTCCAAATGTGCTACCAGACATATAACAACACCATTACACATTAGTTCTTGCATTGGTAATAGTGCCATCTGTTAGTTTTTCCACTTGTATTAAAGACCACTGCATTGCAATTACACTTTTTTTAAGATTAGCATTCAAACGCTATTTCTTCAGAGATATTAATGCATTTATAATGTCCCCATTATTTAATAGTATACAACGAAAGTCCATACTACTGTACTAAACTTCTGTATTGATGAGAGCGAGGAATGTTGGAAGCTGCTGGAGCTGCAACCACAAAGATGCTGAGCTGCCATGTATAGATGCTATCCTGTACATTCTTAGAGGTCTATATATTAAATATCTGCAAAATGGAAAAGAAATGCATACACAAGTTACACAGCTAAGCTTTACAGGCTTGATATGAATCAAATGTCTTTCCTTTATGTACAAATTTCACCGTGTAATTGTAAGGCCCATATCTAGCTAGTGCCACTATCACTCGTTTGTCAGTGTTCTATATGTGGAAAAAGTTGAGGAATTGAAAATGGGGCAAGAGGACCGTTTCTCTCACTTCTGTGATTTATCATGTAAATGCAACAGCTATTGAAGTCAGAGGTTTTCAGTGAATTTTCATCATCAACAGCAAAACAAACTGCAGAACTCCAGACCTGATTTCCCCGCCTGCTTTTGAACTTGGCAAAGGCAGCTACCCTAATTTTCACCCGAACCCACTCATGACTCAGTACCACCTCTTTCTAGGCTATTGTTCCAAATTCCATGATTATGCAAATACCGTGTGTATATAATCAATTAATTTTTTTAAGGCAGGGTGTCTGTGGCACAGCAGATGATTCTACTAAATGTATTAACCGATAGTAGGAGCAGAACAAGGTTCTTTCTTGCAGGGAGTGGGAAGAAACCTCGCAGTCACGTCACCTCAGTCTGATCCTGCCTGCCCCTGAGAGGCTAGTTAGAGTGGATTTGATCTTGAGTCTTGGGAGCAGTCACCTGTTCAGTTGCTATGTTGGAGAACAGTGTAACATTAGAGAAACTAAGTGAGGAAATTAATAACTTTTTTTTACCTCTACTGTCTCTACCATCTAAAAGGTTTTCTCTGTCCACTTCCATTCTACATATCCACCTGCCTGTCTAAAATTGTTCCACTCTGAGCTTCTGCCCCGGGAAGAATTAACTCCCAACTCCTTTACAAGAACCCTGTCAAACTCCAACTCCCCACTCTAGCCTGCTACCTGCTCTCTGGATCTACTCCACAACTGCCGTGTCTCCACAGTTGACATCCTTGACACCTCAGATCTCAGATGACTTTCCATCCACTGCGCTCTCAAAACTGCCACCAACATGACTGCAGACCACAAGCTTGATCGCATCTGGTAATTGACCGGCCAGGCTGTTGATTGTCAGATCTAATTTGACCACCTTAAGGTGTCTTGTTGCTCCCTTTTCACAGCTGCAAGAATATCCTGGGGAGGAGAACAGAATCAACTCCAAAACTTTTCCAATTAAAACCTCCCTCTCATGCACTTTCATCCACAAATGCAAGGAACTCATGAACTTATTAGCAGCCAAAGCTGTCCACACAGATGCTTGTGTCCTTTGATGCTTTCTTTTCTCCAACTCCTTAATTCACAACCTTCCCTCTTGCCTTCTTCCCAACTGAGTAACACCCACCCCATAATCCAGTTTCTGCCTAATATCTCCCCTGGCTCTTGTTACACTCCTCTCATCCATGAAGTCTACCCTCTGCCTCCTTGTCCCCTTTTTTCCACCTTCTTGCAAGTAAATTGTCCCTCCTTAAACCTATACTCACCAACGTCATCAACCCATCTCTATTGTTCAATACTGTCTCTACCTCCTTCAAAAACCAACATTATCAAATTTCCCCTCAGGCCTTCTATTCTGTCTAACTACTTTCCTTTCTCCAATTTCACTTTCTCCCAGAGTCAGTTGATTGCACTCTTTTCTCTGAGTCTGAAGGTTGTGAGTTCAAGCCCTACTCTCGGACTTGAGTACATAATATAGGCTAATGCTACTGCGGACATAAAATTGTCAAAATTATGTTACATGAGATGAGATGTAAAATCACCGTGATGTTCCAACATCATCAAAAACAGAGCGATTGATCATCTCATTACGGTTTGTGGGATCTTCTTATGTGCAAAATGGTTGCAGTTTGCCAACATAACAGTTACTGAATTTCATCATAATTTATTGTATGAGAAGCACTTTAGAGATGTTTCTGAGAGATGCAGTGCAACAAGATAAAGTGCTGTATAAATACAAGTCATAAAATCACAAGATAATTAGAGATGAGGAAGGCCATTCGGCCCATCTTGTTTCATCTATTCCAAGAGATCCTAACGTCCCCCCCCCCCCCACCTTATTGTACCATGCAACTGTTTCTTAAATGATTCCAGGGTTTTTGACTCCACTACTCGATATGGAAGTTTATTCCACTTGTTGATCACTCTTTGTGCAAAGAAAAAATTCCTGATAGGTCTTAAAATTTCCCTTCTCTAGTTTGAACCTGTATCTCTTAGTTCTACTCCCGCAGTTTCCTTTAAATATTCCAGGTTAACTTTTTCTATATCCTTAACAATCTTTGTATCTCTGTAAGATCACCTCTCAAAAGCTTCTTTCTCGGCCTGAAAGCCAAGTTTCTCCAGACCTTTCTCATAACTCCTGCTTCTGACCACAGGGATTAGCTTCACACCTCGACACGACCACCAATGCTTGAATATCGGATTCTCTAGCAATCAGAAATGGGGTTTTGCAGGGGAGGGGGATGCAGTATTCAAGGTGCAGTCTGTCTCGAGCATTATGGGGGGAAAATTCGGTTGCTTTGCGCCTCCCGTTAGCGCCCTAAGGGGGCGCTAATGGGGCGCAAAGCAACTAGCGCCCGGGCACGGCGATGTTTGCACCACTCGCGAAATTGACCAGACATTTTGCGGCGGCACTAAACACTACCACCACGATCTCCTGCGCCCGCAGATCGTGACATCAGTCGAGCGTTTAGCACCCCAAACCAGATATTGAGTGGCGCCCCCCTGCCTTACTGCCTGCCGCTAGCAACAACAGGTTGAGGGGAACGTTTTGCAGTCGGGAAGGGACTGAGGGAGAGCTATTTAAAGGCGACCACTTCCTGACTTTTTTTGTCAGCGACATTTTTGCACCACGCATTCTGAGAGAGAGAGAGACTTCTGGAGAGATTCAACGCTGTGTGAAGGAGTTTTGGGCACTGAGCAGCACTTTGCAGGTTCATTTTGATTTGACCTTCCTTGCATCGATTTAGAAGAGACTATGGGGGCTGCACTCTGAGCTCTTTCCCTGGGCCTCTCCATTGTTCTTTTCAGCAGAATTGATGTACAGGTCTCTCCAGGCCGAGATTCAAGGCTGCAATGAGCAGGGTGTGAATGGAGAGCAAGATTGACCCCTTTAAGAACTGACCGGCGCCAGTGTGTCTGTGTTCCATTGCTGACTGACTTCATATGAGCTTCGCCAGCGCTCTGAGTTAGCGCCTCGCTCCTCCGTGTTAGCGCCTTAAGAGAGGTATGTAGTGCCCGATTTAGTGCTCCAATCACCTACAGGGGCGATAGCCAAGTTTGCAGTCGGAGGCGATAATTAGCACCAGGTGCTAAACTTTGCGCCCCAAATGGGGCGATACCGAATTTCTCCCCCATATGTCTTTCTTTGATTAGCAAAACCAAAAGCCTATTTTAAAAATAATAATACCATCTCTCTGCCAGTTCTAAGACCCTGTGAGTTTATGCAGTAACAACATAATTTTGAGTGCTGTTTTTCATGACTGAAACAGAAGAATCATGTAGTAAACCTGAACTGTTGTTTACAGCTGAGGGTGAGGTTCGGAAGGATAAAACATTACAAGTCAAGTCTCCACACAAGAAAGCAATTATTAATTTACATTCTTTGGTCGAAGGCTGATTCTGGAACCCGGTAAGCCTCATAAAGACTCCACTTATAAAGAACAGATACTAAGATAATACTATGGTTTCAGCTGGTAAGACAAAGAAATGGCATCATAGATTGTAATAGAGCTTTATTAATATTACCTTTCCCTCCCCCACAGGGAGCCTATTTCTCTGTCTCACTTTTCTGGAATGATTCAGATCAACCCAGTTCTAAAAAAATGCACCATGTGTGACCTCTCCATTTTAAAATAATAGGGACTGAACTACCAGTTTAAAAATAGAATAGAACTTTTACTAAATAATGCTGTCTTCATGCCTTTAACAACATTTGAATTTGATGGAGTTACACTTTTAAGGGTTTTCTTTGGTTCAGGAAAGTTATATGCACTTCAGAGAAAAGGCTGGAAGATAAGGAAAGAGTACTTAAAAAATATATGTGCCAAATTAGAGGGACTATAATGAAGGATGCCTCAAATATCACCAAGCTGTGGGAAACTGAACTTAAATAAACATTATGGAAAAGTTGAAAAGTTCATAATAATGGAATCAGTTCTTATTCTGCTGACACTAGAAGCTACACAACCCACCTAGGTTTGAACCACACAACCCCAGTAGAAGTCTTTGAAAAGTGACTTAACCATTGCAAACACAAAGCTGTTGCAAGCAGTCCATGGTAGAAATAACATCTTGCTGTCCTCCCACTATTTCATATCATTATATAGAAACATGTATTGGTTCAAAAAGTTAGATTGCAGACTTTGGTATAATCTTATTCATTCATGTTAATTATTTCACATACCAATAGTTTAGGCCTAACCAATAGAGAGAGAGAAATCCCAGGGGCACAGGCTGTTTGAAGAATTTTTAATACATCAACCACACAACGTTCATGTGATCTCTCTCACTGCATAAGTAGCTCCCTTCCCAAGCCACTTCCCTTTTTTTTGACCGAGTCAGTAGTGAAGATGGTTGAACAGCACTGCAGCATAGGAAGTAAATATCTATTTGCACCGCACTCTACTAGAGAAAGAAGCACGGAATGGTGGAAGCTTTTTATTCCATCAGTCATAACCAGCTGAACATAAATGCCTCAAGATATGCCATTGCACTATTTTGTCTGCCAGCTCATGCAGCTGCCTGCTTGTCATCACTTTCAGGCTTTCTGTACACAGACCTACGATCTCATCTTCCACATGGTGCGTTTGCAGCTGGCGCTTATTGCATCACCTTCGTGGGGTATCAACCCTCAGCTGTGTGGCAAAATGTCCTGTCCATCAGAATCTTCTTGCCATAACAACACACTAAAAACATTCAGGTTCTGCTCTTACAAGGCTCCAGCCATGTTCTTTTTCTTGGTTTCATGAGCTATGTCATCAGATGACCTACCTTATTACTGGCCCTAAGTTGAGGCGCAGTGGATTAGAAAATAGCAACTTTTCAGTTCAGGATTACTCCAAGTAGCAGTCTTACAAAGTTGAGTCTTTGCTACCCTAAATGTCTAGCATGTAAATTCTACCTTCACACAAGATTTTGTGACCTGCAAATCTGCAGATGCTACTTCTGCAACAGTAACGGTGATATTTTACTGCTTGGCATAGAAGTGTGGTGTAACTTGGACACTAACATTTTAGTAACTTTAACAGTGTGCATTGATCTTGTCAAACGTGCTTCAACCTTACCAATCAGTAGCAAAGCAAAACATATTCTGCAGTCTTATCTAGTGCAATACTATTTTGTAATGGGTTTACCTAGAGTCTTGTTATCAAATAAAATCACTAACAGTCTAAAATTAACTTCTTTTATTCTAATGAACAAGTAGCATCAAAAATGACCAAATAGTTCGATAAAAGCTCAAAATACATGAATGCAATGGTACATGCATTTCACTTCAGATGAATGAAGAATTAAGTAAAGATGGGATTGCAACCTCTTTATAGAGATTGAACACCAACAAAGTCTTGGGGAGGAGTTTTAGGGGAGGCCTAAGGATAGGATAGGATTTACATAGAATTATATATAATGTACAACACAGAAACAGGCCATTCAGCCCAATTGGTCCATGTCGGTGTTTATGCTCCACACGAGCCTCCTCCAATCCTACTTCATCTAACCCTATCAACATAACCTTCTATTCATTTCGCCCTCACGTGTTTATCTAGCTTTCACTTAAATGCATTCTTTTTATAACTCCACAGAAAGAAATGCTACTGTTTTTAATTTTAAATCGTACAAAGCTCTGTGCTCAAAAGGAGAATGCACAAGATGATGTAGAATGAGGTTAGAATCCCAGGCGGCACTGATTTTGCCTGCTTCCCTCATAAACATCCAGAACAGGAATGTTGTAAGACTATCAGTGGGATAATGAGTTGAAATGGCCTCAACATGAACTCCAACAGAACTAACTTGGCTCAGTAAGATTTAAATACATTGTAAAAGAGTTGATACATTACAACTGACTGGGTAAAACTCAGTTTTTGATGCCATACTGCAAATCTCTTCCATCTGGCATTGTAAGCTTTGAATACAGAGTATTTTCTAGACACCAGGGGAATATTTATCATGCAAGGAACACGCTAGTTCCCTGAAGTGCCATAGGGGGGCTTATGAATTAGGGTACTAAATCTGGCCAGCTAATTATGAATGGAGTTTTACACTGTTAATACCAGCTAGCTATTAATCGATGCTAAACTCTAGAAGGTCTGATAATTAGCTTTTTTTTTGCAGCTAGTAAGGGGTATTAGAATAATGGTTGTTTTATTTTTCCTGCATTTCTGTGAAATGCTCAGGATGAGAGCGAACGGTGGAAATGCATAGAGAAGTTTTTTTTCTGTTAAACCTTTTGAAGAAATAGCGCCTGCTCTGCAACCTCAGACTCTGCAACAGACTTCCTCCAGTTGCCTGTTCTGGAAAGCAATTAGGAAAACCACATGAAGATGATAGCATTGGAATCTACTCATGCAAATGTGCTGCATCTGTTATTACACTCTGTACTGCTTCAGGTTGATGAGCAGATCGAGTGATCCAGTATCAGTGACCTCAGTGCTAACACTGAAATGGATTGAGGTGCAAAAACATTAGTTCCACTCTGTATATGTACAGATTGTGATTAGGAACCCCAGTGTTTCCCCTGTGACTGCACCCATTGGTGATACTTGTCAGTCTCTCTTCCATCCCAAACTGGGACACTCCTGGAGGTAAGAAAACTCCAGCATTTCTCAGAACCTTGGGTTTATATAAAAAAAAACTGCCCATGGTCGCTTGCATTAGAAAATTGGTCTGCCAGGTACAATGCTTGAAGATGCAACAAACTGATAAGACAGCCAGTCTGTGGTGGATCCAAGCTCCCTGTGCATATCCACCCTACATGGTGAGAGAAATATCTGGCATCACCACAAGAGATATACCAGTCAATACAATTTTGATTATTGTGTTCTAAAATCCTTGCCTCTAGTTTAGCTGTACAAGTGCAGAGAGGAGCAGCTTGTGAATAAGCATGAGAAAGTATGTTACTGCACAGTAGAGGGAATTCGTGGCATGAGATGCATCTGTGAACATTTTATTCATTGCCTGCAAAAATAATTACAATTAACAGTCTGGGTTAAGATCCCTGATATTTCAGTTGTGGTTATTAAGGCACAAGGGAACATACAAGCTATGAGGAAAGAGTAGTAAAACTTGGATTAATCAACCTCGAAACCAGGTGAATGAGATGGGACCTTATATAAAATACTAAATGGAATAGAAAAGATTGATCTGGAGTGCTATATCAAGTTAAACTACAAGGGCAGAACAAGGGGATAGAGATACAGACCAGTAAAAGGAAAGTTCAGAAGTAATGCCAGAAATTTTTTTTTCATGCAATGACTGATTAGCACCTGGAATGGTCTTTCATGGAGTGTAGTGGAAACAGAAACTATGGAATCGTTCAAGAGGCAATTAGATGTTATGATATGGGGGCCATAGGTTAGATGGGTAAAATGGCTTCATTCTGTTACATTTATCTTTATAAAGTTGCCACTGCTATGTGATACAGACTGAAAAGATCCCAGTTTTAACTTCACATAACAGTTGAGGTAGTGGTAGGGTAGAAGCTGCAGCAACTTTGGGTGAGGAAAGGCAAAACCATCCTGAGTCTTTCACTTGATTGGTGTACAGTGATTCCTCCTGAAACTGCATATGTGGACATTGGGTGGGGGCAGGATTGAGCATGTCTTCTCAGCGTTTGCACATAGATGATGCCCACCTGGACAGACTACCATAGGGCAACAACCATCCACGCAACAGCCATTCATGCAACCATGCCGCACTAAGAGAATCAATGCACCCAATATTTATGGGGTGGGTGCGCGGCAGCGCAGGGAAAACATGGCAAGGTTGGAGGTTCTGATTAATTTAACGGCAGGACCTCATTATCATTTATTTTCTTCCATTTCCCACCCTGCATCCGGCCAAATTGACAGGCTGTCTGGCTGCTGGGCAAGAAAACCAGCGCCTGGAGGTCACAGCCGAGCACCCTTGGGAACGGTCCCTGGCATTCGGGAGGGAGGGAGCTACAGATCAGAGCTGGTGGAGAGGAGGTCAGCAATTGCAGCAAGGGGAGAGATAGACCACTGTTGTGGAGGAGCCACCAAGGGTCTCAGAACAATTAGTAATAATCCCTTTAACTACAGTGTAGTGCAGCCGCGGACTGCACCTTTAAACTGCCTGTTAACTGTACTGTATTGTACTTTCCTGCACTCCACGTGATGACGTCATGACACCGATCACGTGACCGCCAGTGGCGCGAAGAACGCGATGACGTCAGCTTCCAGAATCTTCCAGCAGTCGAGTGCCCAGCAAGCTGATTAGACCTGTATACCGTTTCTCCTGTAGTTTCCCTGTTAACTTCGTTGTTCATTAAAACCTGTTGATTTGATTCATCGAGTCGAATACCTTTATTCAGATAGGAACCTCCATTCCTACACTGTTACATTTAAATCAGGCTCCCAATTGCAACGTGGGAGCCTGATTTAAATATGTTAATGAAGTGTCTCACCTCTCCACGTCTGGTCCTCGCACAGCTCAAAACCCGCTGCCGTAAAAATGGCAATAGGCGTGTACACGATGGGATGGGGATGCATTCCCTGACCCTCTCCCGTCCATCATGTGGGGGTTAATATCGAGGCCAATGTCTTCACGAGAAAAGTGAGGGGGAAAAAACTGGAGAACAAGAAGCTTTTTTTTCCATTTCAATTTCTGCCTATCATTGATAAAAATCTAGTCCAGCGAGTCACATCAACCAACACTCAGAGGTTGTCACCTACTTACACTTATGTTTTTTGTTGGAATTTCTAGCAGAAAAATGTTTATAGCAAAATCATTTTATTATTGTATAGGTTCCTTTGTGGGAAAGGCATAATTCTTATTAGGAAACCCTGCTGTGTTTCATTTAGTTTGTAGTATGCATGGCATTACTCAGCTGGATACAAATACCAACCTCCCGTATGTAACCATTACACCATATTTCCATCCTTGGCCTAAAAATGCAGCTAAACAGAGGGATGAATAACAGACTGGGTGATTAGATAAGAACAAAACCATAGGTGGTGGAACATATTGGCTTAGTCATGCTTTTGCTCAAGTGTTACCTTGGAATTTGGCCAACCAGCTTGAACAAAACTAAAACTAGAAGTGAGAATTTCATGGAATGCAAAACCGCAGATTAAAACAATTTTTATGATTTTCCTTAATTGCACTTCATTGTCCATTTCCTCTGGGTCAAATGGTAAAAACAATTAGCAAAATCTATTAAAATGATACTGCAGTATTTACATATACTGTACATGTTAAAATAAAAAGGCAGCCAATAAGCAGAGATAGAGGAACAATGGGGAACAATTTATCATCTTTTATTCAAGCCAACGAGGGAGTGTGGATAAGCCCAATGCCACCGTGACATCTGCAAGCACAACCTGAGAAGGAAGGTGCCATTGGAAAAAATGGACAGCCTGTCCACAGTAAAAATGTGTGTGAATAAAATCTTGGATAAATGAAACAATCAATATCCTGTGGTGCCCACCAATCATGAAAAGCTTTCAATGAGCAACCCGAGGCACTTCACAGGAGCTTTATCAGACAAAAATTGACACCCAGCCAAAGAAGGAGGTATTAAGACATATGACCAAGAGCTTGGTCAAAGAGCTAGCTTTTAAGGAGCCACTGAAAGGAGGAGAGGCAGAGAGGTTTAGGGAGGCAATTCCTGAGCTTAGGGGCTAGACGACTACTTAAGAGCTTGATTAAAACCCACACATCCCAAGATTTATGTCTATGATGGTGAAGTGGTCCATTATGTGATGGGAGGTTTCCATAATCAGAGACACTGTGGGCCAGCAATTTGTCACCTTTGAGACCCACCAACCATTATGTAAGGTTGGGGTTGGTGTGTTATGATTTGGAGCGGTCTTCAGTACTTGTACACACTGTATCTTTTATTTTTGTTTGGCTCTTTTACATGGAAAATGTTTTTCAGCTATGTCCCATATAACACATTTTATACCACATGATTGTCGGTGTATACTTCACTATATATGATAAAAGTGTGACAAGTAGTATACTTTCAAAAATGGTTCATGGAAGTTGCCTGCTCTGTACAGATCAGCAGCATACCAGGAAATTATGGTTTGATATTACTGAACTAAATTGTGTGTGAATAATTTTTGTGAGCAATATCTAAACATTTCTGGGTTTCAACTGGGTTTGCTTTTTGCTCAGGTAGATTAAAACAGAAGGAACTGAAACCCACAATATTGTGCAGGAAGGGGGATATGTTTGTAAATCGAATCCCGGAGCCATGATCATGGCTGCTGCTCTCAAGCTTCAGGAAAAGTGCAAGAGGAAAGGAACACTTATGTTCGTGTGTTCATTGGGAATAGTTTACAACCTGAGAATGGCAAGATTTCCCTTGTTGTTTATATGTGTTCCTGTGTTAGTATTGGCAAGAGAAAGATATTTCCACCATTGGTCTTTATGTGCAAAAGGGAGAGGGTAGAATAAACACAGTAAAGGCGAGATAAAATCTTTAACCAAGGCCAAACTTTCTTTGGGCACTTCAGAATTAAAGCTCCTCTGGGATCTCCCTAGCAAAACCGATATATTTCATTCCTGCAGCATCAACTAGACTTGCATACTTAGTTCCTAATTTTTCCATTTAAAGAAGCTGTTCGGGAAGAGAATAGTTTTCCACCAAGTAATCCAGCTGGAAACTCCAGTGCATAACTGAGACAGTACTTCAGAGTTCTGATGAAACCTCAAACAGATACCTTGTTTGCCTGTTTCAATGGTTCAGGCAGCTGTTAAAGATCCCATGTTTACCAATGTAATAAACCATCTCGCAACATTATTGGGCTGATTTAGCAGGCAACAGGTGCGGTTTGGGCACCTGACGCCCCCAAGGTGAATTTTACGTCTTTTAGCCTCGCGACAATGTGAGCCGCACCCATAAATACTGGGCACAAAAGGGAGCCCTGGGAACTCGCCAACTTCTGAAGCAGGTTGCTTGAAGAGAGAAGATAACTTTTACAGGAAGTAATTTTTCTTTTCATTTTTATGTACCCTTTGCTGCATTTTGTACTCTGCATTACTTGGTACTGTTGAGGTAGCTTCCCATTTTTGAATTTTTTTTTCTCTACCAGTTCTTTGTTTCATTATTTTTGCTTGCTGCTGGCTTTGATGTTGAATCTTACAAGGAGGTGAGGATGGATATTCCATTACGAGTTCCAAATGCTTGCATAATAATTGAGATAAAGAAGAGGATTTTTCGAGGGGCCAACAAATGCGGGTGCAACAATCGCCGAGGCGTTTGGCCACACCTGTTACTAACGTGAAACCTGCGTACAAAGACTACACCACGTGCACATGGACATGTCAGAAGAGATCTGTCTTCACTTCACAAGAGCAGCTGCCAAAAGCTGTACCATCTACTGCATAATGACCTGCACAGAACATTGGATCAAGGACAACTCTTCCAATAGACCTGACGGCAGCCTTCATGGTACCAGATTGTTCCAAGTCGCTTCAGGTGACATTTGCCACATCAGCCAGTCTGCAGTGCACACATGTATCAAGCAAGGGACAACTGCTACGTGTGCATGGGCAATCACTTTTTTATCCGTCGAGAGGTTGAATCATCTGTACAGGATGCACAGGTGTCACAGGGAGTTAGGATTTCCTCAGTCGATTGTGAGGTTTTACTAATTTTGTTGCTAAGGAACCTTATCGATGAATCTTGTTTGACCTTTGGACTCTCGGTCATAACCTTTTTAGAAGATACGTAGGCTAAAGTTTTCAGTGCAGTGTTTTGTCATTTTGTCAAAGGTCACAGTTCAAGTTTTGTACTGGGAGGCTGTTCTCGGGAATGCTGCACCGTGGAGTGATGAAATGTGGGTCTGTGCCTGCAGTTCGTGACACAAAGATCTCAAAATATGTAACCCTGGGTAGTAAAAAGAGGCTTGGCATATCCCCAAAGGAAAAGGGGAGGGGCAAAATCTATTATTGTATTAAAACGACCAATTCAGTTGATTAAGAAAGGCCTTTTAACTTGTTATTTAACGTAATTTTTGTTCCGCCCTCCCCCTTCATTGGGACACTCCCCATTAATTGGCCCTGTCCCTTTAAATTTGACTTGCATATAGTTTTCCCCTCTCACCACTTGTGGTTCTCCCCAGATCTATCTGGGTATGCTTCAGCAGCACTACCTTTACCAGATTGGGGTAACTTGCCTGCCTCTGCTGATTGGAGAGGGCATGGACCATGTCTCAGACAGCCTGATCTGGCTAGTGTCCAAGTGTAGATCCTTATCCTTTTCCTCTTCCAAGCACATCAGCTTGTAGGCTTCCCATTACGAAGCCCACTGGTAAAGTGAACCGAGGTCGAAAAAGTAATAATTGACAGCTTGCAGATAGACTCACGGAAAGCCTAAAAGACAGCGAGGGGGGGATGGATCAAAAGCAGCGGCAGCTGCCCGTGAACGGGCTTGAATTAAAGCAGTGGGAGCAGCGAGGCTCCGATTCAAAATACAAAACAAATCCAAGATAGACGTCACAGGAGAGCAGGTAGGTGATTGGTTGGTGAGTGTTACAGCTTTTTTTTGCTCTCTAAGTTAGGGAAGGGGGTTAAATTAAGAGCTGAGAAACTAACTTGCTAGTACTTATTAAATTAATAACTTAAACTAGATAAAATAATCAAACAATAAAACTAAAATATTGATTTAATAAAAGCTTTAATTAATAAATAAATAAAACAAGGTTAGAGATGGCAGGGCAGGTGGTGTGTGGTAACTGCAGCATGTGGGAGTCTGTGGAGAGCATCGCGATCCCGAGCAACCACATCTGCAGTAAGTGTCTGCAACTCGAAGTTCAGCTCAAAGTTATTGAGCTGGAGTACGAGGTGCAGACATTGCGATGCATCAGGGAGGGAGAGAGATACTTGGACACTTTGGTCCAGGAAGCAGTCACACCCTTTCAGTTAAGTAGTACTTTAGAGTTCATAAGTGGTCAGGAACAGGAGAGTGTGACTGCGAGTCAGGCAGGTATGGGGACCCAGGATGTAGTGATGGAGGAGCCTCAGCCCTGGACCTTGTCCAACAGGTACGAGGTAGTTGCTACCTGTATGGATGAGGAAAAGGACTGCAGGGAGGATGGGCAAACTGACCACAGCACCGTGGTACAGGGGGCCATCCAAGTGGGGGGAGAAGCTAGGAATGTGGTAGTGGTAAGGGACAGTATAGTTAGGGGAATAGACACTGTTCTCTGCAGTCGCGAAAGAGTCCCGAAGACTGTGAAGATTGCCTGGTGCCAGGGTTAAGGATATCTCCTTGCGGCTGGAAAAGAACTTGTAGTGGGAGGGGGAGGATCCATTTGTCGTCGTCTGTGTAGGAACCAATGACATACATAGAACTAAGAATGAGGTTCTGCTGAGGGAGTTTGAGGAGCTAGGGTCTAAATTAATAAGCAGAACCTCAAGGGTATTACCTGAGCCACGTGCAAATTGGCATAGGGTCAAGCAGATCAGAGAGTTAAATGCATGGCTCAAAGAGTGGTGTGGGAAGAAGGTTTCAATTCATGGGGCACTGGCACCAGTACTGGGGAAAGAGGAAGCTGTTCCATTGGAACGGGCTCCACTTAAACCGGGCTGGGACCAGCATCCTGGCGAATCAAATAACTAGGGCTGTGGATAGGGCTTAGACTAAAAAAGGGGGGGGTGTCAGGTGAGGGGAAATTTAGAAATCTAAAGAGAGGTCAAAGCAATAGAGCAGTGTTGGGATTTGGGTAAAAATAAGCAGAGTGTGACAGGAAGGGACAGAGTGTTTAATGGTAGCAGTGCAGCAGAGAATAAAGTCAAAGCAGGGAATAATGGTAAAATATGTAAATTAAAGGTTCTTTATCTGAATGCACGAAGCATTCGTAACAAGATAGATGAACTTGTAGCACAAATTGAGATAAATGGGTTTGATCTAATAGCCATTACAGAGACATGGTTGCAAGGTGACCAGAGTTGGGAACTAAATGTTCCAGGGTACTTGACGTTTTGAAAAGACAGACAGAATGGTAAAGGAGGGGTGGTAGCCCTGCTAATAAAGGATGACATAAGGACAGTAGCGAGAAAGGATCTTGGCTCAGAAGATCAGGAAGTAGAATCAGTATGGGTGGAGATAAGGAATAACAAGGGGCAGAAAACATTGGTGAGAGTAGTATATAGGCCCCCTAACTAGCTATACCGTTGGACAGAATATTAATCAAGAAATAGTAGGAGTTTGTAACAAAGGTAATGTAATAATCGTGGGGGACTTTAATCTTCATATAGACTGGACAAATCAAACTGGGCAAAGGTAGTCTGGAGGACGAGTTCATGGAATGCATTCGGGACAGTTTCCCAGAACAATACGTCATGAAACTAACTAGGGAACAGGCTATTTTAGATTTTGTATTGTGTAATGAGACAGGGTTAATTAGCAATCTCCTAATAAAGGATCCTCTGGGGCAGAGTGATCATAATATGATAGAATTTCACATGACGTTTGAGAGTGACTTGCCCAAGTCCAAAACTAGAGTCTTAAACTTAAATAAAGCCAATTGTGTAGGTATGAGTGGCAAGTTGGCTAAGGTAGATTGGAAAAATAGATTGAAAGGTATGGCAGTAGATAAGCAGTGGCTAGCATTTAAAGAAATATTTCATAATTCTCAACAAAAATACATTCCATTGAGAAACAAACTCCATGGGAAAAGTGATCCATCCATGGCTAACTAAAAAAGTTAAGGATAGCATTAGATCGAAAGAAGAAGCTTATAATGTTGCAAAGAATAGTAGTAAGCATGAGGATTGGGAGACTTTCAGAAACCAGCAAAGGATGACCAAAAAATTGATAAAAAGGGAAAAAATAGAACATTAGAGAAAACAGATTGTAAGAGCTTCTACAAGTATGTAAAAAGGAAGAGAGTAGCAAAAGTAAACGTTGGTCCCTTCAAGGCTGAGACAGGAGAAATTATTATGGGGAATAAGGATATGGCAGAAACGTTAAACAAACATTTTGTATCTGTCTTCACCGTAGAAGACACAAGGCATACCAAAAATGGTGGAGAACCAAGGGTCTAATGAGGGTGAGGAACTTAACGTAATTAATATAAGTAGAGAAAAAGTAGTAGAGAAACTAATGGGACTAAAAGCCGACAAATCCCCTGGACCTGACGGCCTACATCCTAGGGTTCTAAAAGAGGTGGCTGAAGAGATAGTGGATGCATTGGTTTTGATCTCCCAAAATTCCCTAGATTCTGGAATGGTCCCAGCGGATTGGAAGGTAGCAAATGTAACACCGCTATTCAAGAAAGGAGGGAGAGAGAAAACAGGGAACTGCAGGCCAATTAGCCTGATATCAGTCGTCAGGAAAATGCTGGAATCCATTATTAAGGAAGTGCTATCAGTGCACTTAGAAAATCATAACATGATTAGGCAGAGTCAACATGGTTCTATGAAGGGAAATCGTGTTTGACAAATTTATTTAGAGTTTTTTGAGGATATAACTAGAAGGGTAGATGAAGAGGAACCAGTGGATGTAGTATATTTGGATTTCCAAAAGGCATTCGATAAGGTGCCACATAAAAGGTTATTACACAAGATTAGGACTCATGGGGTTGGGGATAATATAGCAGCATGGATCGAGGATTGGTTAACATACAGAAAACAGAGTCGGGATAAACGGGTCTTTTTCAGGTTGGCAGGCTGTAACTAGTGGGGTGCCGCAAGGATCAGTGACCTAGATGAAGGGACCGAGTGTAATTTATCCAGGTTTGTTGACGCTAGGTGGGACAGTAAGCTGTGAGGAGATCAGAGTCTGCAAAGGGATATAGATAGACTAGGTGAGTGGGCAGTCAGGTGGCAGATGGAGTTTAATGTCGGGAAATGTGAGGTTATTCACTTTGGGAGGAAGAATAGAAAAACAGAATATTTTTTAAATGGTGAGAAACTTTCAAGTGTTGGTGTTCAGAGAGATTCGGGTGTCCTCGTGCAAGAAACACAGAAAGCTAGCATGCAGGTACAGCAAGCAGTAAGGAAGGCAAATGGCATGTTGAGCTTTATTGCAATGGGGTTGGAGAATAAAAGTAAGGAATTCTTGCTACAGTTGTACAGGGCCCCAGTGAGACCACACCTGGAGTACTGAGCACAGTTTTGGTCGTCTTATCTAAGGAAGGATATACTTGCCTTGTGGTGCAACAAAGGTTCACTAGATTGATTCCTGGGATGAGAGGGTTGTCCTATGAGGAGAGATTGTGTAGAATGGGCCTATACTCTCGAGTTTAGAAGAATGAGAGGTGATCTCATTGAAACATATAAGATTCTGAAGGGGATTGACAGGGTAGATGCTGAGAGGTTGTTTCTGGAGTGTCTAGAACTAGGGGGCATTGTCTCAGGATAAGAGGTAGGCCATTTAAGACTAAGACGAGGAGGAATTTCTTCATTCAGAGGGTTGTGAATCTTTGGAATTCTCTGCCCCAGAGTGCTGTGGATGCTGAGTCTTTGAGTATATTCAAGGCTGAGATAGATAGGTTTTTGGATTCATGGGGAATCAAGGGATATGGAGATCCGGCGGGAAAGTGGCGTTGCGGTCGATGATCAGCCATGATCTTACTGGTGGAGCAGGCTTGAGGGGTTGTATGGCCTACTCCTGCTCCTATTTATTATGTTCTTGTGAAACAAACCTGAAATGGCCAAAAACACTTGCCTGAAAATCCTTCTTGAAGGTTCTCCACCAGCAACATTGGATGCCATATTTCTTGGCCATGCTTTGGACTTAGTGTCCAGTATGCCCTCTAGATGGAGAATGGAATGGACAACTGGCGAGAGGGACGGCTGGAGAGAGGGACACCCAGATTTGTGCATTTGGGAATTTATTTTTTGCAATTTTTGGTAGTACAGTATCTGCAGTTGCTTAATTGTAGTCCATACTTTGTGTTTAGTTATTAATGTCAATCGAAAGCACCACTTTTTTAAATTTCTGGACGAGGTACCAATTTGTCCAGGATTGCGAGGCATGTGTGAATTTGGCTTCTGGAAAGCTGTCTATTTGCTGATTGGATTTAGGCAGCTTTTTATCTGGGAGAGATTAGAGTCTCACATTATCAAAATAGGCTCCACTTTCCAGGTCACTTTTTTTGGTTAGTGTTAGGGTGCCTCGTTACAGTTTGTATGTTTTCCCCCTTCAGAGTCGGGTCCTGCCTGTGTTACCATACTTACTGGGCTTGTTGGTCTGGTCCAGTTTCTCCTTTGTCTCTGTGGCAAAAAGACAATGCCACGTCTTACATATATAGGGGAAACGGGGAACACTCTAAGAACCAGGCTTAGAACGCACCTAAGTGCCATTAGAACAGAAAATGAAGACAAAGCTATCACCAGACATTTCGTGGTACATGGGGTTGAGCCGCTGGAAATTGTGGGGCTTGAAACCAACATGAACTGGACACCTTCACAAAGGAAAAGGCGAGAAAGAGACACTGGACTGCAAAATTAGAAACCCAGTCAACAAATGGCCTGAATTGAACATAATGTAGGAGAACTCTGAGCCAGACCATGAACTTAAAATACCCCTGAAACAAACCACTACCAACGCGACCCCTAACCCTAACTTAAGGCTAAAGGGTTCAATGGATATGGGGAGAAGGCAGGGGACAGGGTACTGAGTTTGGATGATCAGCCATGATCTCATTGAATGGCGGAGCAGGCTCGAGGGGCCAAATGGCCTACTCCTGCTCCTGTCTTCTATGTTTCTATAACCCTTATCCTAATACCCTAACCCTTAACCTCTAATGCTACCCCACTCCTGAACCCCCAACCCTAACTGTAACCGTAACCCTGACCCCGACCTAAACCCGAATTACCCAGGACCACAACCCTGACCCTAAACCTAACTACTACCCGACCCTACCCACAACCCTAATCCTAATGACCCCAGAACCCACCTGTGATGAAGTAACTCTGTTCTGGCATTTGTATTGTTCCTGTACCCGATGTCTTCTCTGCTGCCGCCCATCGTTTTACTCTAGCCTCGGTTACGGTTGACCAGACCATACCGTGTTCCTTGTCGAAATCTATGATGGACATCAAGATTAATGGTCGTCCTACTGGGTGTTTGATAGACTGTGGCAGTACTGAAAGTTTTATACACCCCAACCTTGTTAACTCCTGTTCATTGAAGGTGTATCCTACTCGAAGTGAAATTGTGATGGCGTCCAAGTCCCTTACTTCGGAGGTAACTGGATATTGTAAAGTCACATTGACCATTAAGGATACGGAGTATAAGGACTTTAAACTCCTCATATTACCTCAGTTGTGTGTGAACTTAATTTTAGGCTTGGACTTCCAGTGTCGGCATGAGAGCGTTACCCTTAAGTATGGTGGATCTCAGCCTCCACTCACAGTCTGCGGCCTTTCTACTTTAAAAGTAAGTCCGCCGCCTTTGTTCGCGAACCTTACTCCTAATTGTAGACCTATAGCGACTAAGAGTCGACGGTATAGTTCAGAAGATAAAACATTTATAAAAGAGGAAGTGGACAGGCTTCAACAGGAGGGAATCATCGAACACAGTAATAGCCCGTGGTGTGCCCAGGTGGTGGTGGTTAAAACTAATGAAAAGAAAAGACTTGTGGTCGATTATAGCCAGACTATAAACTTGTATACCCAATTAGACGCCTATCCTTTGCCTCATATTTCTGAGACGGTGAACCAGATAGCTCAGTACCGCGTGTTCTCCACCATTGATTTAAAGTCTGCCTACCATCAACTCCCCATTAAAATAGAAGACCGGCCTTCGAAGCTAATGGTGGGCGCCTGTACCAATTCCTTAGGGTGCCCTTTGGAGTGACGAATGGGGTATCCGTCTTCCAACGGGAGATGAATCGTATGGTGGATGAATACGCGTTGGAAGCAACATTCCCGTACCTGGACAATGTTACCATCTGTGGGCGTGACCAACGGGAGCATGATCAAAATCTCGCGAAGTTCCTGGAGACTGCAAAGAGGTTAAACCTGACCTACAACGAAAACAAGTGTACCTTCAATACTACATGTTTGTGTATTCTTGGTTGCGTTGTGGAGAATGGGGTAATCGGGCCAGATCCTGAAAGATTACACCCACTTAAGGAATTACCTTTATCTCACACTGTAAAAGCTTTAAGAAGGTGTCTGGGATTCTTCTCGTACTATGCCCAGTGGGTGGCTAACTACTCAGATTAAGTCGACGTCTTTTCCGCTATCGGCGGAAGCTCAGGAGGCTTTCCTTAATATCAAACGGGACATTGAGAAGGCAGTGGTATGTGCCGTGGATGAGAAGATCCCTTTTCAAGTGGAAAGTGATGCATCTGATTTTGCGTTGGCAGCAACTCTTAACCAAGCTGGTAAACCAGTAGCTTTCTTCTCTCGTACATTGCAAGGACCAGAAGTTTGACATTCTTCAGTGGAAAAGGAGGCACAGGCAATTATCGAAGCAGTCAGGTATTGGAGACATTATCTCGCTGGCCAACGTTTTACGCTCATTACTGACCAGCGGTCCGTGGCCTTTTTGTTCAACACTAAGCAGAGAGGCAAGATCAAAAATGATAAGATTTTAAGATGGCGAATAGAACTGTCAGCATATGACTATGATATTCAGTACAGGCCTGGAGTATTTAATGAGCCATCGGATGCTTTGTCACGAGGAGTATGTGCTAGTCTAGGTATAGATAAGCTTCAAAGTCTCCACGACGCACTCTGCCACCATGGGGTTACCAGAATGAACCACTTCATTAAGTCCCACAATCTACCCTACTCTATTGAGGAGATCCAGACAATGACCAGAACCTGTTGTGTTTGTGCTGAATGCAAACCTCGCTTCTATAAGCCGTCCGAGCCAGCTCATCTTATTAAAGCAACTTGACCATTTGAGTGTTTGAGTCTCGATTTTAAAGGTCCCCTTCCATCAAGCGCCCATAATGTCTATTTTCTTAATATAATAGACGAGTACTCTTGGTTCCCTTTTGTTATCCCCTGTCCAGATGTGACTAGTGCTGTTGTAATTAAATGCCTCTGCCAACTGTTTTCCTTGTTTGGCATGCCTAACTATATACATAGTGATAGGGGTTCTTCCTTTTATGAGCGAAGAATTGCGACAGTTTTTGCTATCGAAAGGGATTGCAACGAGTAGAATTACCAGCTACAACCCTCGTGGTAATGGGCAGGTCGAGAAAGAAAATGCGACAGTGTGGAAGGCTATCGTACTGTCTCTGAAGTCACGAGGCCTGCCGACCTCTCGCTGGCAGGATGTCCTGCCAGACGTGCTGCATTCCAGAAGGTCTCTTTTGTGTACAGCGACAAATGCCACCCCTCATGAAAGGATGTTTAGTTTTCCAAGAAAAGCTACTAACGGAGTAATGTTACCCACATGGTTGACGACCACGGGCCCTGTGTTGTTGCGCAGACATGTGAGAGGCCACAAGACTGATCCACTGGTGGAGGAAGTACAACTCCTCCATGCTAATCCCCAGTATGCGTATATTTAATATCCGGATGGGCGAGAGGATACGGTCTCTATTAAAGATCTTGCACCTGCTGGAGCTCAAAGAGTTCGACTCTGAGTAGAGTTTTCAATCGTGGTATTGGACCTTCAGAGAGACAAACCCTCAGTGTGGAAAATACTGATGGTTCTGGGAATTTGAATGAACCGGAGTTAGTACTCCGGGAAGAGCCTCAGCAAGAGTTACGTCGTTCCCAGAGGATTATCAGACCTCCTGACAGACTGAATCTATAGCAGGGGGTGAATGTGATGAAATAACTCTGTGTTCTGGCATTTGTGGTGGTGTTGTTGTACTTGTTAATGTCTGGAATGTTCCACTAGTGTAACCACTAATGCTCCTCCCTAGCCCCGCCCCTCTTTTGGAATGTTCTACCAAGGGCTGGGTCGGTGATGACTGTGTTAACTTGATGCCATGTTCTTACTTAATAAAAGCCTTTAGTCTTAAGCTTTAATCTCATGGATTCAGGCAGTTATTTGGCACATCACACCCCACATCCCTAATTCTGACTACCCCAGACCCTGACTTGTAATGCTACCCCTAACACCAACCCCTATCGTAACAATTACCCCGAACCATACCCACAACCCTAATCCTACAGACATAATGTAGGAGAACCTAAAATACACCGAAACCAAACCTCCGTCCACATGATCCCTAACCCCATCTCTTAACCCCTACCTTAACCCGAACCAAACTACCCCAGACCCTATCCCTAACCCTAAATGTAACTCAACAACTCTAACCTTAACCCTGAACACCAAACCTAATCCTAACTGTAACCCCGATCCTAGTTCTTAAACCTAAAATACCCCCCCAGAACAAACCTCCGCGGACACAATCCCTAACCCTAACCGCTAAACCCAATGAACACGGACTCCAACCCTAACCATAAACCTAACTCACCAACCCTAACGCTAATCCTGGCTATTAACCCGGATCCTACCCACTTTCCTAATTCTGACTACCAAGGACCCTGACTTGTACTCGTACCTAACCTAAAGCCCTCACTCTTAATAGAGTCAACCAGGATCCTTATCTTGATCTTAACTTAGATTAGATATACTCTCTTTTAAGAATCTAACCTATGCCTTGAACCCCAACTCTCAATACTAAAGCCCACCCACAACACTCAAATAAACTGCACCCATAGAGCAAACAACCCTAATATAGGAAGTCACAGTTTGATGTGGACTAAAATCAACCCCACTGTCATAACCCCAGCCGGGGATAGATAATGGCAAGAAAAACTGGACAAAAAACAATAGCAAGTGTGAGCCAAACAAAAGTGGCAGGCACCAGTGAAACAAAAAAACTTGAAAATGAGAGTACAAACACAAGAGGGGACAATTACTCTTCTGCCCGCACAACCCAAACAATTACCTAACCCCAACGCTAATGCTAACCCTAACACACTAATCCTAAACGCCTACCACAAACCCTAAACCCCTAACCCTAACACACTAACCGAGCCCTCAACCTAACCCTAATGCAGTGTCACTAACCTAACCTTTACCCCTACCAAAACCCTAAACCTAACTCCAACCCCAAATCCACTCTAACCCCGAACACCAACCCTAATCCTAAACGTAACACTGTCCCCGACCCTAGTCCAACTACCGTGGACCCCAACCCTAACTACTACGCCAGACCCTACCCACAACCCTAATCCTAATGACTCTGGATCCTACCTGTGGTAAACCACTTCTATCGTTACACTATGGTTATCACTGTTTATATCGTTACAACAGTGTAAACAGTGATAACCATAGTGTATCACTACACAAGGTCACCTCTTGCCACGCTGTTATACCTGGGCTGACCACAGCTGACTCCGCCCATGGCTCCGCCTGCTTGCCCAGGTATAAAGGTGGTCGACTGGCTGGTATTCCTCCTTGTTGGATCCGATCACCCACGAGGGTGGGCTCTGTTATTTAGCCAATAAAAACCTATAGTTACTAACTTAACTCGTCGCTTTTCATGAACTGAATTGATAGGTATATCACTACCCACATCCCTAATCCTGACTATTTGAAGTAGAGCAGGGGAGTTATCCCCGGTGTCCTGGCCAATATTTATCCCTCAGCCAAAATAACAAAAAACAGATTATCTGGTCATTATCACATTACTGTTTGGGATCTTGCTGTGTGCAAATTGGCTGCCATGTTTCCCACATTACAACAGTGACTCCGCTTCAAATAGTACTTCATTGGCTGTAAAGCGCTGTGAGATGTGCGGAAGGCGTGAAAGGCGCTACAGTACATAAATACTGTGGCAACAAGAGCAGGTCAGAGGCTAGGTATTCTGCGGTGAATGTCTCACCTCCTGACTCCCCAAAGCCTTTCCACCATCTACAAGGCACAAGTAAGGAGCGTGATGGAATACTCTCCACTTGCCTGGATGAGTGCAGCTCTAACAACACTCGAGAAGCTCGGCACCATCCAGGACAAAGCAGCCCGCTTGATTGGCACCCCATCCACCACCTTAAACATTCACTCCCTCCACCACCGGCGTACCGTGGCTGCAGTGTGTACCATCTACAAGATGCACTGCAGCAACTCGCCCAGGCTTCTTTGGCAGCACCTCCCAAACCCATGACCTCTTCCACCTAGAAGGACAAGGGCAGCAGGCGCATGGAAACACCACCACCTCCAAGTTCCCCTCCAAGTCACACACCATCCTGACTTAGAAGTATATCGCCGATCCTTCATCGTCGCTGGGTCAAAATCATGGAACTCCCTCCCTAACAGTACTGTGGGAGTACCTTCACCACGTGGACTGCAGCGGTTCAAGAAGGCGGCTCACCACCACCTTCTCAAGGGCAACTAGGGATAGGCAATAAATGCTGGCATTGCCAGCGACACCCTGATCCCATTAAAAAAATAAAAAATAAATGCAGTCCTTCTTTCTTTTTACCCCAGATCCTGACATGTAACTCTACCCCTGACTCTAACCCTAACTCAAACCCCAACCCTAATCCTGGCTGCTACCCTGGATCCTACCCACTTCCCTAATACCGACTAGCCTGAACCCTGACCTGTACCCGGAGCTAACCTGAAGCTCTCACCCTAAATTACCCTAACCCATGATCCTTACCTTGATCTTAACCTAAACCAGATAAACCCTCTTTTAGGAATCTAACATCTGCCTCAAAACTCAACTCTCAATACTAAAGCCAACCCACAACACTCAAATAAACTGCACCCACGGAGCAAACAACCCTAATATAGGAAGTCACTGTTTGATGTGGACTAAAATCAACCCCACTGCAATAATCCCAACCGGGGATAGATAATGGCAAGTAAAACTGGACAAAAAGCAGTAGAAAGCATGATCCAAACAAAAGTGACAGGCACCAGTGAAACAAAAAAACTTGAGAAATGAGAATACAAAGACAAGAGAGACAACTACCCTCCTGCCCATACCCCACAACCTAACCCCTGACCCTAATCCCAACCCTTAATCTAATCCTAACCTCCAATCTCAACCCTAATGCACTAACCCGAATGAGAATACAAACACAAAAGGGGACAACCGCCCTCCTGCCTACACCCCCTACCCGAACCCCTTAACGCTAACCCTAACCATACCGAACCCAAACCTACCCTAAGCCAACCCCAGCACCTGAACCCTAATGCCTAAACCTAATGCCCTACCCTAGCCCCAATCCCCTAACCTGACCCTACACCCCTATACCCAACTCTGACCCCAACCTCTAACCCTAACTACTACCCAAGACTATCCACAACCCCAAACATAATGACCCCAGAGCCTACTAATATCCCTAATCCTGACTACCCCTGACCTTGACCCCAACTGCCATGGACCGCAACTTTAACCCTAATCCTAACTACTACCCCGGACCCTAACCACAACCCTAATCCTAACAATCCTGGATCCTCCCCACATCCCTAATCCGGACTACCCCATACCCTGACCTATACTCGGACCTAACCTGAAACCCTCACCCTAAAATACCTTAAACCATGATCCTTATCCTGATTCTAACCTAAACCAGATATACCCTCTCTCAAGAATCCAACATATACCTCGAACCACAACTCTTCATGCTAAAGCCAATCCACAACACTCAAATAAACTGCACCCATGGAGCAAACAACCCTAATATAAAAAGTCACAGTTTGATGTGGAGCAAAATCAAACCCATCACCATAACCCCTGCTGGGGATAAGAAAAACTACCAAGAGACCACACCTGGAGTACCGTGCACAGTTTTGATCTCATTTAAGGAAGGATATACTTGCCTTAGAGGCGGTGCAACGAAGGTTCACTAGATTGATCCCTGGGATGAGAGGTTTGTCCTATGAGGAGAGATTGAGTATATTTGAGTTTAGAAGAATGAAAGGTGCTCTCATTGAAACATAAGATTCTGAGGGGGATTGACGGTAGATGCTGAGAGGTTGTTTCCCCTGGCTGAAGAGTCAAGAACTAGGGGGCATAGTCTCAGGATAAGGGGTCAGTCATTTAAGACTGAGATGAGGAGGCCTTTCTTCACTCAGAGGGTTGTGAATCTTTGGAATTCACTACCCCAACGGGCTGTGGCTGCTGAGTTGTTGAGTATATTCAAGGCTGAGAGAGATAGATTTTTGGACTCTAGGGGTATCGAGGGATATGGGGATCGGGCAGGAAGGTGGAGTTGAGGTCGAAGATCAGCCATCAGCTCGAAGGGTCGTATGTCCTACTCCTGTTCCTAATTCTTACGTTCTTATGTACCAAACAAAAAGGTAATTGGCATGTAAAACAGAACAAAAAGCAATAGAAAGCGTGAGCCAAACAAAAGTGGCAGGCACCAGTGAAAGAAAAATAACTCAAAATGAGAATATGAACACCAGAGAGGAAAACTACCCTCCTGTCACAGCCCCAACCCTAACCCTAACGCGTCCTGACCCTAAACCTAATCCTCATGCAATGCAGTGTCTCAGGCCCTGATGTAAAATATGCTCAATATACAAGGGGTACAGTACCAACAGCAATAACAAAACCGTATAAAACACCCGTAATATACAAGGGATACATTACCAACAGAAATGAAAAAACACTGTAAAACATGGTCGATTTACAAGGGATATGGTACCAACAGTATAAAACACCAGTTGGTGCTTTAATTCTCTCCTCAGTTGATTTATTTTTCTCCCCTCAGTTGGTTTAGGTCTCACCCCTTAATTAGTTTAATTCTCTCCTCAGTAGTTTAATTCTCTTCCCTCAGTTGGTTTAGTTCTTGCCCCTTAATTCATTTAATTCTCTCCCCAAGGTGGTTTAATTCTCTCCCCTAGGTGGTTTAGTTCTCTCCCCTCAGTTGGTTTAATATTCTCATAGCCCCGTGTTGCCCTCTCTGACCTGCCTAACCTGCAAACAGAAACCTGCCCACATATGCTTATAGGCCTCCAGTCGGTGCACTGGTGCTGCCCATCATCTCTACTTCCTATTTTCTCCTGGGTTGCTTGCAGCAGTGCCCAGGAGATCTATCCTCAATTCTGGGAGACTTCCGGGCAATCTGGCAATGCATCACACAACACAAAGACCTTGACCCTCACATTAATGCTGTCAACCTACCGCAATAGTGATGGTTTTTTGATGACTAATATTATTCCTACTCAACCACTCAGCTTAACACAGTAACCCTAATGCCGTTGTACATTGTAACATTTACACAATCTTTACCCTAACCCCTAACACAGTGGTGATGTTAACACAGTGGCTGTGACCAATTATAACCCTAATGCACCACCCTCACCCTGATTTAGACCTTATATCTACACACTGCCAGATAGAAGCATATACACAAAGACACACCCCTCATCCATACATCCACTGTCAGATACACACACACACACAAAGTACTCGCATCTAAAAATGGTTGCAATAAACATTTGCATACCAAGACCATCTCAAATTATACCACAATCAATCTGATCTTATACGATATGTATCAGCTAGCCTGGATATTTACTTTAATTGAACCTGGTTTTAACCCAGGTGGTACCAACGGTAACAAAAACAGGAAATTATACACCATGGACAAAACACATTTTCTGGGTTCAGCAACCTGCCAGAAGATGGGCATGTTACGGCCACAATATGGCTTCAACCTGCAAATCCAGACAAGTTCAGATGAGGCCAGGCACAGCACACTCCTATGTCTGACTAATGCCTAGACCCAGAGGGTAGAGAAATATTGGGGCCATTGTGCATACCTGCAGATAAGCTACAACAACTTCATGTTCCATTCCAATCTCACTATAACCCATTTTTTCATTTCATTATCAAGGCATTTAGGCTCCTGTTTTAATAGAAGAGCAACTGAATTGTAATGCCAAAGTGTTAGAGAAAATCTAGGAAACTCATGAAATAAAACAGAGTGTAACTTATTCTGTCACCATTAAGCCTTGTATCCAGGGCTGTTTTTGATCAGTTGGTTTTTGATGTCAGCTTTTATCATGTTTCTAGGTCTGCTTCTGATCTGTTTTCATTTTTCTGAGCTTGTTTAATTATAATCTGTTATGCAAGTGATTTAAGAACATAAGAAATAGGAGCAGGAGTAGGCAATATGGCTCCTTGAGCCTGCTCCGCCATTCAATAAGATTATGGCTGAACTTCGACATCAACTCCTTTCCTGCCCTATCCCCATATCCCTTGATTCCCTTAGCACCCAAAAATCTATCAATTTCAGTGTTGAATATACTCATTGACTGAGCATCCACAGCCCTCTGAGGTAGAGAATTCCAAAGATGCACAACCCTCTGACTGAAGAAATGTCTCCTCATCTAAATCCTAAATGGTCAACCCTTTATCCTGAGACTATGTCCTCTGGTTCTTGACTCTCCAGCCAGGGGAAACAGCCTCTCAGCATCTACCCTGAATAATCAGGATTGCAGTGCTGATTTTATTTCAGATTTCCAGCATCCGCAGTATTTTGCTTTTGTTGCAGTGCTGAGGTTGCTTCCCTCTGTACAGTACACAGCGGGGTGTCTAAACATGCGGAGGGACATATTACACTGCAGCGTCCTGTTTTAACACCTCTCTCTGCGCGACACGCCCCGACCGCCTCGCGCCTTTCGCGAAGGCACAGGCCGACAGCGTGCGCGCATGCGCCAACCGGCGGCCCAGTCTGAGCATAGGCGCATGCGTGAGTGTCAGAACGCGGCGTTGTTGTCATGGAGCTGTTGGAGACCGGGGGCCGGGCTGGGAGGGTGAAACATTACCCGGCCTCGGGCCCCGCGCTTCCCTGGGACCGCTTCGCCGCCTGGCTCGAGTGCGTCTGTGTGGTCACATTCGACTTGGAGCTGGGACAAGCGATCGAGGTGAGGGTAGGCCGCAGCCGGAGCTCGGGCTGGGAGGGCCGGTAACAGGCGGTGGGAGATGGAGCCCGAGGAGGGCGGCGAAATGTTGGGTAAAATATACAATATATAATGTATACTATACAATGCATAATATACAAGGTATACTATACAATGCATAATATACAAGGTATACTATCTGATCTATGCATTGGTGCTGCCCATGTTTGACCCCTTCCTCGACATGTTGGCCCCTCGGTGACATGATCTGAAGACGGGGTCAGACAACACCCAGCTCTACCTCCCCACCACCTCTCTCGACTCCTCTGTGTTTTCAGACTGCTTGTCTGGCATCCAGTCCTGGCTGAGTTGCAATTTTCTCCAGTTTAACATTTGTAACAGGCACTTTATCAAACACCTATTCCTCCAATCAAATATTGGGAAGAGGAAAGCTGTTGTCTTTGGCCCCGCCGCAAACTCGTACCTAACCCTCGCTGCCATTTCATCTCCCTCCCTGGCCACTGTCTGAGGTTCAACCAGACTGTTTGCAATTTCAGCGCCCTATTTGACCCTGAGCTGATTTTCTGATCCCACATCCTCTCTATCACAAAGATTGGCTTCTGTCACACCCACAACATTGCCCATCTCCACCTCACCTCAGCTTGTCTGTTGCTGAAACCCTTATGCATGCCTTTGTCACCTCCAGACTTGACTATTTTTCCTAGCATCCCAAAACTGCAACTCAACTAAAACTCGGCTATCTGTATTGTATCCCCCACCAAGTCCCACTCACCCATCACCCTTGTGCTCGCTGACTTACATCGGCTCCTGGTCCCTTTAGGTCTCAAGTTTAACATTCTCATCCTTGTGTTCAAATCCATTCAGGGCCTTGCCCCTGCCTAACACTAACCTTTTCCAGCCCTACAACCTTCTGAGAATTCTTGTGTTCTTTCAACTCTGGCTGCTTTTCACCCCACCTTTGGTGGCCATGCCTTTCGCCTTCTAGGACCTAGGCTCTGGAATTCCATCCCTGCAAGTCTCCGCTTCCACCTACTCCTTCCTTTAAAACCCACCTCTTTGACCAAGCTTTGTCACCTCTCCTAATATCTCCTTCTTTGGCTCAGTGTTGATTTTAGTTTGACATAATTTCTGTGAAGGGCTTTGGGATGTTTTTCCATGTTGAAAGCATTATATAAATGCAAGTTGTTCTTGTATATAAAGAGGGAAAGATATGCCAACACTTTATATAATGGGAAAAGCCCATCTATCTGGCATGCTTTCGTTACAGACATCCCACCACTGGTAGCACTGGTCACCCAAGTTCGCCCACCTTTCATTTCTTCCTTCAGCAATTTCTGCACTTAACTGGCCTTCAATTATTTTTTAAGTTTTATAATTTTGGTCACTGCGTTTTTTCCTGATTTCCCATTCCCACTCCCACTTCCATGCCACCACTTTCGAACGTGACCATCCTCCTCCTTTATTGGCTCCCCATCCCACTTGCCTCCCATCTGCCATTCTTATTCAAAACCTGACCACCTTCCAGTCTTCTTTGTTAGCTCCCCACCCCACCAGGGTGGTCCAGTTCAAGAATGGTGAGAAGGATAAATTAAGAAACTATAGACCAGCTAAGCAAACATCAGTTGTAGACCAACTCTTATAAAATTAGTAAGCATTTAGAAATGTGTAAGTAAATCAAGGCTTGCCAGCACAGATTTGTTGAAGAGAAGTTGTGTTTGTTAAGTTTAATGGCTGTGTATGGATTTTCAGATTCTTTGAAGTATCTCATAGGAAGATCATAAAAATTCAGGTTTTTAAAAAATTCATTCACAGGATGTGGGTGTTGCTGGCAAGGCCAGCATTTATTGCCCATCCCTAATTGCCCTCGAGAAGGTGGTGGTGAGTTGCCTTCTTGAACTGCTGCAGTCCGTGTGGTGAAGGTGCTCCCACAGTGCTGTTAGGTCGGGAGTTCCAGGATTTTGACCCAGCGAGTATGAAGGAATGGCGATATATTTCATAGTCAGTTGTGTTCCTATGTGCCTGCTGTCCTTGTCCTTCTAGGTGGTAGAGGTTTTGGATTTGGGAGGTGCTGTCAAAGAAGCCTTGGCGAGTTGCTGCAGTGCATCTTGTTGATGGTACACACTGCAGCCACGGTGCGCTGGTGGTGGAGGGAGTGAATGTTGAAGGTGGTGGTGGGATGCCAATCAAGCTGGCTGCTTTGTTCTGGATGGTGTCGAGCTTCTTGAGTGTTGTTGGAGCTGCACTCATCCAGGCAAGTGCAGAGTATTCAATCACACTCCTGACTTGTGCCTTGTAGGTAGTGGAAAGGCTTTGGGGAGACAGGAGGTGGGTCACTTGCCACAGAACACCCAGTCTTTGATCTGCTCTTGTAACCACAGTTAAGTTTCTGGTCAATGGTGACCCCCAGGATGTTGATCATAGAATAGAATCATAGAAAGTTACAGCACGGAAGGAGGCCATTTTGGCCCATTGTGTCTGCGCCGGCCAACAAAGAGCTATCCAGCCTCATCCCAGTTCCCAGCTCTTGGTCTGTAACCCTGCAGGTTAGAGCATCCCAAGTGCACATCCAAGTACTTTTTAAATGTGGTTAGGGTTCCTGCCTCTACCACCCTTTCTGGCAGTGAGTTCCAGACACCCACAACCCTCTGGGTGAAGAAATTTCCCCTCAAATTCCCTCTAAACCTTCCACCAATTACTTTAAACCTGTGCCCCTTGGTTTTTGACCCCTTTGCTAAGGGAAATAGGTCCTTTCTATCCACTTTATGCCCCTCATAATTTTATACACCTCAATAAGGTCTCCCCTCAGCCTCCTCTGTTCCAAGGAAAACAGACCAGCCTACCCAGTCTTTTCTCATAGCTAAGATTCTCTACTCCCGGCAACATCCTTGTAAATCTCCTCTGTATCCTCTCTAGTGCAATCACATCTTTCCTGTAATGTGGTGACCAGAACTGCATGCAGTACTCTAGCTGAGGCCTAACTAGTGTTTTATACAGTTGAAGCATAACCCCCCCTGCTCTTGTATTCTATGCCACAGCTAATAAAGGCAAGCATTCCGTATGCCTTCTTAACCACATTATCTACCTGGCCTGCTACCTTCAGGGATCTGTGGACATGCACTCCAAGGTCCCTTTGTTCCTCTACACTACTCAGTGTCCTACCATTTAATGTGTATTCCCTTTCCTTGTTGACCCTCCCCAAATGCATTACCTCACACTTCTCCGGATTGAATTCCATTTGCCACTGTTCTGCCCACCTGACCAATTTATTGATATCTTCCTGCAGTCTACAGCTTCCTCCTTCAGTATCAACCACACAGCTGATTTTAGTATAATCTGCAAACTTCTTAATCATACCCCCTATATT
This sequence comes from Somniosus microcephalus, assembly GCF_052327205.1. Classification (NCBI taxonomy): domain Eukaryota; kingdom Metazoa; phylum Chordata; class Chondrichthyes; order Squaliformes; family Somniosidae; genus Somniosus; species Somniosus microcephalus. The sequence continues at coordinate 60,663,769 of NC_141003.1, forward strand.
CAAGTCAAGATCGTTGATATATACTACAAAAAGCAAGGGGCCTAGCACTGAGCCCTGCGGAACCCCACTGGAAACAGCCTTCCAGTCACAAAAATACCCATCAACCATTACCCTCTGCTTCCTGCCTCTGATCCAGTTTTGAATCCAACTTGACACTTTGCCCTGGATCCCATGGGCTTTTAACTTTGTGACCAGTCTGCCATGTGGAACCTTATCAAAAGCCATGCTAAAGTCCATATACACTACATCAAATGCACTACCCTCATCTACCCTCCTTGTTACCTCCTCAAAAAATTCAATCAGGTTTGTCAGACACGGCCTTCCCTTAACAAATCCGTGCTGACTATCCTTGATTAATCCGTGTCTTTCTAAATGAAGATTTATCCTGTCCTTCAGAATCCTTTCCAATAATTCTCCCACCACCGAGGTTAGGCTGACTGGCCTGTAATTACTCGGTCTATCCTTTTCTCCCTTTTTAAACAAGGGTACCACATTAGCAGTCCTCCAGTCCTCTGACACTACACCTGAAGCCAGAGAAGATTGAAAAATGATGGTCAGGACCTCTGCAATTTCCTCTATTGCTTCACTTAACAGCCTGGGGATTTATCCACTTTTAAAGCTGCTAAACCCCTTAATACTTCCTCTCTCACTATGTTTATTTCATCTAATATGTCACACTCCTCATGATGGCAGGGGATTTGACGATGGTAATGCTGTTGAATGTCAAGGGGAGGTGGTTAGACTCTCCCTTGTTGGAGAGAGTCATTGCCTGGCACTTGTGTGGCATGGGAACAGTCCCTGGCAGTCAGTGGGTGGAGGGGTTGGGCACATCAGGCCGCGATCGGAAGGGTGGAAAAGGAAGGCTGAAGCTGCGATCGGCATACAGTGCTGGACTCTCCATGTTGAGATGTCAGTGGCGGTGTGACTTTTGTATGTTAAGTAGGCCCTCGCCTGCTTTTAGCAGGAGCCTCATCCAGGGCCAGAATTGCCACTGTAAATATTACGGCAGTCAGGAATGGGGGTTGGGTTGCTCAATTCCGATATTTTTGAAGTAACGGAGAGGGTTAATGAGGGTAGTGCGGTTGATGTTGCGTATATGGACTTTCTAAAGGTAAAAGTGCCACGTAGTAGACTTGTTCGCAAAATTGAAGCACATGGGATTAAAGGGGCAGTGGCAGCGTGGATACAAAATTGCCTAAGGAACAGAAAGCAGACAGCACCTCATCTTTCGATTGGGCACTTTGCAGGCTGCCGGACTCAACATTGAGTTCAACAATTTCAGATAATTATCCCTGCCCCCATTTTTCATGCAGTATGATTTTTGCCATTCCCATTTGCAACATTTTATCTTTCCTGCCTCTTACAAAAGTACAGGATGTTCTTTCTATTTCTTCCTCCCCTCCTAACACCGCCCCCCCCCCCCACTGTCTCTGCACCTGCTTAATATCTGTTACATCTCCAGCTTTTTCCAGTTCTGATGAAGGGTCCCAGACCTGAAACGTTAACTCTGTTTCTCTCTCCACGGATGCTGCCTGGCCTGCTGAGTATTTCCAGCATTTTCTGTTGTTATTTCAGATTTCCAGCATCCGCAGTATTTTGCAATTATAGTAGTGGTGAACGGTTGTTTTTCAGACTAGAGGGAAATATACAGTGGTGTTCCCCAGCAGTTGGTATTAGGACCACTGCTCTTTTTGATATACAGGAAACTTTCTGGTATCCAGCACTGACGGGACCGAACTGGTGCCGGTCGATCAACATTGCCGGAAAAACGAGCACTAATGTTAAAACATACGGAGCTTCTGAGCTCCGTCTGAAGCAACAAACCCTGTTGCTTAGCAACAGCTTCAAAACAGTCGGCGCAGCTTGCAAGCGTCTCTGTAGCTAAGCAACAGCTTCAGCTAGACGCTTGCAGAGCCAGGACTGGAGAAAAAAAGCAACGAAAAGTAAAAAAAACTTATCTGAACCGACTCGTGAATTGTGCTGGTGGATAGAGCATTCCGGATATTTAACCTCTGGTTAAACGAAAGTTTCCTGTATATTAATGTCCTGGAGTTGGGTATACTGGTACTAGGGATGAGGGACTTCATTTATGTGGAGCGATTAGAGATACTGGTATTGTTCTCTTTAGAGCAGAGAAGGCCAAGGGAAGATTTAGTGGAGGGGTTTTGGTACAGTACATAAGGAGAAACTGTTTCCAGTGGCAGGAGGGTCGGTAACCAGAGGACACAGATTTAAGCTAATTGGCAAAAGTACCAGAGGGGAGATGAGGAGAAATGTTTTTATGCGGTGAGTTGTTATGATCTAGAATGCACTGCCTGAAAGGCTGGTGGAAGCAGATTCAATATTAACTTTCAAAAGGGAATTGTCCAAATACTTGTAAAGTAAAACTTTGCAGGGCTATGGGGGAAAAAAGCAGGGGAGTGGAATTATTTACATGAGTATTTTCACTTTTGATTTCCTTGTTCTTTTCCATAACTGACTGATATCATGACCACTGTTTGCCAAATGCTTCCCCCACTGAAACATGCTCCACTTGCCCCACTTCATTCCCCAGAACCAGACCCAACACTGCTTCCTTCCTCGTTGGGCTGGTAACACATTGATCAAGAAATTTCTCTTGTATACATTTCAGGAATTCCTCCCCCGCTTTGCCCTTTACACTGTTATTTTCCCAGTCTATGTTCAAAAAGAGTCACTCATTATCACTACTCTATAATTTTTGCAACTTTCTGAAATTTGCAAATTTGCTCCTCTGTCTCCTTCCCAGTATTTGGTGGCCTATAGTATACACACAGCAGCACAGTGGATCCTCTATTGTTCCTTAATTCTAACCAAAATAGAACTCTCAAGTACATCATCCCTTTCCATTGGTGGAAGGTTTAGAGGGAATTTGAGGGGAAATTTCTTCACCCAGAGGGTTGTGGGTGTCTGGAACCAATATTGCCACCCCTATCTTTCCTGACTACTTCGTAGCCAGGAGTATTAATTCTTAATCCTCATCTCTCCTCTTGTAACCCCTTCCCCTCGAACATGAAACCATCATTAACACTCCTGTAATACTCTTAAAAACAGAATTGACTTATTGAATCATATTGAGTAGGCTTGATAATATATTGTATGTTATATAGGATGATGCCGTGTATCTGCCAACTCACCATGAGCAATGCCATGGGAAAGCACATGGTATAGATATAAATGTAAAGTTTTAAAACTAATAATTTTGAGGATAGAATTATCTAATATTTTACACGTGTAGAATTTATCCTGTTTTATGAAAAATGTCTTCTGTTGAGTTGTTTGTATTTGTTTTTTTGGTCCTCAGCTTGTGTATCCCCTTGATGTGCGACTTACGGAGAAGGAGGTAAGATATTAAATCAGTGGAATTGCTGTTCACTGTATAGTACCATTGAAGCCCCTTGTAATTTGTCAGAGAACACTGCAAGCACTATAGTTTTGCTTTATAGAATTTGCATAAAATGCACAACTAAGCTTTCTAAAGTCTGAAAGCTGTAAAACAGATAAGAATTCTTGGAAAAGGAAAAAATCATTCGGACCAAATACAATTGCGCCTTTTTCAGGCAATACCCCAACTTACCATCTTCTCGTACAGCCTTCAAACCCCGAAGATAATTTTCACTTTCGTTGGGATTGAAAACTGAAGTCAAAAATAACGGGCGGCCAATCCACTACTGTCAGATTTTCATTTTCGGCAGAGATGGAAAACTTTCTCTCAAGTCCATTTGTCTCTTGAGCTCATTTGTACTACGCGCTTTAGTGAACTTTGCTGATAAATTAGTGTCCGCTTGATTCGGTGGTGGAGCTTTCGGTTCTGAGTCAGAATGTTGTGGGTTCAAGGATGCTACAGGACTTGAGCAGAAAATCTAGGCTGGTACTTGATTGCAGTGTTGAGCAAGTGTTGAAATGTTCTATTGCCATCTTTTGGATTAGACTGTAACCATGACCCCTCTCCCTGTTCAGCTGGACAAAAAAGGTCCCATTGTATTTTTTCAAAGATTATGAAGTTTTCCTGGTGTCCTGGCCAACATTCACCCCTCAACCAACACCGCCAGAACAGATTAACTGATCATTTATTTCAGTGCTGTGTGTAGGACCTTCCTGTGGATACATTGCCTGTCATGTCAAGTAATAAAAAGGGCAAAAGCAGGAACTAAGTGTCACAAAACATATTTGAAAGTTCTCTATCTGAATGCACGTAGCATTCTTAACAAAATAAACGAGTTAATGGCACAAATAACTACATATGGGTATGATCTTGTGGCCATTACAGAAACATGGCTGCAGGGTGACAATGCCTGGGAATTAAACATACCAGGTTATTTAACGATCAGGAAGGACAGGCAGGAAGGAAGGGGAGGTGGGGTGGCTATGTTAATAAAGGAAGGAATCACTGTAATACAGAGAAATGATATTGGGTCAAAAGATCAGGATAATGAAACAGTTTGGGTGGAGGTAAGGAATAATAAGGGGAAAAAAACACTAGTGGGCGTAGTCTATAGGCCTCCGAACAGTTGCAACTCTGTTGGACGGAGTATCAATCAGGAAATAGTTGAGGCTTGTAATAAGGGAACATCTATAATTATGGGGGATTTTAACTATCATATTAATTGGACAAATCAAATTGGGCAGGGCTGCCTTGAGGATGAGTTCATTGAGTGTATTAGGGATGGGTTTCTTGAGCAGTATGTAACTGAACCGACCAGGGGGCAAGCAACCTTAGATCTGGTCCTGTGTAACGAGACAGGATTAATTAGAAATGTCCTAGTAAAGGATCCCCTTGGAATGAGTGACCATAACATGGTTGAATTCCATATTCAATTAGAGGGTGAGAAGGTTGGATCTCAAACAAGCGTGCTAAGCTTGAATAAAGGAGACTATGAAGGTATGAGAGCAGAATTGAGTAGAGTGGATTGGGAAAATAGATTAAAGGGTAAGACGATACATGATCAGTGGTGTAGATTTAAGGAGTTATTTTACAACTTCCAAAAAATATATATTCCACTGAGAAGAAAAGGGTGTAAAATAAAAGACAGCCATCCGTGGCTAAGTAAAGAAATTAAGGATAGTATTCGACTAAAAACAAGGGCATATAAGGTAGCCAAATCTAGTGGGAGGATAGAGGATTGGGAAAACTTTAAAAGACAGCAAAAAATAACAAAAAGATTAATTAAGAAAGGGAAGATAGATTATGAAAGTAAATTAGCAAAATATATAAAAACAGATAGTAAGAGTTTTTATAGTTATATAAAAAGAAAAAGGGTGGCTAAAGTATGTTGGTCCCTTAGAGGATGAGACCGGGAAATTAATGGTGGGAAATATGGAGATGGCAAAAACACTGAATGAATATTTTGTATCAGTCTTTACAGTAGAGGACACTAAGAATATCCCAACACTGGACAAACAGGGGGCTAAAGGGGGGGGAAGAGCTAAACACGATCAAAATCACTAAGGAAGTGGTACTCGGTAAAATAATGGGACTCAAGGCGGATAAATCACCTGGACCGGATGGCTTACATCCTAAGGTCTTGAGGGAAGTGGCGGTAGGGATTGTGGATGCATTGGTAATAATTTTCCAAAACTCCCTGGACTCGGCAAAGGTCCCGGCAGACTGGAAAACTGGTAATGTAACACCCTTATTTAAAAAGGGCAGTAGACAGAAGGCTGGAAACTATAGACCGGTTAGCCTAACATCTGTGGTAGGTAAAATTTTGGAGTCCATTATTAAAGAGACAGTAACAGGACATTTGGATAATCATAATTTAATAGGACAAAGTCAGCATGGTTTTATGAAGGGGAAGTCATGTTTGACAAATTTGCTGGAGTTCTTTGAGGAAGTAACATATAGGGTGGATAAAGAGGAACCAGTGGACGTAGTGTATTTAGACTTCCAAAAGGCATTTGACAAGGTGCCACACAAAAGATTATTGCTTAAGATAAAAAATCATGGGATTGGGGGTAATATTCTGGCATGGATAGAGGATTGGCTATCTAACAGAAGGCAGAGAGTTGGGATAAATGGTTCATTCTCAGACTGGCAATCAGTAACTAGTGGTGTTCCGCAGGGGTCAGTGCTGGGTCCCAACTCTTTACAATCTATATTAACGATTTGGAGGAGGGGACCGAGTGTAACATATCAAAGTTTGCAGATGATACTAAGATGGGGGGGAAAGTAGTGAGTGAGGAGGACATAAAAAACCTGCAAGGGGACATAGACAGGCTAAGTAAGTGGGCAGAGATTTGGCAGATGGAATACAATACTGGAAAGTGTGAGGTTATGCACTTTGGCAGGAAAAATCGTAGAGCAAGTTATTATCTTAATGGCAAGAAACTGGAAAGTACTGAAGTACAAAGGGATCTGGGGGTCCTGGTGCACGAAACTCAAAAGGTTAGTATACAGGTGCAGCAAGTGATTAAGAAGGCCAATGGAATGTTGGCTTTCATTGCTAGGGGCTAGAATATAAAAATAGGGAGGTATTGCTTCAGTTGTACAAGGTATTGGTGAGACTGCACCTGGAATACTGCATACAGTTTTGGTGTCCAGACTTAAGAAAAGACATACTTGCTCTCGAGGCAGTACAAAGAAGGTTCACTTGGTTAATCCCGGGGATGAGTGGGTGGACATATGAGGAGAGGTTGAGTAGATTGGGACTCTACTCATTGGAGTTCAGAAGAATGAGAGGCGATCTTATTGAAACATATAAGATTCTGAAGGGGTTGGATCGGGTGGATGCGGGGAGGATGTTCCCGATGATGGGTGAAACTAGAACTAGGGGGCATAGTCTTAGAATAAGGGGCTGCTCTTTCAAAACTGAGATGAGGAGGAACTACTTCACTCAGAGGGTGGTAGGTCCATGGAATATGCTGCCCCAAAAAGCTGTAGAAGCTACATCATTACATAAATTTAAAACAGAAATAGACACTTTCCTAGAAGTAAAGGGAATTAAGGGTTACGGGGAGCGGGCAGAAATTTGGACATGAGTCTAGGTTCGGATCGGACATGGCCCTGTGGGTAGCGGAGCGGGCCCAGGGGCCGTGTAGCCTGATCCTGCTCCTATTTCGTGTGTCTAATTCTGTTAGATTCAGGAGATGGTTCTGTGATAGTAGATTGGCGGTTAGGATCAGATCAGCCATGATCTTATTGAATGGCGGAGCAGGCTCGAGGGGCCGATTGGCCGACTCCTGCTCCTATTTCTTATGTTCTTATGTTTGCCTGCAAAACAACAGCAATTATATTTCAGCGATAATTAATTGGCTGCGCAGCACTTTGGGACATCCTGAGGACACGAAGGTACGGTATAAAAGTCTTACTTTCTTTGCCACGGCTCTGTAATCTTTTGGGTGACAAAGTTTCTCTTGATGTCCTTTCTTAATATTTAAAGAACTATAAAAGTCTACAACACAGAAGGAGGCCATTTACCACATCATGTCTGTTCACCTCTGCCAGAGTAATCCAAAACTAATTTGATTGCCTTGCTCTATTCACATGGGTGTGTATCTTTCTTTGCTTCAAATATTTATCCAACTTTTCCCTTAAAAGGTGCAGTAATCTCTGCCTCAACCACTCCCTGCAGCAAAGCATTCCATGCTCCAACAGATTGTGTGAAGAAATTCCTCCTAACCCCCGCCTTCAATCTCTCACTGACTCTCCAATCAGGAAATCATCTTTCCTTATTCATTTGAAACCCTTCATAATTTTTAAATCTCTATTAAATCTCCTGTTAGCCTCCTCCGCTTTGGTGGAAATATACCCTGTATCTCAAATCTTTAGAATAAAGAGTAGTCCAGAAAGACGAGGGATCAGGCTGGAAAGAAATGCAAAGCAGACTAAGGCTGATTTGGTGTGCATGTGAGTAAATGCACAGTGTGATAAATAAGGTTGGTAAACGGCAGGCACAAGTTGCCACATGGTGTTCTCATATACTGTAGTGGCAATACAGAGACTTGGCTCAAACAGGGGGAGGAATGGGAACTTAATATTCCTGGCTACAATGTATTCGGGAGGGATAGGGAATGAAACAAAGGAGGGGGTGGCCAGCATTGATCAAGTATACTGTACAGCCCGGGAAAGGGATTATGTGCTAGAGGGTTCAAAGGGCGAATCTATTTGGTTCGAGATAAGTTGCAGAATATTGAGTTCTTACGCTGTGGATGCATACGATAGACCACCAAATAGTGGGAAGGAGATAGAGGAGCAAATCTGCAAGAAATTGCAGAAAGATGTGAAAACACGAGTAGTGATAATCGGGCATTTCAATTATTCTAATATAGACTGGGGAAAAAACTGTGTAAAGGACAAAGGGGGAGGAAGTCCAGAAATGTGTACAAGAGAACTAAGAAATTAGATTGAACTGGAGGCTTATGATAAATGTCAGGTTCATAATACATGAGAATCGAACAGAATAGATAGTGCAGAGGAGAACTGAAAAAGGAAATAAGAAGGGCAATGAGAAAAGATTAGCTGGTAGCATAAAAGGGAACATTAAAGTCTGTGGGGGCGAAATTCGCCCGCTATTAGCGCCTCTGGGGGTGCTAACGGGGCACAAAGGGCTTATCGCGGGGGTGGGGGCAAGTGCCCGCCGAGAAGTTAGGCGGGGCACTGCTGAGGCGCTAGCCGATAGCGGCGTGCTCGCGCTGGTAGTGTCCCGGGCTGCTGCGCCGCCGGTGATGATGTCATCGCCGAGCGACGCAACCCCTTCGTGACCCGCGGCAGAAATTAGGCTGTGCCCTGCAAGGCCACTGCGGGCAATGTCAGCGACAGCCTCGCGGGTTGCGAACCGAGCCGCACACCGCTGGCGGGACGGTAATTAAAGGGGTGGTCTGGCAGCGCTGACATTTAAAATTTTGGCCGACCTCCAGGTCGGCATTTCTTGGCCCTTGGTGTGGTCCGTGGCCACTGTCGCGCCATCCAGCACCGCGTCTTTCTGCCGGGCTGCAGCCATGGCACCATGTCGCCCTGGTGGGCTAGTGGAGGCCATCAAACGGCCTGCAGAGTGCGCAGCGGCCTTCCCCTTTAATGGAAGGGATGGGGCGCTGAAATGTGTTAGCGCTATGTGGAGCGGCTGCGTAGTGCTCCGGCGCTGCCGCGTTTTGCACCCCAGGCACCGTCCCGAGAGGAAGTGGAGCGCCCAAGATAGCGCTCCACTTCCTTGCCCCGGCGGTACTCCCATCCCGGGTGCTAAATATCTGCCGCTAAGTCGGTTACTGCCCCCAAATGGGATTTAACCGAATTTCGCCCCCACATGTATATGTTTATACAAAAGAGTAAAAAGGAAGGGTAGGGCCAATTGGAGGTAGTAAATGAGTACATTGCATCTGTCTCCACTAGAGAAGAGGATGCTGCCAATGTCACAGTCAAGGAGGAATTAGTAGGGATATTGGATAGGCTAAAATAGATGAAGAGGTGCTTCTTAAAAGATTGACAGTCATTAAAGTGGAAAAGTCACCCGGTGTGGTGGGATGCATGCTAGGTTACTGAGGGAAGTAAGGGTGGAAATTGTGGAGACTCTGGCCACAATCTTCCAATCCTCCTTGGATATGGGAGTGGTGCCAGAGGACTCTAGGATTGCAAATGTTACACCCCCGTTCAAAATAACGGGGAGTAGGGAACGGAATTTCTGCCCCCATGAGTTTTGCTAGTTTAATGAGGAGAAACTGTTTCCGGTGGCCGGAGGGTCGCTAACTAGACACAGATTTAAGATAATTGGCAGAAGAACCAGAGGGAGATGAGGAGAAATGTTATTACACAGCGAGTTGTTATGATTTGGAAGGGTACCTGATGAGGGTAATGCAGTTGATGTTGTGTATATGGACTTTCAAAAGCTGTTTGATTCTATTCTATGAACACTTCTATCATACTGACCTTTAATCTGTGCTGTAACATGAAAAGACCCAATATTTCAAGTATTTCTTTGTATTTGTGTTTCTTCGTACCAGGCACCTCCAAGAGAATCTCTCAAATCTCAATATCCTTGCTCAATACTGTACACAGTATCTAACTGAGGTTTTATATAGGTTCATCATTACCGCTTGGTTTTTATATTCAAAACCTCATGATAAAATCTAGAATTTCATTAACTTTTTTTTATAGCCGTATCAACCTGACATAGAATCATAGAATTACTGTGGCACCAAAGGAGGCCATTTGGCCCATCGTGCCTGTGCCGGCTCTCTGAAAGAGTTACTAATTAGCCCCACTCTCTGCCCTTTCCCCATAGTCCTGCACAATTTTCCTTTTTAAGCATGTATCCAACTCCCTTTTGAAAGTGACCATTGAATTTGCTTCCACCACCCTTTCAGGCAATAACAGATCATAACAACTCGCTGAGTAAACATTTTTCTCCTCCTCTCCCCTCCCCCTTTTTTTTGCCAGTTGTCTTAATTTGTGTCCACTGATTACTGACCCTCCTTCCAGTGGGAACAGTTTCTCCCTCTACTCTATCAAAACCCCTCATAATTTTGATCACCTCCTATTAAATCTCCCCTTAACATTCTTTGCTCTAAGGAGAACAATGCCAACTTCTCCAGTCTCTCCACATAACTGACTTCCCTCACCCCTGGTACTATGCTGATAAATCTCCTCTGCACCCGCTCCAAGGCCTGACATCCCTTCTAAAGTGTAGTGCCCAGAATTGGACACAATACTCTAGCTGAGGTCAAACCAGTGATTTGTAAAGGTTTACCATAACTTCCTTGCTTTTATACTCTATGCCTCTGTTTATATGCTTTTTAAATATCTTTATCAACTTGTCCTGCCACCTTCAAAGATTAGTGTACGTGATCCCCCAGGTGTCTCTATTCCTTCACCAGCTTTAAAATTTTACCATTTAAGTTATATCGCCTCTCCTCATTCTTCCTTCCAAAATCATCACATCACACTTCTCTGCATCAAATTTCATCTCCCATGTGTCTGCCCATTTCACCAATCTGTCTTATGTCCTCCTGAAGTCTGCTCCTAGCCTCCTGACTGTTTACTACATTTCCAAGCTTTGTGTCATCCATAAACTTTGAATTTTTGCCCCTTACACCCAATTCCAGGTCATTAATGGGCTGGATATTCCGATCCCTACGGGTGGGTATGCGCTGTGTACCCACCCGTAGGGACATCGGAAATGCCGGTTTCAGGCATGCACTGCGCATGCGCTGGAAACCGGCATTTCCGATCTGTCAAGAAAGCTCTTGACAGATCCTCCGGCTGCCCGGGAGCAGGGCCTCTGCGGGCGGAGAGTTCCGCTTTTTGGAGACCCTCTGCCCGCAGAAAACACTTACAATTCTTGCACCTGGTAAAAGCAGGCGTAAGGCCTGCTTTTACCAAGATAAGAGTTGAACATTTTTTTTCCACTGATTTATTATTTAAAAAATACTTTTTAAAAAAAGGTAATAACAGAAAACGCTGGAAAAACTCAGCAGGCCAGGCAGCATCTGTGGAGAGAGGTCTTCGACCTGAAACGTTAACTCTGTTTCTCTCTCCACGGATGCTGCCTGGCCTGCTGAGTATTTCCAGTGTTTTCTGTTGTTGTTTTGGATTTCCAGCATCGGCAGTATTTTGCTATTAAAAAAAGGTACGTTTATTTTTAGTCCTGTTAAAAACTTTAATTTTTTTTCCAAAAATTTTAATTTTTGTTTAAAGTAGTTAATTTATGTAATTTCAAGTCATTTTAAAAATATGATTTTTAAAAACATTTATTTGAAGTTTTTCTATGTTTTGGGGGTGATCTCCATTCATATAATTGACAGGTCTTCCTGTCATATGTATGAAGGGAGATTCCCTTCTCTGATTGGCTCCCCATGGCCCACGTGATCCCAGGGACGCTGCAAACTACCTGCGCCTCTGGGATACGTGGGCCCTGCGCACCGGCAGTTTGGAGAGGCCCAGCAGCGGAACTCTGTGCCTCCCGGGAGCCCTCAGGTAAGGGCGCAGATTTTTCCAGATCGCAGCCCTCCGCCTGCGTGAGGCCTGCGATCGGAATATCTGGGCCAATGTATATCAAAAAGAGAAATGATCCTAATACCGACCCCTGGGGGACACCACTGTATACTTCTCTCCAGTTTGAAAAACAGCCGTTCACTTCTGCTCTCTGCTTTCTGTCTCTCAGCCAAGCGACTGAGAGATTGCCTTTAATTCTATCCTGTGAACCTGTTGCCCCAAATCCCTCTAGTCTTCTACAGCACTGAGCCTACTTCCATTCAGACTGCTGTTTTTTTCCAAACTGCATCACCGCACACTTACTGACATTGAATTCCATCTGCTGCCTTTTAACCCATTTCCTCATCTTAAACCCTAGTCCTTTTAAGCTTTCTTTGGTCTTCTAAAGAATTAACAATATCTTCTATTTAATATCATCTGCAAATTTCAACTGACTCCCTCTTCTCCTTTCCAACCAATTTTTAATCCAGTTTGCTAACCTCTCCATAGCCCTTAATATTCTCTAGTAATTTCCAATGTGGTACTTGTGGCTTTTCTAAAGCCCATTTACACTATATCCACTGCATTTCCCCCATCTACCATATCTGTTACTTCTTCAAACAATTTGAGGTTTGTCAAGCGTGATCGTCCCTTTTAAAATCTGTGCTGGTGATTTCTAACTATTTTCTCTTTATATCTAGATACACCCATGGTAAATTCATCCTTAATTGAAGACTCTAAAATTTTCTCTACTAACATATGTTAAGCTAACCGACTTATAATTACCCAGAGTAGCTCTGTGTCTCTTTTTAAAAATGGGACTACACTGGCCACTCTCCAGTCCTCAGCAAAGATCCACACTCAGTGCAGCCTGATATATCATTTCGAGGGATTCTGGAATTTCTTCCCTCCTCTCCCCTGGGATCGTAGTATGTACCCCTCAGATCCTGGCACTTTGTCTTCCTTCAGCTTAGCTAACTTACCTAAAATTTTCCTTTTATCCATCACTATGTCGCTCACCTTATTCTCAACCACTTCAGGATTCACCTCCTCTCCGATATCCTTCTCTTTAGTAAAGACTGCTACAAAGTATTTATTAAATATCGTAGAAACCATTTTCTGATCATCTACAAATTGACAAACCCCTCCTCTCAGGCCCATCTTGCTTTTAGCAATTCTCTTTTTACTGAAATTCTTATAAAAAAAACTTTACTGCTCCTTCTAATGTTTTGAAATGTTTTCCTCATCATCCTTCTTAGGTTTCCTTATCCTGCTCTTAACCTCTTTTCTCTCATTCCCCTTTTGTTTTCTTCATTATTTTTATTCTTATAGGCCTTGAAGGCCCTATTCTTCAATGTTAATTAGTTTGTAACCTCTTTATTTATCCATGACATCCTAAAACCACTAGTGCTTTACCTTTTTAATGGAATATAGTTATTCAGTACCTTTGCAATCTTTTTTTAAATCCCACTGTTGCTCTACAGTCCTGTGTGCCAATCTCTCCTTCCACCTCACCTCAGCTAGCTCACTTTTCACCTTTCTAAAATTTGCCCTGCTCCAATCTGGTCTTCGAGTTTTTGTAGTAAAACTTTCCCTTGTTGGGATCTTAAACCTTATATTGTGGTCACTACTGTCAAGGTGCTCACTCACATTTAGCCTATCTACCTGATCCATTTTATTTACTCATAACTAGATCCTGCAACACATCCGCCCTTGTAAGCTGACTAACTTATTGCTTGAGGGAGGAGTCCTGGATACATTTTAGGAATTCCATTCCCATTTCTCTATTTACTCTCTGTCCCGATGGCCAAGTGGATAATTAAAATTTCCAAGAGCAATAATTTTGTTATTCCTACTCATCCCTCTAATCTTATGCATTCCTTCCAATTCCTTCCCACAATTTGGAAGTGTGCAATGCAGCCCTACAGATGTATCAAGCCCTTTGCTTTGGCTTTGAGCTGGAACCATGTTGGCTCTGTCTGTACCCTTCCCTCGCCTATACCAACCCTCGACAGTGTGTAGTCCCTCTTTTACCAATATTGCTACTAAGCCTCCTTTTCTTATCTTTTCTATCCCTCCTAAATATATTCTATCCCAATATGCTTATTTTATATTCATGTCCAGTTTGCAGCCAGGCTTTGGCTAATGCTATTATGTCTAGATCTTCCTGTAAAATAATTGCTTCCCGTTCCCTCTGCAATTCCCTGTTTGAATCCCTCCAATCAGATTTCTACTTTTTCCCAGAGCATTGAAATAGCCCTAACCAAAGTTGTGACTTACATTCTTTGTGCCTGTGACCATGCTGCATTATTCCTTCTCAACCTCTCCGCAGCCTCTGATGCGGTTGACCACTCCATCCTCCTCCAATGGCTCTCCTCCATTGTCCACCTTGGTTCCACTCTTACCTATCTAATCATAGCATCTCTAGCAGCGGCTTCTCTTCTCACTCCCACACAGTCACCTCAGGAGTCCCCAAGGATACATCCTTGGCTCCCTCTTCTTCCTCATCTGCATGCTGCCCCTTAGCAACATCATCTGCAGACATATGGCAAGCTTCCACTTTTACTCTGACTACACCCAGCACGACCCCTCCACCTTTCTCGACCCCGCCACTGCCTGTGTTGTCAGACAGCTTGTCCAACATCTCGTCTTGGATGATCAGCAATTTTCTCCAGTTAAATATTGGAAAGACAGAAACCATCAGCTTCGGCCCCACCACAAACTTCCATTTCCCTCCCTGGCCATGTTTCAGGCTGAACCAGACTGCTTCCAGTCTCAACATTTGATTTGACCCTAAGCTGCATTCTGACCCGATATCCTCTCCATTGTAAAAAAAAAAAAACACTTCCACCTCAATAATGTTGCCTGCCTCCGCCCCTACCTTTACCCATCCAATGCTGAAACCCTCATCCATGCCTTTGTCACCTCCAGACTTGACTATTCCAGATAGAGTAGTTGAAGCCAGGACACTGGACTCATTTAGTAAAGAGTCAAATGCTGTAATGTGAAGACGGCAGGCTTGGTATTCTGAAAAGGATTGGATTGAATGGGTCAAAAGCCCTTCTTAAACTATATTGTGAATTAATGTAGACTGGGAAAATAAGGGCTTAATTTCCCTTGAATAATCACACAAGGATAAAAGGGGCTGGGGGGTATTCCATTTTCAATTTCTTAAGATACTTTAGTGACTGCTTTTACTGATAGTGCAACTTTCTCACACAATTGGGATCAGTAATTATTCTGATGTTCTCAGCGCTCACTGTTGGAACAGAGAAGTGTGAAGTGATGCATTTTTGTAGGAAGAATGATGAGAGGCAATGCAAACTAAATGGTACAATTTTAAAGGCAGTGCAGGACCAGAGAGACCTGGGGGTGTATGTACACAAATCTCTGAAGGTAGCAGGACAAGTTGAAAAGGCTGTTTTTTTAAAAAAAAGCATACGGGATCCTTGGCTTTATTAATAGAGGAATAGAGTACAAAAGCATGGAAGTTATGCTAAACCTTTGTAAAACACCACACTTTAGGAAGGATGTTAAGGCCTTCGGGAGTGTACAGAGGAGATTTACTAGAATGGTACCAGGAATGTGGGACTTCAGTTCTGTGGGGAGACTAGAGAAACTGGAGTTGTTCTCATTAGAGCAAAGAAGGTTAAGTGGAGATTTCATAGAGGTATTCAAAATCATGAAAGGTTTTGATAGTGTAAATAGGAAAAACTGTTTCCACTGGCAGGAGGGTCGGTAACCAGAGGACACAGATTTAAGGTAATCGGCAAAAGAAGCAGAGGCGAGATGAGGAGAGTTGTTATTAGCTGGAATGCACTGCCTGAAAGCAAATTCAATAATAACTTTCAAAAGGGAATTGGATATATACTTGAAGGGTGAAAATTTGCAAAGCTATGGGGAAAGACCAGGGGAATGGGACTATTTGAATAGCTCTTTCAAAGAGCTGGCATGCTGGGCCGAATGACTCCTTCTGTCCTGTATCATTCTATGATTCTATATGTTTAACATATTCACAAAAAACTGCATGAGTAGAAAATACAAATCAGAAAAGATTAATTCATCAATTCTCTTACTGTACAACCCCTTTAAAGCAATTGTGATATTGGGAGACGGAAGGAAAGAGAGAGTGCTGTGCATCAAGGTGATCCCTGAAATTCCTCATGCAGATGAGTTCCTACTCGGGCATGCCGCCTAGGGATGTGCTGACTGGGGGCAGGCATTTCTCCATTGGGAAAAGCAGAGTGGTGCCATCCACTGCTAGCTTTTTATATAGAAAGGGATTGGCAGAGACCTCGCAGGGAGTTTGTCCCTTCAGCTGGATAGTGGCTTGTAGAGCCATAGGAAAGTAAAATCGAATATAAGTAGCTTTCATTGCCCCTCGTATCTAAATGTGGTATCAGTAGATGAATACATTTGTTGGTGGAAATACAGAATGGTGAAGGAATTGAAAGTAAAGTTCTTATGCTTTTCAGGTTACACTTAATATTCCTTTCACTTCCAACCTTTAGGAAGTCATTCTAAATTTTCTGTTGTGCGGTGATTAGCTTAAATGTCAAGGCTACTTTCTAATCTGTTAAAACAAAGACATTTATTGGTTTGAGGATCTCAAAGTTTAAGACTTGCCTCATCTCTATCCCAGTCAGTCTCATTAACTTCAGGTTTGCTTTTCCCCCTCTGCTTTTTTTTCTTTCTTTTCAGAAAACCAGCATCTGCTACCTGTCCTTTCCAGATTCCTACTCGGGTAAGAAACCTACTCGGATGGGGCATACTTTCCCCCTTGGCTTTTGTAGTGAGCTGTACGCGTGCAGATCATTCTATTCCATCCAGCAACATAGTCAATCCTGGCCTTTTTACTGCTGTTTATTACTATTCTCTTTTCAGAGGTCCTTGAATTAAGGACAGGTTTGAGAAGAAAGCAGGAGATTATATAAATCAGTGCAAGGAAGGCTTAAGTCCAACACAGGCAAGAATAATATCTTCATGTGCTAAATCTTTTCTGTTTCTGGGTTTTCAGTATCAGCACCTACTGCTCTTCCATTTAAATTTACAAAATTTCCAATATGTTCTTGGAATGTTGATGATGCTGGCAAGCCTGCATTTAATTGCTCATCTCTAGTTGCCCTGAGGTGGTGGCGGTGGGCCGCCTTCTTGAATTGCTACAGTTCTTGTGGTGATGGTGCTTCCATAAT
The DNA here is from genome assembly GCF_052327205.1 of Somniosus microcephalus. NCBI lineage: Eukaryota > Metazoa > Chordata > Chondrichthyes > Squaliformes > Somniosidae > Somniosus > Somniosus microcephalus. Next base: position 60,680,881 of record NC_141003.1, read on the forward strand.
GGTGTTAGGTCAGGAATTCCAGGATATTTCATGTGTTAATCCTGCGATACCATAGACTATGACATTGTAAAGTGAGCTATTCTCAGGTTTACTATTTAACACTTGGAGTGTACAGGCTGAAATTTTAGAAACTAAGAAAAGACCCAGAGTTGCTGGCAGAAACAGCGATTCACGGGTCTCTGATCACTCTGGCTCTCTCCCACGGTCTTGTCCGCACCTGGGTGTCACTGGAGAGGGAACGTGCCGTGTTCATCGATACGCTCAAGGCCTTCTTTGACTGTGGGTACCGCAGGACATACACTGTTTAATTGATGAGGATAATATTATGATTTAACTTCTCTTGGTTTGATTGAACCTTATGTTCAGGTTACTATATTAGCAGTGCTTCCTCAGATGAGCGGGTGCTTGTAGAGCTGTTTTTCTGGTTAGTGACACTGGGCAACCCAGTGCCACTCTTATTGGTCTAATCAAAATAGGCATGTCTTTGGGAATATGAGACAGCAGTTGATGTCAGTAACTGAATGAGAGAACTAAGGAAGGAAATAGCAAATTAAAGAGAATGAGGGAGGAAGAGGGAATGAGAGATAGGGAGAGGGTATAATTAATGTTTCAAGTCACTAGTTGGACACAAAGCATGACCAGTCAGACTGATGAGCGAAGCTTCAAATTGAGTTGTAGTTACAGTGAGACTATCAATGAGTGTACTATTATAATGTATAGTTAAAAAGTACTGCTGTTTGTTCATGTACATTTTTTCCTGGCTTTTGAACTTTGAAGGATTGGCCACCCTTTACTACAGTGTTATGATTTGGTTCCCTAAAAGTTTTATTCATTGACCTCTAGAAGAAAAAAGAAACAACTTGAACTTATTTAGCATCTTGCCTGTTCTGGAATTTTAAAAAGAATTTCAAAGTCAATAAATTACTTTTGAAGTGCACACTGTTGTTATGTAAGTAAATGGGGCAGCTAATTTGCATACAACAACATCCCACAAATGAGGTAAATGACCAGATAATCAGTTTTCGGTGACGTTGGTTGAATGTTGGCCAGGACACTGGGAGAACGTCCCGCTTTTCAAACAGTGCCATGGGATCTTTTACATCCATTCGATAAGAGTTTGTTTTAATGTACTATCCGCAAGGCTGCGCCTTTGGCAATGCAGCACTCCCTCAATACTGCAGTGAAGGGTCAGCCTGGATATGCTCATGTGCTCAAATCCCTCTTTGGCCTGGTCTCTCTCTCTCTCTCTCTCTCTCTGCAAACTCATCAATCCTACCCTCTCCTGCACCCTTCAGTCCTCAGACATTGGCCTTTTGTGTACCCCTTCCCATCACTTCACCCTGTAATTGGTGGCAGAACCTTCAGGCACCTTAGCCCTCCTCTATGGAACTCCTTTACTCATGCTGCTAATCTCTGCTTCTATGGTTCAATGTCTATTTCCCAGTGTATTTCAATTTTTCAAGCACTTTGGGATGCTTTTTGTCTTGTAGGCTTTACATAAATGCAAGCTGTGTTTGTTATTGCTGCAGGTTGCCTTGGAGATACACAATTCAGCTTTCGAATTAGACAGTCAGTGGGGCGCAAACTATCCATGAATGGAGAGGAAGCGAAGTACAATCGAGATGCTCCAGTTGTTCTTCAGGTATGTTTTAGAGTCAACTTGACACAAACGTAATATTTGAATCATCTATTTTTCAACAGCTAAAACCTCATATCAGCCAGTCCAAAAATAGATGTTAAAACATGTATTGACACAGTTCGGAATGATCTTGCACTATACTACCAGCTCTAGTCCAGAAACATTGTCCAAAATACAGTACATGAAACCCGGACTCTTAAATTTTTCCTCACAAATTGAAGGCTACTTTCTCCTTGTTAGATCCACTTGTTATGAATCATTATTATCTATTATACCCCTCTACCCCTGTGTACCTTCTACCACTTCTGCTCCCCCGCCCGCCCGCCGCCTGCTGGCCCCCTTTCCCCCGCCTACCATCAACCTCGTCTACCTTCTACCAATATAAATGCAAGTTTGTTCACTTTCCACTTAATCCAGTTCCAATTTGCCTATCCTTTCCCCATGGCCTTTCAATTTTTTTTCACAAATATTTATCCACTTTTTAAAATCCCCTCATGGCATCTCCCCTCCCTGTTTTTGTATTCTGTCACCTCCTCCAGCGCTACAGCTACATCTTGCACCCGGAACTCTCCATTCCTCTGACTCTGACCTTCTGCATCCTACTCCTTTTGCCCCACCATTGGTGGCCGTGCCTTCAGCCACCTCGCCCTCACTCTCTGAAATTCCTTCCCTAATACTCTGCCTCACTCTCCTCCTTGAAGACGCTCTGATCGAGCTTTTGATCACCTCCGACTATCTCATAAGAACATAAGAAATAGGAGCAGGAGTAGGTCATACCACCCCTCAAGCCTGCTGCGCCATTCAGTAAGTTCATGGCTGATCTTCGACCTCAACTCCACTTTCCCGCCCGATCCCCATATCCTTTGATTCCCCCAGCGTCCAAAAATCTATCTATCTCAGCCTTGAATATACTCAACATCCACAGCCCTCTTGGGTAGAGAATTCCAAAGATTCACAACCCTCTGAGTGAAGAAATTTCTCCTCATCTCAATCCTAAATGGTCACCCCTAGTTCTAGACACTCAACCAGGGGAAATAGCCTCTCAGCATCTACCCTGTCAAGCTCTTGAAGAATCTTGTATGTTTCAATGAGATCACCTCTTATTCTTTATAAAAGATGTAATAGCAGAGCACTTGGAAAGCAGTGACTGGATCGGACAAAGTCAACATGGATTTACAAAAGGTAAATCATGCTTGACTAATCTACTGGAATTTTTTGAGGATGTAACTGGTAAAATAGATAAGGGAGAACCAGTGGATGTGGTGTATTTGGACTTTCAGAAGACTTTCGATAAGGTCCCGCATAAGAGATTAGCGTGCAAAATTAAGACACATGGGATTGGGGGCAAGGTATTGACTTGGATAGAAAACTGGTTGGCGGACAGAAAGCAAAGAGTTGGAATAAACGGATCGTTTTCCGAGTGGCAGGCAGTGACTAGTGGGGACCGCAAGGATCGGTCCTAGGACCCCAGCTATTCACAATATATATTAATGATCTGGACGAGGGAATTGGATGTAATATCTCCAAATTTGCAGACGACACAAAGCTGGGTGGGAGGGTATGCTGTGAGGAGGATGTCGTGAAACTCCAGTACGATTTGGACAGGTTGGGTGATTGGGCAGAAACATGGCAAATGCACTATAATGTGGATAAATGTGAGGTTATCCACTTTGGTGGCAAAAGCAGGAAGGCAGATTATTATTTGAATGGCAATAGATTGGGAGAAGGGGAAGTGCAAAGAGACCTGGGTGTTCTTGTGCACCAGTCGCTGAAGGTAAGCATGCAGGTGCAGCAGGCGGTTAAGAAGGCAAATGGTATGTTGGCCTTCGTAGCAAGAGGGTTCGAGTACAAGAACGAGGATGTCTTGCTACAGTTGTACAGGGCCTTGGTGAGACCACACCTTGAGTATTGTGTGCAGTTTTGGTCGCCTTACCTGAGGAAGGACGTTCTTGCCATGGAAGGAGTGCAGCGAAGATTCACCAGGCTGTTACCTGGGATGGCAGGAATGACGTATGAGGAGAGATTGTGTCGATTGGGCTTATACTCACTGGAGTTTGGAAGATTGAGAGGGGATCTCATCGAAACCTATAAAATTCTGTCAGGCCTGGACAGACTAGATGCAGGAAGGATGTTTCTGATGGCCGGGGAGTCCAGAACCAGGGGTCATAGTCTAAGGATAAGGGGTAAGCCATTTAGGACTGAAATGAGGAGGAATTTCTTCACCCAGAGAGTGGTGGACCTGTGGAATTCTCTGCCACAGAGGGCGGTGGAGGCCAGTTCATTAAGTATATTCAAGAAAGAGTTGGATATATTTCTTAAGGCTAAAGGGATCAAGGGATATGGGGAGAAGGCAGGAGCAGGGTACTGAATTTGGATGATCAGCCATTATCTCATTGAATGGCCTACTCCTGCTCCTATCTTCTATGTTTCTATGTTTCTTCTAAACTCCAGAGAGTATAGGCTCAATCTCTCCTCAAATGGCAGCCCTCTCATCCCAGGAATCAGTCTAGTGAACCTTCCTTAGGTAAAGAGACCAAAACTGTACACAGCACTCTAGGTGTGGTCTTGCCAAAGCCCTATATAATTGCAGCAAGACTTCCTTACACTTGTACACCAACCCCCTTGCAATAAAGGCTAATATACCATTTGCCTTCCTAATTGCTTGCTGTATCTGCATGTTAATGTTCTGTGATTCGTGTACAAGGACACCCAAATCCCTTGGAATACCAACATTTGCTAGTCTCTCACCTTTTAAAAAGTATTCTGCGTTTCCATTCTTCACACTTTCCCACTTTATAATCCATCTGCCACCTTCTTGCTCAATCACTTCACCAGCCTCTTTATGTCTTCCTCACAGCTTACTTTCCCACCTAGCTTTGTATTGTCTGTAAACTTGGATATATTACACTCGGTCCCCTCATCCATGTCATTGATATAGATTGTAAATAGCTGAGGCCCAAGCACTGATCCTTGTGCCTATCTAATTGATGGAGTAAATAATAATTGAAGGTATTTGGCAAAAGAGCCTGAGATGAGATGAGAATATTTTTACGTAATGAGTTATTGTGATCTGGAATGCACTGCCTTAAAGGGTGGTGGAAGCAGATTCAATAGTAACTTTCAAAAGGGAATTGGATAAATACTTGAAAGGGAGAAAATTGCAGGGCTATGGTGAAAGAGCAGAGGAGTGGGATTAATTGGATAGCTCTTTCAAAGAGCTGGCACAAGCACGATGAGCCAAATGGCCGCCTTCTGTGCTGTAAGATTCTATATGTTTTGTATGTTAATACATTCAAATTATTTTTTCAGCGGGATCAAGCACATTATTATGGATTTGTTTACTTCCGACAAGTCAAGGATAGCACAATTAAACGAGGGTATTTTCAAAAGGTAATCTGTCTTGCTTATAATATGAAACTGTTTTATTTGTACATGGGTAGGAGTCAACAATTTAACAAGAACATTAAGTTTGAATAGTTGGCCTGCCTCACTACACTAATGAGAGATGATTGAGGGAAGAAAGATGGCAAGTTCTGTGATTTATTGGACTGCCTCGTTGAATTGGGGAGAAACCTTGGGCTCAGATCAACAACCTGCCTTACTGAACAATGTCAGGAAGCTATTTCTTTTAAATTTATTTATTATGCTACAACATAGAAGTGTGCAAACACTCAGGCTTGACATGAGTTCCTTGCACAGAAAGTGTACAATTGTCCTATAATGGAATCTGCAAAACCTCACCTAGATTTTCTGATTGGTAATGTACAATTTTGGGGCAGAAAGTGAGCATTACCAATTGAGAAATGGTGCAGAGATTTTCTGTGACAGCCACTAGTGATGCCGTGCCTGTGGAGGAGTTTGGCTGTAGTCAGCAAGCAACATAATTCTATCATGGTGTCCTTTGTAAATTGAAGCTTTTGTACTTCACAACAACAACTTATATTTACATAGCGCCTTTAACGTAATGAAACGTCCCAAGGTGCTTCACAGGAGCATTATCAAAAAAAAATTGACACTGAGCCATATCAGGAGATGTTGGGGCAGATGACCAAAAGCTTCGTCAAAGAGTTAGGCTTTAAGGAGCATCTTAAAGGAGGAAAGAGAAGTGGGGAGGTGGAGAAATTTAAGGAGGGAATTCCAGAGCTTAGGACCTAGACAGCTGACGGCATGACCACCAATGGTGGAGCAATTAAAATCGGGAATGTTCAAAAGGCCAGAATAGGCGGAGCGCAAAGGTCGAGGGGTATAATAGGGCTGGAGGAGATTAGAGATAAGGAGGGGCGAGGCCAAGGAGGGATTTGAAAACAAGGATGACAATTTTTAAATTGAGGCATTGCTTAACTGGGAGTCTGTAGGTCAGCGAGCACAGGGAAGATGAATGAGTGAGACTTGGTGTGAGCTACGACACGGGCGGCAGAGTTTTGGATGACCTCAGGTTTATGGAGGGTTGACCTAGGGAGGCCGGCCAGGAGTGTGTTGGAATAGTCAAATCTAGAGGTAATAAAGGCATGGATGAGGGTTTCGGCAGCAGATAGGTTGAGGCAAGGGCAGAGACAGGTGATATTACGAAGGTGGAAATGGCGGTATTAGTGATAGAATGGTTATGAGGTAGGAAGCACAATTTGTGATCAAATATGATACCAAGGTTGCGAACAGACTTGGCCAGCCTTAGACAGTTGCCAGGGAAAGGGAGTGAAGCAGTGGCAAGGGAATGGAGTTTGTGACGAGAACCAAAGACAATGGCTTCGGTCTTCCCGATATTTAATTGGAGGAAATTTCTACTCATCCAGTGCTGGATGTTGGACAAGCAGTCTGATAGTATAGAAACAGTGGAGGGTTCGAGAGAGGTGGAGGAGAGGTAGAGCTGGGTATCATCAGTGTACGTGTGAAAACTCACGCTGTGTCGCCGGATGATGTCACTGAGGGGCAGCATGTCATTGAGAAATAGGAGGGGCCAAGGATCGATCCTTGGGGGACACCAGAGGTGATGGTGCAGGAAAGAGAAGCAATTGCAGGTGATTCTGTGGCTACAGTTGGAAAGATAGGAATGGAACCAGGCAAGTGCAGCCCCATCCAGCTGTACGACGGTGGAGAGGCATTGGAGCAGAATTTTGTGGTCAACCCTGTCAAAGGCTGCAGACAGGTCAAGAAGGGATAGTTTACCTTTGTCGCAGTCAGTTATGATGTCATTTGTGACCTTTGTAATGTGAAGGAATAAGCCCTATAACCTATTCAGAAAAAGACACCATCTTATGAAAGAATTCTGGCCTTATTAAAACATGACAAACTGGGTTTGGAAATTTAGAAACCGAACGATGAAATATCTGTGAAAGCATTCTGGCTATTGAGGTAAGACAGTTGTTGATCCTGAATAAATAATCTTTATTGAAACAGAAGGTGAAGGACTACGATAGGCTGACCTTTTGGGGAAAAAAACAATGGTTCACCCTGGATAAGGTGTTCTAATTTAAACTTTGTAAAGATAACACATAAGATAAGGAACATCTGCCTTTGTAAAGATGACATAAAGTAAGGAACACCTGCCGTCACACCGTTTTTATATGGTAAACTTAGAACACCTAGAGATGAGACAAGATTCTGGCTAAAGTGGCAGTAAATGTTGCAGAGGTCAGCAAAAAAATGACTAGAGACAATTAGCTTGCATCAGCAGAAAACCTTAAAGGAAATGCCACTGGAAAAGGGTATAAATATTGAACTCTCTAATGGGATAACAGACTCGCTTTAATCGGGCAAAGCGATTCTCGACTTCAGACTCTTTGTACCTCGGGGATCAAAGGTATTTGATATTGATGGATATCCTGTATAGAGAACTTTAAGAACTGTCATACTGTAGCGAAGTTAAGACTTAAAAGTAAGATTCTCTGTTAATAAGATAGCATTTTTTCTCTTTTTAGAACAGTTAATGTTGCGATTGACTGATTCACCAACTGTAAATTGCATGTCGGTTCTTTAATAAATCTATATATTTTTAGAATTGTCTCACACAAGACTTCTGTATCAAAAACTCGCGACCTCAATCTCTGTACACTCTTTGGTAAGGAGTTGCAGAATTCTGAGGGAGTTTTCCGGACCCTCATAATATCTGGAACGTTACAGTCTAGCTAAACTTATTAAAAGCGCTATCTGGAGGACGGTAACATTCTCGGGTTGTTCCTTTCCTTTAGGGAGAGATAGCCCGGAACTTTAGACCCAATTAAGCATCTTTAGGATTCGGCTACCTCAAACTTTAGTTGAAAGTGAGCGTCTGAGAAATACGCTTGATCCGGGTTAGCCCTAAAGGGGCTAGGACTAGTAAAAATCCCTTCACGTAAGAGCCGTTACTGAGGCGGTGGCAGAAGCCTGATTAGAGGGATTCATACAAGGAGTTCTGGGAAAGATGGACACGGATATCATAATCATAATCATAATCAACTTTATTGTCATTGTTAGTGCACAAGTGCAGTACAACAAAATGTAGGCTTGCGGCTCCCGAGAGTGTACATTTAGATTAAGACATTTAAACATTCAACATACATTTGGCTTGTAATACATTAACATAAACACAACCATAATAAAGAGCATTGGCAGATGTGCAGGCTTTAGAGTTTATTTGTGGAGTTCAGTAGGATGACAGCCCTGGGAAAGAAGCTGTTCCTAAATCTGGTCGTACGGGTGCGAATGCATCTGTAGCGTCTCCCAGATGGCAGGAGGGCGAACAGACTGTGGCTGGGGTGGGTAGGGTCTTTGATGATGGACCGTGACCTCCGTAAACAGCGTTTCTGGTCTATGTGCTCTATGGTCGGTAGCCGGGTGCCGGTAATGCGTTGGGCAGTTTTGACTACCCGCTGCAGGGCTTCCCGGTCATAGTAGCTACAGCTGCCATACCATACTGTGATACAGTTCATCAGGATGCTCTCTATTGTGCAGTGGTAAAAGTTAGAGAGGATCAGGGGTGACAGGTGTGGTAAACCACTGTTATACCTGCCTGTATGAGTGTTTGTATTCCACTGTGTACATGTCTGTACATGCCTCGGCTGACTCCTCCCACGAGTCCAGGTATAAAGGTGACTGCTCCACAGTCCCTCTGTATTCTGGACTGGTCGACAACTCGAGGCACACCTTCATTCTCTTGTTAATAAAAGCCTGTTAGTTACTCGCTTAACCTCAGTCTTTTGAGTAATTGATAGCGCATCAACAGGTTACATCTCTTCAGCCTCCTTAGGAAATATAGGCGCTGTTGGGCCTTCTTCACCAGAGAGGAGGTATTGAGGGACCAGGAGAGGTCTTCCGTGATGTGGACTCCGAGGAACTTAAAGCTGTCCACCCTTTCCACCACAGCCCCATTGATGTGGATGGGGGTGTGACTTCCGCCTTTGGACTTCCTGAATTCCACAATGATTTCTTTGGTTTTCTTGATGTTAAGGGCCAGGTTGTTATCGGCGCACCACTTCACGAGATGCTGGACCTCCTCTCTGTAGGCTGACTCATCGTTGTTGGTGATCTGGCCTACTACCGTGGTATCATCCGCAAACTTGATGATGGTGTTGGAACCATGAACAGCCACACAGTCGTGGGTGAAGAGGGAGTAGAGGAGGGGGCTCAGCACACATCCTTGTGGGGCCCCCGTGTTCAGGGTCAGGGGGGGGGTGGAGGTGTGGTTACCTAATTTGACAGACTGGGGTCTGTTTGTTAGGAAGTCCAGGGTCCAGTTGCAGAGGGAAGTGTTCAGGCCAAGGGTGTGGAGTTTGGTGGCCAGCTTGTTGGGGACGATAGTGTTGAATGCTGAGCTGTAGTCTATGAACAGCATTCTGATGTAGGTCTCTTTACCATCTAAGTGATTCAGTGCAGAGTGTAGAGCAGTTGTGATTGCATCCTCCGTTGATCTGTTTGCACGATAGGCAAACTGGTGTTGGTCAAGAGAGGCGGGAACACTGGCTTTGATGTGAGCCAGGACCAGTCTCTCGAAACACTTCATTATGATGGGTGTGAGTGCGACAGGTCGATCGTCGTTCAGGCACGTCACAGCCGTTTGTTTTGGCACAGGAATAATGGTAGCGGTCTTGAAGCATGTAGGGACTACTGCCTGGGCCAATGACAGATTGAAGATGGTGGTGAAGACATCAGCCAGCTGATCAGCACATTCCTTGAGTACCCGTCCAGGGATGCTATCCGGTCCAGCAGCCTTTCGTGTGTTCACTCCGCGTAGAACACCCCTTACATCGGAGGTTGACAGAGTGAGCACCTGGTCTTCCGGGGGTGGCAAGGCTTTGGTAGCCGGCTCCCTGTTGTCCCTGTCGAAGCGAGCGTAGAAGTTGTTAAGCTCCTCCGAAAGGGAGGCATCGCTAACTGGGGGGCTGGTGTTTTTGCTCTTGTAGTCAGTGATATTAAAACACCTAATATGAACATATTAAAGAGCTTTGGAGAGGAAAGGGAGGTTGGAGATGGGGTGATAGTAAGGATGGAGGGGTCAAGGATTGTTTTCTTTCAGGGGAGTGGGTGATGATGGCAGATATGAAGGAAAGGGGGTCAGCACCCGAGGAGAGAGACTAGTTAACAATATCTGCTAACATGGGAGTCAGGAAGGGAAGTTGGGTGGTCAGCAATTTAGTAGGAATAGAGTCAAGAGAGCAGGAGGTCGGTCTCATTGACAAGATGAGACGTGCATTTCTGGTGGGGGATTTGATGGGTGCAGAACTAGGAGGCCACCTAATATGAATATTTTAATAATGTCCAGATGTATCTTTGAAGGTGGCAGGACAAGTTGTTAAGGCATATGAGTTCCTTGGCTTTATAAGTGGAGGCATAGGCCCCGATTTTCTGGCAGCCATCGGGCAGCTTTTCATGTGGCCGGGGGCCGAAAATCGCTGAAAAAACGGGTCGCGACCCCCTCCGCCTGATTCCCCGCCCCGTCCGACTTTCGGACTGCCGTTTCTCCGCGACCCGATTCAGTCCCGCCCGCCGCTGTCGGGACTGGCCGTCGGAACACGAATTACCACTTATTTCCATGTTTAAGCCGATTTTCAGGGGCCGTTGCGATTTTGTGGGGTTCCCCACGCTAAACACGCCTGCGGGGAACCCCGCTGATGAAACCTGGCATGAAGCTTGCCGGCTTGCTTGCTGTCAGCTGCAGGTCATTCGGGAAAGTTGCGATTTAAAGGGACAGCATTTGTTTGGTGAAGGACCTTGTTGCTGCAGGCTTGGGGCTACTTCTTCAAGGCTTAGGCACAGCTGTGGAATGTTGGAGCCTCACACACTTCTCCAATGTGATCTCCTGGGAAGCTCCTCTCGCCACCCTCACTCAGCGCTTCCTCATGGGAGGCATCTACGAGAAGCATGGGACGCCTTTTTTTCCTTCCCTTCTTGCCATTAGAGGATCTCCAGCAGCAGAGGCGGCAGCAGCAGAACCAGGAACAGCAGGATGAGCACCAGGTTGCTGCTCACTCACCTGAAGCTGCACAGGCCAGAAGGGGCCAGCGCTTGGAAGTGGCTTGAGAGCACCTTGCTGCGCTTTAGGGGGCCATGGGGACCCGTTTCTGCACTGGCAGTCCTACTCAGAAGGAATTCCATGAAGGTCTGGTTTCTCTGTTCAATAGATGGCCAACGCTGCTCAAGAGATGTCATTCTCTTATGAGCACTCACCATGTTTTCTGTACCCTGGCGAGTTATCTCCTCCATGGAGGTTGCCAACCTTTTCATGGTGATGCGTTCATGCGCCAATGACTCCACAAAGGCTCTGCTCATGGTCGCTATGGACTCCTCCATTCGCTCCACACTCGCAGCGACCCTGGAGACAAAACCTGCCAGAGACTCCTGCATCTGTGCATGGAGATCCATCACCTCTTCTCTTGCGGATGGACCCAGAGGCAGAGGGTCGACATGCAGCGCAGCTGAGCTGAGCTGGCAGAGTCCTGCGCCCTCCGACGAGGACTCTCCACTGCTGTCCCTGTCTCCAGAACCTGCTGAGGCTCAGTTGTGAGCTGTGAAGCACCAGGTGACAACACTACTCTATGTCCCGAAGGTGCCCCCGAGGTGTGAGTGTCTGCGCTGGTGCTGGGTGCGCTTACTTCTGCTGACGCTGCGCCCTCAGAGGTTGGAGCTTCCTCTGAGGAGTCTGGCTGCACAGCCTCTTCCTCCTCCACAGTGGGGACGGGGGCTCTGGATGGTCCTTTGGGGGAGTAGAGGAAGGAGTTAGAGATGTGATGCCAAGGTTACATGCACATTCGAGTTGACATCTGCTGACACCCGCATCCATGCAGCCTTGCTCTCAGTGGGAGGCCTCTTCCTGCCTGACCTAGCGAAGAGGACCTCCCTGTGGGCCCTAACCCCATCCAATAATACCTGCAGTGAAGCTTCGTCGAATTTGGAGGCAGCTCGGGGTCTGGCACTGGCCACAGCTGCTGCAGGCTCCTCTGCCATCCTGTTTGGAAGCCTTCAGAGGATGCAGTGCTTGCTATAGACCGTGAAAGCACCATGAATGATGACATCATACTGTGGGGCTTCCTGACTCGAAATGGACAATTAGCAAGGCTGCCCACATGCTGGGAATTAATTGGCCACTTGAGGGAAAATTGTGTGGAGCTGGCTGACACATTTTTTTGTGTGTCAGCACCCCACATTCGGGGGAATCCGACCATTTCCCACACAAGCCACAAAATCGGGCCCATAGAGTACAAAAGCAAGGAAATTATGCTAAACCCTTATAAATCACTGGTTAGGTTGTTACTCCACTTGTCTTTGAGGTAGCTCTGCTAATTTAGGCACCAGGAGGACTTTGCAGGGTCACCTGGGCTGAGATTGCCGAAGAGATATCCTGATCAAAGTTTGATCGTTGCCGGTAGGTCTGTCTGATCTTTTTTCCTATTATTGAACTTTGTGGTGATTGTTTACAGCATGAAGTGTCGAGCACGTGGTGTGGAGTTGGAGTCGTGTGACTGGCTTCCTTACCTGAAGGACATTAGTGAATAAGTTGGGTTTTTATGATAATCTGCCAGGTTTCTTAAATGGAAAGAAAATAATGTGCATGGAAAATGAAAGAAAGAGATCTGGATGTCCTGATTGACAATAAATTGAAGCTATTGCAACAGTGTTTGGTGGCAGTGAGTAAAGTAAATCAGATGTTGGGTTGTATGAAAAGGTCAATATTGAGCTCAAATAGTGAGGTTATCCTATGACCTCATAAATCATTGGTGCAACTGCACTGAGAATATTGTGTAAAAGAATATTGCAGCTATTGAAAGGATATAGAAGATTGATTGAGGGGATGGAGGGATTGAATTATGAGGAGGGAGTCTGTAAATTGGGCATGTCCGCAATGGAAAAGAGAAGATTGAGAGGTGATATGATTGCTGTTTTTAGGATTCTAAAGGGTCTAGATAATGTCGACCATGACTAACTGTTTCACCTTGTCCAGAACAGTAGAATCAGAGGACATGGCCTACCTTTGAAGGGGGGTAAATTCAAAACTAATCTGTGGAAACAATATTTCAATAAGCGAGTGGTCAATCTATGGAACAGGCTCCTCGGGAGACGGTGGAAGCAGTTAGTAGGTCTATATTAGTAAAAGGCAAGATTACCACTGATGTCAGGAAGCACTTTACTCAGAGTAACCAATGCCTAGATGGGGGTCTGGATAGAGTAGTGAAGGCTAAAATTCTAGAATCAAGAGGAAGCTAGAGGTTGTGATGGTGGTACTGTGGGTTTCAATGGAAGATGAGCCAAATAGCCTCCCTCATTCGTACTTTTCTTTGTGAAGAATGCTATGAAGTTTCTTCACAAATTTGTAAGACTATTTGTGAAACTCATCAATTTAAGTCTCCATTATTCAAACTGACATTGCATTCTATCGTTGAGCTTCTTAGTAGTACAGGAATTATCATGTTCCATAGACTGACAGTCTAAGAGTATATTTATCATATGTTACTCAATTTTTAGTGAATAAAAATGTAGTTCTTCTGATAGCTTAGTAGATATGCGGTAGAATTATGGAATCATACAGCACAGAAGAAGGCCATTTGGCCCATTGTGCATGTGCCGGCTCTCTGAAAGAGCTACCAATTGGTCCTACTCTCCTGCTCTTTTCCCCATAGCCCTGCATTCCCCCCCCCCTTTTTAAATAGAAATTCAATTCACTTTTGAAAGTTACAGTTGAATCTGCATCCACCACCCTTCAGGCAATGAATTCCAGAAAAAATTACTCAAAAACCCCCATGTTTATTGCATAATTTTAACTTATTAAATTGGTAATTTCTTCAAAAATTTGTTACAGTTGTCACACATCTTACCATACCAAATGCATGCTATGTCTAAACTATATCCTATTCCCTGTTAGAAAGTTTCTAATTGTTTTTCCACTGTCTATAATGTCAGTTTCTCTTCCCAATTTATCTAGCTAGTTCCCTTTTATGTGGTTGAAATTTGCTTTCTTCCAGTCCTTTTATCTTTAACTGTTCAATCGCCATATCAGTTTTTATATTGAGACTAATTATGTTTCAGTCACTATTTACCTAGAAGTTTCTCAATCTACTTGCCACACTTAATTCCCTAGAACACACCACCCTGACTTGGAAGTATATCGCCGATCCTTCATCGTCGCTGGGTCAAAATCTTGGAACTCCCTACCTAACAGCACTGTGGGAGTATCTTCACCACACGGACTGCAGCAGTTCAAGAAGGCTACCACATTCTTGAGGGCATTTAGGGATGGGCAATAAATGCTGGCCTTGCCAGCGATGCCCACATCCCATGAACAAATTTTAAAAAAACATCTGCAGCACTGAGCTAAAAACATGCTGATTTAGAATGCAATCCTGGATGCATTATAGAAACCCAACCTTTTTTGCCATTTACATTACTTTTGCCCCAAACTATCTTTGACTAATTAAAAAAAAATACCTCCCCCATTATTAGGGCACTGTTTGTGCATTTTCTCTAATTTGTCTGTGTATCTCTTCCTGTATCTCCTTTCCCCTATTCGGTGACGGTAATAAACTCAACAACAACTTGCATTTATATCGCACTTTTAACGTAGAAAAGTATCCCCAGGCACTTCAAAGAGGGGTAATCAAATAAAAATGGACACAGAGCCAAAGAAGGCAATATTGGGAGGGAGTGACCAAAGGTTTGGTCAAAAAGGTAGGTATTAAGGAGGGTTTTAAATGAGGACGGGGAGGTGGAAGGGTTTAGAGAGTGAATTCCAGAGCATGGGGCCAAGACTGCTGAAGGCATTGTGGGTTGGAGTGAGAACCAAGTAAGTGCTGTCCCACTGAGCTGGAAAATGGAGGAGGATTGTGTGGTCGACCATGTCAATCACTCTCCCCCTTCCCCCGGCAGGCGCTTGCTCCACAGTGCCATGGTATTTCTCGTGCTCACCTTCCTCTTCTGAGATATTGTCATCATCACAGGTATTCACTACAGGATACATGTTTGTCAAATTAACACATTCAGGATCCCTGCACTGCCTCCTGTCTCCTCTTTCTAGCATTGGGAGAAAGCCCAAATTGTAACATATGCCTCGCAAGGTACACAGTAGATCAGATGACAGCCTATTACATATTCCATTAATAACATTGGTAAGTTTTCAACAGAAAAAATTGTCATTTTCTTTGGCAGCTTATCAAGGAGCTGGTAACTTCCAATCGAATGGCATGAGTGGAAATACCTTGTTAACCAGTTACAGGCTAAAGATAACTACAGTATTTTACAAATTAAAAAGTAGAGAATATTGCAGGCACAAAGAAATATTGTGATACACACAGCTTAGAAAGTCCTCCAGCAGAATAGTCTTCTGTAATTCCAAAGATTTCCCCAAAGCATTCTGCTGCCCTGACATTTGCGTTCTTGGAATCTTGGCTCAATGTAATGGCAGTTTGTGATAGAGCTCGGGATTGAAACAAATGCAAGATCTGCAGCCGCAGCCTAGTTCATGTTCAATTTTCTTTGAAATGAAATTCCGAATGAATGTTGTTTTTTAAATTTGTTCTGAGGAGGTGGATGGCGCTGGCAAGGTCATATTTATTCCCTGTCTGTAGTTACTCTCGGAAAGTGGTGGTGGGCTACTGTCTTAAATCAGTGCAGTCCTTGTGATGGCATTTGGTAGTAAATTCTAGGGTTCTGACCCAGCAACAGCGGTATATGCACAAGTCAGGATGGTGTGTGACATGGATGAGAATTT
Organism: Somniosus microcephalus; assembly: GCF_052327205.1. Lineage (NCBI taxonomy): Eukaryota > Metazoa > Chordata > Chondrichthyes > Squaliformes > Somniosidae > Somniosus > Somniosus microcephalus. The sequence goes on from NC_141003.1 coordinate 60,696,690, forward strand.
CGAGGTAATGGGAGTTCCCATGAGGTTGCTGCACTTGTTTTCTCACTTGTAGAAGTCGCTGAGCTGAGAGGCGCTGTCATGATTGTAGCCATTCCATTCAAAGGTAATTCTTCTGATTACCAGATGGAGTGCACACAGCAGCAGTCAATACCTTACCCAAAATACAATACCACTAACATCAGAGACACATCATGCAAAGGTCAACATTTACAGACAATCCATCTTCTAAGAGATATTAATTAGAGCAAAAACAACTGACCATTGGGCAGGAACCTGCCGCCATCTGGTGTTTAAGAAGATACTGTACATAACGCAGTAAGTTAGGTTTCTTAAAAATAAACCAAGACCAGATAGAATTTTGATTTGCATTGTAATGTGCTTATTTCTGTTTTTTCCTCCAGTCGCTGGTGCTGATTTCTCGACTTCCTTTTGTGAACCTCTTCCATTCTCTGCTACAACTTGTTGCACCTGAATACTTTGAGAAGCTGGAGCCTTGTCTAGAGGCAGGTTAGAGCATTTCTGGGAATGTTACAATTATGACAAACCGCAAACTCAGAATATCCAACATAAAATTCGGGTGCCAGCCTTTCTAGGTCAGATTGTCTGTGTCCAGAACTTAGTATGTAGAAAATTTGCATGCCACCATTTTAAGTATCTACAGGCAAAATATCGTTTAGAAACTGGAAAAGATGATTAAGGCCTCAAAGCCAACCTTCTCACCAAATCCCTCAGTCCCTTTTCTCTGCAGAAATGCACCTAATTTCCTTTTGAACCCATTTATATTGCCCACTTTGATGGCCTTCTCTGCTAACTTCATCCACAACTCAATTGCATTTTGGGTGAAAAATTTAGCTTTGTCAATTTCTTCGTAATTCTGAAAACTTCAGCTGGACCACGTTCAAGTCTCTTCACTTCCAAAGAAAACAAGACCAACCAGTCCTCATAATTTAAATTCTTGATACAAAAGTAAAATACCGCGGATGCTGGCAATCTGAAATAAAAAGAGAAAATGCTGGAAATACTCAGCAGGTCAGGCAGTATCTGTGGAGAGAGAAATAAAGTTGAATTTTCAGGTCGATGAGCTTTCATCACAACTGGTAAATGTTCGAGATGGAACAGTTTTTAAGCAAGTACAGAGGCAAGGAAAGGGGAACCCTATCATGGCTCTGGGAGGGAGGAGAAGAGCTGAGGGCAGAAGTGCGGGAAATGGGACGGACATGGTCGAGGGCCCGGTCAACCATGGTGGAGGGGAATCCTCAGTTAAGGAAAAAGGAAGATATATCGGAAGCACTGGTGTGGAGGGTGGCATCATCCGAACAGATGCAATGGAGTTGGAGAAACTGGGAGAATGGAATAGAGTCCTTACAGGAAACGTTTCCAGTGAGGAGCTGGTCGCTTGCCATTTCAATTTTCCGTCCCACTCCCACTCTGACCCCTCTGTCCTTGCTCTCCTATAATGTTCCAATGAAGCTCAGTACAAGCCTGAGGAACAGCACCTCGTCTTTCGATTAGGCACTTTACAGCCTTCCGGACTTGAGATTGAATTCAACAATTCAACTGCTCCCATTTTTTTGGACAGCAGGTGCTGGTGATGGTTCTGTTGTTGCCATTTACAGCTCCTCTAGATTTATCTTTTGTTTCTTTACTTGTCCCATTACCACCCCCTTCTGCCTTGCACCATCATCCCTTTTGTCATTGAATCACTCCTGCCTTCCACCCTATCACAGACCTTTCCTTTTCTTCTCTTCCCCCCCTTTCTCTGCCTCTGTACTTGCTTAAAACCTGTTACGTCTCTAACTTTTGCCAGTTATGATGAAAGGTCAACCACCTGAAGCTCTGTTTCTCTCTCCACAGATGCTGCCTGACCTGCTGAGTTTATCCAGCATTTTCTCTCTTTATTTTTAATTCTTGATATCCAGAATCATCTTTGTTGCTTCCCCAAGTATCTTCTCAAGGGTAATAACATTCTTCCTATGGTTAGATGAACAGAATTGCAAACAGTACTCCAGATAGGAACAGGAGGCAGCCATTTAGCTCCTTGAGCCTTTTCCGCCATTTAATGAGATCATGGCTGAGCTGTACCTCAACTCCATTTATCCGACTTTGATCCTTATCCCTCAATACCCTTGCCCAACAAAAAACTATCGACCTCAGTTTTGAAAATTTCAATTGACCCAGAATTCATAGCCGTCTGGGGGAGCGAGTTCCAAATTTCCACTACCCTTTATGTGAAAAATTACATCTTGATTTCATTCCTGAATGACCAAGCTCTAATTTTAAGATTGTGCCCCCTGTTCTGAATTCCCCCAGCATAGGACATCGTTTCTCTCTATCTGCTCCATCAAATCCATTTATCATTTTAAACACCTCGATTAGATCACCCCTCAACCTTCTACACCAAGTTTATGCAACCTGTCCTCCTAATTTAACCCTTTAAGCCCTGGTATCATTCTGGTGAATCTGCCTCTACAATCCTTTACCCCTCCAAGGCCAATATATTCTTCCTAAGGCGCAGTGCCAAAACTGAACACAGTACTCCAGATGGGATCCGACCAAGGCTCTGTACAACTGAAGCATAACTTCCTCACTTTTGTATTTCAGTCCCCTTGAGATAAAGACCAGTATTCCATCAACTTTCCTGATTATTTTTTTGTACCTGTCCATTAGCTTTTAGTGATCTGTGCATATGGACACCCAAATCCCTTTGCTCCACCACAGTTCCTACTCTCTCGCCATTAAGAAAATATAACTACAGGAAACTTTGTGCTATCCGGCACCGACAGGACCGAGCTGTTGCCGTTCCCTCAAAACTGCCGGACAAACCAGCGTTAATGTTGAAGCATAGGGAGCTTTTCATCTCCGTATCTGGCAACAAACACTGTTGCTTAGCAACAGCTTCTAAACAGTCGGCCGTACCTTGGAAGCGTCTCTGTCGCTTAGCAACAGCTTCAGAGAGACATTGCAGAGCCTGACTGTTGGGGGAAAAAAAAGGCCACAAGAAGAAAAAAAAGCCACGAGAAGAAAAAAAACCTAACAAAATGGCTCCTGATTTTTGCCGGTGGCTCGAGCTTGCCGGACATTTAGCCTCCGGATAACACAAGGTTTCCTGTATTTGTCTTTCGTGCATCAACAGTGCTGACCTCACACTTCTCCACATTGAACTCCATCTGCCACAGCTTTGCCCACTTACTTAGCCTGTCTATGTCCTTGTAACTTTCAGCTTTCATTTACACAACTTGCTGTGTCTTCTACATTGGTGTCATTTTCAAACTTAAATATCCAAATCTATATTCCTTCATCCAAGTCATTTATTCTTTTGATAAAATGCTGACGCCCCAGTACAGATCCTTGGGGAATGTCTCTTGTCACATTCCACCAATCAGAACACATTCCCTTTATCCCTAGATTGTGCCTCCTACCTCCCAACTAATTACCAACCCATGTCACAAGGTTAGCTCCAATTTTGTGTGCTTTTATTTTCGTGGAACCTTATCAAATGTCTTCTGACAACCATATAGACAACATCCATAGACACCCCCGTGTCCACCAACTTCCCCATGATTGATGTTAAATTAACAGTTTTGAAGTTTCCTGGTTTCTCCCTCCCTTGTTTGTTAAATAATCCCCTTGACTTATTTTTAGATTTTCTTGTACGGCAGGTATTTTATTCTCTTCCTTCTCCGTGAAAATAGATAAAAGTATTAATTTAACAATGGAGCTGTATAAATCCTCACACAACAAAAACAAACTTTAGATTTGTTCTCTAAAGTGTAAAAGTCAACAATCTGGGCAGCAGAACTAGGGCTGATTGCAAGAAGTAGGTGCAATTTTGGGTGGAACAAAGTTTCCCTGATTTCTACCCTATTGAAGACTATTGTGCATGGGGTAGGGGAGTAGGCGCTTCTTGGGGCTACCCCTCTTAACGTTGCAGAGCAACTTTGGGCATGTCTGGGTGTTCCTCTGCAGAATTACAGGAAATCTGTCCAGATTCCCCCCTAATAGGCCCAGCAAGACTTATGCCTCCGAAACAGCAATGATGAAATACTGTAACCAAGTTGATCCTCTGTTCTCTGCGGGGATGCAAAAAGTATTTTCTGCACAATTTTCTTCTGCTTGAGCCGGGCTTTCTGTGTTCCCTCCTGGGGTTACAGCGTGCTGCTCTGGGATGGTTTTGTTGCACTGATACAAGTTGAGGCAGCAGCCCCAAATATTGAAATGACCCGTTCGTAAGATTTAATGGGGGAACAATTCGGTATCTTAGCACCTTCCGTTAGCGCCAGAAGATGCCACTAACGGGACGCTAGAGCATTATCGCCAGGGTGAGTTGAATCCAACGGCGCACACCAGATCCTGCCCCCCCTCCCCCCCCCATAGCGCTGCTGCTAAGCGTTATCATTGGGAACCTCAACGCCAGGTGGATCGTGACGTCCGTGAGTGTGCAACGCTCACTGGACGCCCGATCTGCAAAATTGATTGCCGCCACCTACCTTACTGCCTGGAGTAAACAGCGACGAGGAGAGCACAAAGTGGAAGGAAGCTGGCTCCAGGGACATTATTTAAAGGGATAATCTGTAATGAGTCGTAGCTGTAGGTTAGTGGCGTTTCAGTGCTTTCTTGTCAGCTTTACATAGTGCAACAGTCTCATTCCGTAATTTCAAGGTTATTTAGTATCGGGAGTGTTGTGGCATCTAAAAAGTAGCTACATTTATTCTTAAAAAAATCAAACTGCCACACTTGGTTACATTAATGAGGGCTGTACTGGCAGTCGCCCTCGCCCTCCAGGATCTACAGCGGAGGCAGTGAGAAAGACTGGAACATGAGGAGGAGAGCCATCAGGGCTCTCAACAGGAGGCCTTACCCTCTGAGGGTATTCCAAGATAATTTCTCCTACCTCCAATTAAGCGAGGAGTAGTGTATTCGAAGGCTCTGCTTCACCAAGGAGGTGGTCACAGAACTCTGCACCTCCTGCAACCACACCTCCATCCTCAGATCAGGGTGACCACAGCGCTCTCAGTGGCAATTAAGGTCACAGCCGCTTAATTTCTTCGCCAGCGGATCCTTCCAGTCTGCAACAGGAGACATAGCTAACATCTCGCAGTTCACCATCCATCGCTGCATCCAGGAGGTCACAGAGGCTCTCCAGTCGGAGAAGGGACTACATTTTCTTCCCCATCACCAGAGAGAAGCAGGACGAATGCGCATGTGGCTTTGGATAACGGAATTCCCCACGTGGCTTTGCAGGCACCACATACCAACCTGGAGATCTTCTGTAACTGCAAAGGCTACCACTCACTTAATGTGCAGTTGGTGTGCAACCACAGACAGCTAATCCTCAATGTCAATGCCCGCTTTCCTAGCAGCAGCCACATTGCCTTCATCCTGTGCCAGCACTCTTCCAGCCACCACGTCAAGCTCGGAGACAAGGGCTATCCGCTCTCCACCTGGCTCATGACTCCCCTCCGCAACCCCAACACTCCTGCCCAGCACTCATATAATGAGAGCCATGCTGCCACCAGAAACATCATTGAGCAGATCATCAGGTTGCTTGAGCAATGGTTCCGCTGCCTTGACCGCTTGGGAGGAGCCCTCCATTACTTGGCTGAGAGGATGTCCCATTTCGTGGTGGTCTGCTGCATGCTCCACAACTTGGCCATCATGAGGGCCCAGCCCTTGCCACCAGGGATTGCGGGACCACCTCAGGAGGAGGAGGAGGAACAGGAGTGAGGGAGGAGGCAGCCACTCAATCGGCCTTCCGGAAGGGCGGTCTGTGACTGCCTCATCAGACTGCGGTTTGAATGAATTAAACCCCAGATCCCTGTTGCTCACTACATCCCCTTCATTCCATCCCTGTCTTAGGCCATATCACAGCGCAAAGCTGAAATGAGACACACCACAAAATAATCCAAACTGAATTAATAAATTTATCAAACATCGGTAAACACATATTTACAACAAAAATATTAACTATTCACCCTTGTGCAATCCCTTAGTGCCTGTCGTTAATGTGCCTTTGCCTACTCTAGTGCTCCTATGAAGTATTGGCCCAGTGGCTGCAGCAGGGCTGGTGGAAGGCTGTCGAGTGTCCGTGCAGAAGACTTCAGATGGCCTTGCAGGACGCCTTCTACCACCTCTGGGCTTGGAAGGCCTGGCTGTAAACTGCACCACCTCAGCATGTCTAGACTGGCTGGATGACAGGCAGTGACAAGGGCAATGGCGGAGTGGCAGTGGTGGGAGCAGGAATGCTGTCATCCTGAGAGAACAGCAGGTTCCTGCTCCACTGACCCACTGCCACTCCTTCGGGCAGCCCCTCAGTATCCCTAGCAATCTGTTGGAGCACAGATTGCTGGCCTGCTGTGACACCATGAAAGCCCTGATCGACAGTGGTAGACCCAGCCACGATGGCAGCAGTCAGAGCTTGCGTGGCATCAAGCTGAGACTGCATGAGAGCAACCTGAGATTGGATGTCACCAAGCATAGACTGCATTACAGCACTAAGACGTTGCGTTGTTTCCGCCAGTGCTACAATGGAAGTTGCCAGATCGCCCATCACATGCGACATCAGGTCTGGGTTGCCACAGTCTCTCTGGGAGTCTACCATCATTTGCAGACTGGAAATGATGGACTCTATGGTGCGCACAGAGCCTTGTGCAATGTTGGAGGCTGACTCCTCCACGCTCCTTATCATTGCCGAGAGGCTCTCCATCACCCTTCTTCTAAACTCCTCCCCATCGAGGTCCTTATCTGAGTCCTGTGCAGCAGAACTTGCCCTCCAGGGAGCTGGCCCTCCAAGCTACCCTTTCCCCCCGGCCTTGCTGCAGCCCACTCATCTCCAGTGCCTCACCCTGTGCAGATCCCGCTACTATAAAGCCTCTAAAGAACACGAAGCGCCAGTACCTGAGCTGGTGCCTGCAGGTGAGATATGCAGTGACGTGGTGTGTTCTTCTTCCTCCTCTTCTCCCGCCTCGCTCTCTACAGTGGCCTCAGGGATAGGTTGCTCAGGTGCTTGCTCATTATCTGAAAACATAAAGGCACAAGAGTCGGGTTAAGGTGGGGGCAGGAAGGGAGAAATGCATGCATACAGTAGGATTAGCTAGTTTTCTACCTGACAGTCATAAATCTCCTCCTTTCTGTTTTATTTTAACCTCTATTTCCTTTGTCATCCAGGGAGCTCTAGCTTTGGATACCCTACCTTTCCTCCTTTTGGAAAGATGCTTGGTTTGTACCCGAACTATCTCCACCTTGAAGGCCTGCCAGTGCTCATTTATTGTTTTTTTAGCTAATCTTATTTTCCAGTCCACCTGTGCTAGATCCCTCCACAAATCACTGAAATTGGTTCTCTTCCAGGTGGGTATTTTTCTTTGTCCCTTTCGATAACTACTTTAAACTTAATTATATTATGATCACTATTGTCCCACTGAAACACGTTGCCCTTTTCTTTTCTACTTCATTCCCTCGAACTAGATCTAGCACTGCTTCCTTCTTTGTTGGGCTAGAAACATACTGATTAAGAAAGTTCTCCTGTACACGTTTTAGGCATTTGTAACCGGTTTCTGCGGTGGCCAATTTCCTATATGCCCTGCCGCAATCAGCAATTATTGTAAGTGGTTTCGCCCCGCCCGTAGCGAGCACGCAAACCCCCTTACTACAAGTTCTGGACGATAGGGATTACTGAGGACAGATTGGAACACGGACAGTGTTTTCGGGCTCACCCGTACAGTGTTTATTAAGGTTGACAAAACCCCTCCACTTGCATACAGTACGAGCGGTATGAACACAACAGTACAGTTTAAAACCGTACAACCCTGACTTGTCCAAGAAGCCCCTGCCGTGCTGACTTACCATGGCCTAAAAACACCCTCCCGTGAACTAAACTATCACAGGACCCTTCCAACGCTAAACCCCCTCTGGTTTGGTAGGAACATACAGGCACCCCCTCACACAGCTAAGTGATCTTGTGGGTCTGCAGGCTTGGCAATGCTCACCTAGATTGCCCTTGACCTTGCTTGCAGCTTCCTCCCATACGTCTCGGCTACCTGGTTCTGTACTGGCCTTGCGGCATGCGAGTCCCAGTCTGAGTCGAAGTCCGTCTTGGTTGGAAGAGCAAGGCTCAGCTCCTCTTGATGTTCCGTTGTGGGGAGGGCAGGAGAGAGAGAGAGCGCTATCCAAAACGGCTCTCTGACATACCCCCCCCCCCCCCAATACACGGTCCGCTGTCTGTGGTTTTAATGGACACATGGCCTCAGGGAAATGGTTTCCAGGCCTCCTCCCAGGTTTGGATGGTTTCGATCTCGTTTCGATCTCCCAACCGATTTAACTTAACGAGCTCATGTTCTTCAGAAACAATGAGTTGCCAGCCTTGTTATTCATGACTTGCGAGTGGGCCTCTCTGGCCATTATTCCCAAGGACAGTCCGTTACCATATGAATGCAACCTGGTTACGTCAGCAACCTTCAGCTTGAGTGTTTTTCCACAGCTTCCCCCCCAAACAGCCTGTCCAGTTTTTAATAAGGGTATATGTTCATAATCTAAAAATCAATGGAGTCTGTGCCGACTGCTACACATTCTTCACCCCCTTTGCCCTTTACACTGTTTTCCCCCAGCCTATATAAGGGTAATTGAAGTTCCTTACTATTACTGCTCTAATATTTTTATATTTCTCTGAAATTTGCTTACAGATTTGCTCTTTTATCTCCTCACTCACTATTTGGGGTTCTATAGTAAACATCCAGCAATGTAACAGCTCCTTTTCTGTTCCTGAACGCTAAACAAATAGATTAAGTCTTTGAACCCTCGAGTATATCGTCCCTACGTGAACTGTAATATTATCCTCGCTCAATACTACTTATGAAAGTTCCCTCTAAGTTGTGCAGCCGCACAGTTCTCTGCCAGTCCCGTGCTGCCTGGATTCAGCTTTTTCAATGTTTTGCGCAAAATTGAATGGGCCGCGCAGCCCCTGAAAGGGGCCGCACACCCAAAAAACAATTGGGGCAACATTGCTACTCACCCCCTCCTTTTTTTCCCTTCCTTTTCCCTCCCTGAATGCATTTTAGCAAGGAATGTTTAGTTCCCATTCCTACCCATGTTTAAGCCGGTCTCCATTATAGCCACTATATCATAACCCCCATGTGGCAACTTGCGCCTGTAACTTGTCAACCTTATTTGTAACACTCCTCGCAATAACACACATGCATTCCAACACCATGCTTGTCAGCTTTGCTTTTTTCCTCTGTCTAATTCCTGCTCTTTCGACACTATTCTTCATTCTGTTGCTGTTTGTCCCTCCTTGTTTTCTGTGCACCTTGTCTCTCCTCTCTGGTGCTAGGTCCTGGTTCCCCTCCCCCTGGCAAATTAGTTTAAACTCTCCTCCACAACCTCCCCGTGAGGACACTGAGTAATGAAACTTGTAAAATTTTTAATTACCTTGGGATCCTGCTGGCGCTTGCGTTTGCTTCTGATCATGATGCTTTCAGGCCCTGGCCCAAAAAGGCTGCGCCATATTAAAATTTACTCATATATTTGTAATATTAGTATCCTGTTGGAGGTGTTGCTAAATGCTCTCCTTAAGCACTGAACAAGGTCCCTACCAGGTAGTCTTGGCAAATAAGCATACCTGATAGTTACAGATATGATTTACAATTTTTACAGCAGCAACTTAAATTAGCCCTGGTCCATATCTGCAAAGCCATGAGAGATCAACAAGTTATTTTTTTATAAGTTGTCTTTGTAGCCTTATTCCAGCTTTCTGATTGGTTCATTGTCGTGTCTTAGTTTTCTAATTGTTTTTTTCACAGAAACACTGAACAAATCAGATAATCAGGAAAAAAATCTGCTCCTATTCAGCTGCAGTTATAATTGCGTGTTTCAAGGTCCACAACGAACCTGGGAAACAACAAAATACAAAGAAATAAGTCCTAACTTACCCTGACAGCTAACTGGCTCCTCGTTCCTTTGTATGTGCTCACCTCTCTGACCATATCAGCACCAGTGCTGCTTCAGTAGTAATCTGTTTTTGGTTTTGGGGGTTCCTTCTGCTTGATCCCCTGGTCTTTCTTTCTCTGGTCGTCCTTGACCCTTGTCTGCCATTCTCGCCCCATCCTACTTTGGCCCTGCTCTCCTGTATCTCCACTTGACTCGAGCAATATAACGGGAAAGCAGAGAAATCACATCACAGAACGAAGCTGTATGGCTGATTGGGCCTGTGCTGGTGCTACTATTCGAATCCCATTTCCTTTTATATTTTTCAAATACTTATCCAGTTCCATTTTAAATTATGTGATAGCCTCTGCCTCAATGCCAAATTAGAGGGTGTTGTAAACTTTGAAGACAATTGCAGCAGAATATAAACAGGTTAATGGAGTGGGCAGTTAGGGTTAGCTGTAGTTCAGACAGAGTGGAGAAACGCAGAAGTTATGATGCAGATATTTAGATCTTTAAATGCGAAGTGCAGTTAAATAGGCAAAATTGATTCCGGAATTTATACATGAGGCATCGAATATAAAAGTAAGGAAGTGAATTTGTACAAGACATTGGTTAGGCCGTTGTTGAAATACTGTGTGCAGTTTTGAACACCATATTATAGAAATGGTGTTGGAGCCATGGAAAGGGAATGTTACTGGGAATGAAAGGTCAATAGTTATGAAGAAAAACTCAGAATGTTGTCTTTTCTCATGTGGACAGAGAAGATTAAGTGGGTACCTGATAGCGGTTAGAAAATTATGACCAGTTTTGAGTAGGTGAACAATGAAAGATTGTTTCTGCTGATTGGCAGATCAGTAACAAGGGGCACAGACTCGATTATAATTAGAAGAACGAAGGTGGATGTTAAAGGAACTTTTTCACACACAGTGAATAGTGGCAGTTGAAGCAGATATTTTAGATTGCTTTGCTGCTTCACTATACTTATTCCTAACTCTTCCTTAACTAAGTACTCTAATTTGCACCTTCCCTGTTTCATTAATTTAAATCCTCCCACATTCTCAGTGTGGACATTGATGCTGGTTTTGTTTAGGTGAAGTCCATCTTTTCTGTGGAGCTTCCCCTGCTCCAGAACTCATGCCAATGCCCTATGAATCCAAAACACCCCTTTCTACTCTGACTGGCAAGCTACACATTGATGTTTCTAAATACTTCTCTCTAACTGGCCTAGTGTGAGACACCAGGAATATCCTAGAGATTACTGTCTTTAAGCCCTGCAATTTGCTGCTTTTTAATCTAACATCTCATTCTTCAAATTCCCTTTACAAGACCTTCGTCCTGCTCTTCTATCTCATTGTTCCAATATAAACCTCCTCTTCAGGCTGCTCAGCCTCTTTCCCGAATATTCCTAATCTTCTGGCACCTGGAAGACAAGATACCATTTGAAACTTTTGGTTGCAAGTACAGCAAATGCTAGCCATTCCTCTAATAGAATTCCACTACCACTAGCCTTTTATCAACATTATCACTTCTTTTCCCCCTCCCTGGGTAAGCACTTGCCCTGAGGGTGTCATGGTGTTGCTTTTGATTAGCTTCCCTGTGTCACACTCCTTGTCTGCATCCTAAGTATCCAGCATTGTAAACCTAATTGGCCATAATTAAGGTGTACAGTATTAAAGAGAATATGGCAGTATGGATAGGAAGTTTTCTAAAGGCTGTTGTCCAAAAAATCCCTACTCTCTGTATTTTGTTCTTTAGACAACTTCTTATCCATGCTAAAATAACAGAAAAGGCTGGACATTGATAGCAAGTCATTCAGCATCTTTGGTTCTGATGAAGGGTGCAGACCCCGAAGTGCCATAACCTGCCTTTTCTCTGATGCTGACTGACCTGCTGTGTATTTCCAGCATTTTCTTTTTGATTTAAGATTTCCAGCATTTGCAATTTTTTCTTTCTATTTTCCTATCCATGTTGTCACATTCTTTTTAATACCACACGATTTAATTTTTATCAATAAGCATTCTATGCGACAGCAGCTGCACCTTAAGTAGCTTTTGAAAATCCTTTTACACAACATCCACTCGCGTGTTATCAATACAATGTTATTCCTTCAGGAGGCATTAGGTTTGTGAGACTCAGAAATAAGTGCTGATTTTAATTAACCCATGTCTTTCTAAGTGATCATAACCATCAAGGGTATAGACAAGATAAATATCAATATGTTTAATATTGTTCCAGATTGCACAAGAGGACATGGCCTCAAACATGGAATAGGGAGTGTGAAAAGACTTAGATTTAACAACTATACACAGAGGGGGAAAAATTCGGTATCGCCCCATTTGGGGCGCCATTATCGGCCGTGCGCAAAGTTTAGCGCCTGACGCTAATTATCGCCTCTGACAGCAAACTTGGCTTTTATCGCCCCTGGAGGTGATTGGAGTGCTAAATCAGGCGCTTCACACCTATCTTAAGGCGCAAAGGCCGAGGAGCGAGGCGCTACCTCAGAACGCTGGCGAAGCAAGGAAGGACAAATCAGAATTAACCTGCAAAGTGCTGCTCAGTACTCAAAACTCCTTCACACAACGTTGAATCTCTCCAGAAGTGTGTCTCTCTCTCAGAATGCGTGGTGCAAAAATGTCACCGACAAAAAAAGGCAGGAAGCAGTCGCCTTTAAATAGCGCTCCCCCAGTCCCTTTCTGACAGCATAACGCTCCCCTCAACTTGTCATTGCTAGCGGCAGGCGGTAAGGCAGGGGGCGCCACTCAATATCCGGTCCGGGGCGCTAACGGGGCGTTGCGCACTCGACTGACGTCACAATCTGCCAGCGCAATCTGTGGCAGTAATGTTTAGCACCGCCGCAAAATGTCTAGTTAATTTCGTGAGCGGCGCAAACATCGCCGTGCCCGGGCGCTAGTTGCTTTGCACCCCATTCGCGCCCTCTTAAGGCACTAACGGGAGGCGCAAACAACTGAATTTTTCCCCCAGAGGGTAGTAACTATATGGAATGGAATATCAAAGGGGCTAATTGTATCAGCAATTTTGAGAGAGTTGATTAAATACTTGGAGAAAATGTTGGTAGAGGGATATGATATTTTCTAGAAACTGGATGTTCTGCACTGCACTTTTCCTGGTCCTGCACTGTACTATGTTCTCATAGCAGCGTTTAGAAGCTTATCCAATGTTAGACTGACTGGTCTATAGTTATCTGGTATATCCTTTACTCCCTTCTTGAACAGAATTTTTTTTTTATTCGTTCATGGGATGTGGGCGTCGCTGGCAAGGCCAGCATTCATTGCCCATCCCTAGTTACCCTTGAAAAGGTGGTGGTGAGCTGCCTTCTTGAACCGCTGCCGTCCGTGTGGTGAAGGTACTCCCACAGTGCTGTTAGGGAGGGAGTTCCAGGATTTTGACCCAGTGATGATGAAGGAATGACGATCAACTTCCAAGTCAGGTGTGACTTGGAGGGGAACTTGGAGGTGGTGGTCTTCCCATGCGCCTGCTGCCCTTGTCCTTCTAGGTGGTAAAGGTTGCGGGTTTGGGAGGTGCTGCCGAAGAAGCCTTGGCGAGTTGCTGCAGTGCATCTTGTAGATGGTACACACTGCAGCCACGGTACGCCGGTGGTGGAGGGAGTGAATGTTTAAGGTGGTAGATGGGGTGCCAATCGAGGGGCTGCTTTGTCTTGGATGGTGTCGAGCTTCTTGAGTGTTGGAGCTGCACTTACCCAGGCAAGTGGAGAGTATTCCATCACACTCCTGACTTGTGCCTCGTAGGTGGTGGAAAGGATTTGGGGAGTCAGGAGGTGAGACACTCGCCGCAGAATACCCAGCCTCTGACCTGCTCTTGTTGCCACAGTATTTATGTGGCTGGTTCAGTTATGTTTCTGGTCAATGATGACCCCCAGGATATTGACTGGGGGGGATTCAGCGATGGTAATACTGTTGAATGTCAAGGGGCAGTGATTAGATGCTCGCTTGTTGGAGATAGTCATTGCCTGGCACTTCTGTGGTGCGAATGTTACCTGCCACTTATCAGCCCAAGCCTGAATGTCGTCCAGGTCTTGCTGCATGCCGGCATGGACTGTGTGAAGCAGCTGAAGATGGTTGGGCCTAGGATACTGCACTGAGGAATACCTGCAGCGATGTCCGGGGGCTGTCATGATTGACCTCCAATCACCACAACCATCTTTCTTTGTGGTAGGTATGACTCCAGCCAGTGGATAGTTTTCCCCCCGATTCCCATTGACTTCAGTTTTACTAGGGCTCCTTGATGCCGCACTCGGTCAAATGCTGCCTTGATGTCAAGGGCAGTCACTCTCTCCCCCCTCTCCCCCCGCCCCCCCCCCCCCACCTCTGGAATTCAGCTCCTTTGTCCATGTTTGGGCCAAGGCTGTAATGAGGTCGGGAGCAGAGTGGTCCTGGCGGAACCCAAACTGAGCATCGGTGAGCAGGTTATTGGTGAGTAAGTGCTGCTTGATGGAAGGTGTCACCTTACATCATTTTGCTGATGATTGGGAGTAGACTGATGGGGCGGTAATTGGCCGGATTGGATTTGTCCTGCTTTTTGTGCACAGGATATACCTGGGCAGTTTTCCACATTGTCGGATAGATGCCAGTGTTGTAGCTATACTGGAACAGCTTGGTTTGAGGCGCGGCTAGTTCTGGAGCACAAGTCTTCAGCACGATAGCTGGGATGTTGTCGGGGCCCATAGCCTTTGCTGTATCCAGTGCACTCAGCCGTTTCTTGATATGACGTGGAGTGAATCGAATTGGCTGAAGACTGGCTTCTGTGATGGTGGGGCCCTCAGGAGGAGGCCTATATGGATCATCCACTCGGCACTTCTGGCTGAAGATGGTTGCAAACTCTTCAGCCTTGTCTTTTGCACTCGTGCTGGCCTCCACCATCATTGAGGATGGGGATATTCATGGAGCCTCCTCCTCCCGTTAGTTGTTTAATGGTCCACCACCATTCGTGACTGGATGTGGCAGGACTGCAGAGCTTTGATCTGATCCGTTGATTGTGGGATCGCTTAGCTGTGTCTGTAGTATGCTGCTTCTGCTTTTTAGCATGCACATAGTCCTGGTGCTGCTCCTAGCATGCTCTTCTACCCTCCTTATTGAACCAGGGTTGGTCCCCTGGCTTGATGGTAATGGTAGAGTGAAGGATATGAGGTGGAATACAATTCTGCTGCTGCTGATGGCCCACAGTGCCTCATGGATGCCCAGTTTTGAGCTGCTAGATCTATCCCATTTAGCACAGTGGTAGTGCCACACAACACGATGGAGGGTGTCCTTAGTGTGAGGATGGGACTTCGTTTCCACAATGACTGCTACCAATGCTGTCATGGACAGATGTATCTGAGACAGGTAGACTGGTGAGGACGAGGTCAAGTAGGTTTTTCCCCTCGTGTTGGTTCTCTCACCACCTGTCGCAGGCACAGACAGGCAGCTATATCCTTCAGGACTCGGCCAGCTCGGTCAGTAGTGGTGCTACCGAGCCACTCTTGGTGATGGACATTGAAGTTCTCCCACCCAGAGTACATTTTGTGCCCTTGCTACTCTCAGTGCTTCTTCCAAGTGATGTTCAACATGGAGGAGTACTGATTCATCAGCTGAGGGAGGGCAGTAATCAGCAGGAGGTTTCCTTGCCCATGCTTGACCTGAAGCCATGAGACTTCATGGGGTCTGGAGTCAATGTCGAGGACTCCCAGGGCCACTCCTTCCCAAGTGTATACCACTGTGCCCCCAGCCCTGGTGGGGCAGGACATACCCAGGGATGGTGATGGAGGAGTTTGGGACATTGGCTGAAAGGTATGATTCTGTGAGTATGACTCTGTCAGGCTGTTGCTTGACTAGTCTGTGGGACAGAGCTCCCGATTTTGGCACAAGTCCCCAGATGTTGGTGAGGAGGACTTTGCAGGGTCAACTAGGCTGGGTGTGCCATTGCCGTGTCTGTAGCCGGTGCCGAGGTCGATGCTGGGTGGTCCGTCCGGTTTTATTCTTATTGTTTTTCGTAGCGGCTTTTTACAACTGAGTGGCTTGCTAGGCCATTTCAGATGGCAGTTAAGAGTCAACCAAGTTGCTGTGGGTCTGGAGTCAGACCAGGTAAGGACGGCAGATTTGCTTCCCTAAAGGACGTTAGTGAACCAGTTGGGTTTTTATGGTCGCCGTTACTGATACTAGCATTTTATTCTAGATTTATTTAATTAACTGAATTTAAATTCCCCAGCTGCCGTGGTGGGATTTGAACTCGCGTCTCCGGATCATTAGTCCAGTAACATAACCACCATGCTACTGTTCCCAATGTTGTTGGCTTTAAGGATATAGAGCAGTCTGAGTCTTTGCAGAAGTTTCTTTCATGCATATTCACTCCAGTTGAGTATCTTCATCTCTGTTTGCACCTTGTCCTTTTATAACTAATCTAACCCTAATGATATTGTGATTACTGTTTACCAAATGCTCTCCCACTGAAACATGCTCCACTTGTCTCACTAATTCCCCAGAGTTAGATCCAGCACTGCTTCCTTCCTTGTTGGGCTGAAAACATACAGCTTAAGAAAGTTCTCTTGTACATATTTCAGGAATTCCTGCCCCCGTCTTGCCCTTTACACTGTTTTCCCCCAGTCTATATTAGGATAATTGAAGTTCCCCATTATCACTGCTCCATTGTTTTTACATCTTTCTGAAATTTACATGCAGATTTCCTCCACTGTCTCCTTCCCACTATTTGGTGGCCTACAATATACACCCAGTAATGTAATAGCTCCTCTATGGTTTAATTCTAACCAAATAGATTCTCTCTTTGGAGTACTGTGTACAATTCTGGGCACCGCACCTTAGAAAGGATATATTGGCCTTGGAAGGAGTGCAATGCAGATTCACCTGAATGTTACCAGGGCACCAAGGGTTTAGATTATGAGGCGCGATTACATAAACTAGGCTTGTATTCCCTGGAATATAGAAGGTTAAGATGTCTCTAGTTGCTCACGTGTCCAGGATGACTTTGGTCTGATGACTGCTTTTACAGGGATTTTAGGATTTGAAAGGAATTGATGGGGTAGATAGAGAGAAACTTTCCACTGGTGGGAGTCTAGGACAAGGGGACATAACCTTAAAATCAGAGCCAGGCTAGTCAGGAGAGAAGTTAGCAAACACTTCTTCACACAAAGGGTGGTAGAAGTGTAGAATTCTCTCCAACAAAAAGCAGTAGATGTCAGCTCAGCTAATAATTTAAAATGAAATCAATAGATTTTTGCTGGCCAAGGGTATAAATGCATATGGAGCCAAGTCAGGTGGATGGAGTTAGGATACAGGTCAGACATGATCTCATTAAATGGTGGAACAGGATCAAGAGGCTGACTGGCCTCCTCCTGTTCCTATATTCCTAACCTTCAAGTACATCATCCCTTTCAAAGGCTGCAATAGTATCCTTGATCAATACTGCTGCCTCTATTCTTTCCCTTCTCTATTGCTCATGAATACATTGTAGCCAGGAATGTTTAGTTCCCCTTCCTGCCTTTGCTTGAGCCAGGTCTCCGTTATTGCCACTATATCATAACACCACGTGGCAACTTGTACCTGCAGGTCACCAACCTTATTTGTCACTCTCAGTGCATTTATTCATATGCACTCTCAACCCACCTTCATCTGCTTTGCATTTCACCCCTGTCTGATCCCTCCTCTTTCTGGACTACTCTTTATTCTAATGCTGTTTGTCTCTCCCAATCCTCTATGCACCTTATTTCTCCTCTCTGGGTCATCCTGGTTCCCCTCTCCCTACCAAATTACTTTAAATCCTACCCCCAGCACTAGTTAAACTCCATGCGAGGACATTGGATGCTGGTTCAATTTGTAAGCTGTTTTATTTCACACACTGAGTGTGCAAGTTATTTTCATCATAATCTGTTTAATTTCTGTTCGTGTACCATTATAAAAATAGTAAACTTCAGTGGGCCTTTCTTAACGTAACAACATGAGCTCTTCCTGAATGGGGCAGAGGTTCCACACTTGCAGCATGTTGCTGCCTTTTGCTGCTGTAGCTGACTCTCTGGCTTTTGTTGATTCTTAAACAGTCTCCCTTCAAATAACTTGGGCGTGAAATGGCCGAAATTGATGTGCAAGCAGACCACGCAAAATTACATTATCAGGATGTGACCAGCGTGCTGGTGATGCTAATTTCTTTCCAAGGAGCAGTTTGCTGGTCACGAAGAGGAGGAAAGTTGGCTGGTGGGGCACCAGCCTACAGTAAGTCTGGGTGGGAGGGGGTTGGTGGGGGAGAACGACAGACACTATTCCAATTTCTACGTCAAGAATTTATCAATATCAAATTGCTAGGTGTCTTCCTGAATGGTCAAATATGGCTAATAAATAGGCTATTATTTTGGATTTGTTCAAAGTAACTGCTTAACCACATTATAATCACCTTTATCCAAGTCTGTTTTATGGAAAACATGACCACAGAATCCCAAACCATGACAAAAAAAGTGAATAAATTATGAAAATAGCCAATCTTCAAATGACCAATCGGGAGAATCTGCCAATAAATTAAAGAAATTATCAAAATAATATCACCCTTTCTGAAAATAATTGCAGCCACCAGTTTCTTCCCTTGGCACAAAGGTGCAAAATAATGTTTATATTGTAATTTGCATGTCTAAATGTTCCAAAGTATTTCAGCTTATCCATAGAATTGTCCAGCTCCTATCTGAAATGGTCTATTATGTCACCCGACTTAAGACAAACCTGTTTGTGCTTGGGACTCTAGTTTTGCTCTGATGCTAATGTCTGTGCACCTGCTATGACTGGGTGCAACCTGGTTCAGGCTCACATCTTTGTCCGCCCTAGCATGATGCATTATTTCCCTGTCACATTCATGCGCAACCCCTTAGCCCCACTGCAGACACACTCCGACCTTTTCTCGGGTCTGTTTTGGGCTGAAAGCTGTTGTTGGCACTAAATGCAGTTTGTACTGTTTTTCTAGCTATTGGCGGCCCACCTGCTCTGCACCCCTCTTTCCTCATAAGCTCCCACACACTGGGTCACTTCTTAATGCTTGTAGAGCTGAGACTTTGCCCCTCCCCTACCCTGTACTGTTGTCTTCAATCCTCAGCGAACTCACTCAGCGTTAGTGGATACTGGGAACTTCTTGCCAGTGCTGGCACTGAGATTCTGTGCCTACTATGCCTCCTCACTGCTTCCATGTCTTGGACACATTCCACCCCCAGAATGCTGCCATTCCCCAGGATTTATTCCCCCCCCCCCCCCTCCCCTCGCATCATTAATACTAGGGCTTCCTGCCCCCAGGCATGTGCACACCCCAAGAACTGTCCCTCCTCCACTGCTCCAGTCCAGCACTCTTCACTGCCATAATCGGTGATCCTCTATCCTCAATGCTGATAAACTCTGGTGCTTTCCCCTAATGCTTCCAGACCATAAAAGCCCAGTGCTCCAGAATCCTACATTCTCCAATTAAGTGATGTTAAAGGGCAGGGCCACTCCTTCAGTGCTGCTATAACACATTTTATTTTCTCCTATCATCCGAAGCAGTTGTACTTTTTCGGAAGAGAGGAAAGAAAATTCTCTCCAGTTCAGTTTGGGTTTTCTATATTTAACTTGTGCATTTTGAAATACTTTTGCAAAGTCCATCTAAACATTTCTAAAAGTTTTTCCAAAGGCTTTGATCAGTTTCTACCTGGTGGATGGGGACATGGGGAAGGGAGAATGGCATAGAATCTTGGAATGATGCAGCATAGAAGGAGGCCATTTGCCTGTGCCGGCTCTTTGAAAGAGCTATCCAATTAGCCCCATTCGCCTGTCCTTTCCCCATAGCCCTGCAAATTTTTCCTTTTCAAGTGTTTATCCAATTCCCTTTAAAAAAAAAGTTATGACTGAATCTGCTTCCTCCACCCTCTCAGACAGTGCATTACAGATCAGAACAACTTGCTGTGTAAAAATATTTCTCCTTGTCTCACCTCTGGCGAGAATCTGGGAACTCCATTGATAACCTGGAGTTGTTGTTCTTGCATGTCGTTTGAGGTCAAGTCCCATTCAGAGATTTTAGTGGCTCACTCTTGAGTTCATGATTTCAACCTTTAGGTTATTAAAGACATTATAGTGGGAACAATTCTGGGAAAACATATAGGGCCAGAAATTAGGATCGGGTGCTTGCCGCGCGTGCAAGCCCCCGATGTGCACTCACCCGGCGCGCCGACATCTGAAGCCTGGGCCTGCTTGGAATTCCTGTCACTGGCCCGGTTCAGATGTCGGCGCGATGTGCTTGCCTGATCCAGCGGCGTAGTTAGTGCGATGTGCCGGCTGGGATCAGGTGAACACGCTGCAGCCAATCAGGGGAGGGGAAACTTCATTCATGAGTTTGATAGTAAAGACTCATGAAAAGTACGGGCGCCCAAAAGACTAGTTTAACATTAAATAAAATTTTAAAAAAATCCCAATAATTAAATAAACTATAAATAACTTTAAAAAACTATTTTAAACAATTAATAAAATTTTTGAAAAAAATAATTTTTTAAGAAATCGGGTCTAAAAATAAACTTACCTTACTGTAAAGTCCTTAAAAACAATGAAGCTGTGGAAAAAATGTAATAATTTTAAATAATAGACCACTTACCATCAAGAATCCACTCCTTACGCCTCCTTTTTATATGTGTAAAAAGTTCAGGCCCTTGCACACGTGCAAACCTGTCAAAAAGAAGGAAGTTCAACGCGTGCGCGCAGAGTGCTGCGCGCACACGTTGGACCTCTGAAACCCTTGGAGGCAATGCCGGTTTCCCGCGCATGCGCTGTGCATGCTGAAATCCAGCACTTCCAACGGGCCCACGCGTGAGTACCCCGTCCGTACTCACGCGTTGGGACCGGAATTACTGGCCCATAGTTGAAGAAAATAGTTGCAGAAGATTTCGTTCAATTTTTGAATCCTGATTACAGTCGAGCTTCTTTCTTTTTTTGCAGTTTGTAATGAGGTCGACCAATGGCCAGCACCAGTCCCTGGAAAAACACTCAGCCTGCCCGTCATGGGAGTGGTCATTCAGGTATGAATGAGCAGAAATTTGGAACGTGGGATGTTTGGAGTTTGGTGGGGAGAAATCCAGATGTCTTGCAGTTATTTGGGGCACAAAAAACTCAGGAAGGGGACAGTTGTGGAATAAGTAGACTGCAACTCATGTCATGCTCTTCTTTCTGAGACACAAAACAGATTCCATCTTTCTGGAGTGGATTCGAACCTGGGGCTCCAGAGATGAAAGGACATTATTTTAACCCCCCTTCCCTGCTTGGACCCTGTATGTAGAAATGTCCATAGGAATTTACCTCAGCCTAAAATGCACCATTTCTAACTGCCTTTGTTTCTCTTCTTTGGAATTCTTTAATTTGGATTTGAGGACTTGCTCTCTGCACACAACTGCCCACAAGATAGAGAATCTCTAGCCTCTGCTCTGACCATTTGGCATGGTTTTCAGCTTGACCACATTAAGCATAATATTCAATGATTCTATAATGCTTGGCTCGTTGTCAGAGATTCACTGCTATTGTCATCTATTTTGTAATCCAGCACGGCAATGAGAATTTCTGTTCTCTGCAGTATTGGTCTAAGATGCTCAAAAAGCATATCTGAGTAGAGGATGACACACACACTATTCCCTGGTTAGCTGTGTAGTCCAGAGTTCTGATTCAGGCAGGAGATACATTTTGCTGAACTTTCCCATGGGAATTAAATAAATGGATAGAATCTATAATAGGGCAGTTTGCCTACACTATTGATCCTTTTGTATGTGCCTAATTTCCGATCATCTGGGCACTGTCCTGCAAATCAAGTGCAGTAAAGTAAGCTGCATCAAATAGTCCAATGAATCCTTTTTAATTTGGGGAATTTTGAGAGTCTTGAGTCGGGGTGGGGTGGTGGGGAGGGGAAGCAGAAATCCTTTGAGGGAAAAGAGCAACAGTACGGGGAGCGCAATGAGCTTGGGGAGGGACAGAACAATATTGGACAATGCTGTTTTCCTCATGATTACAAACTGGTGTACTTGTTTAAAAGTTTAATTTTCCAATTATAAATTTGAAAAATTGTTACAAAGTTTCTGAATCCTATTATTTTTATTATGCGTTTAGGATTGTTTCCTTCTCCTGTTTTAAGTTTTACATTTTATGCTCATCTACAGGTGCGGATTCCATCCAGGAACGACAAGCTCGGAACGAGCCCTCTCAAACAGTCCAACCAGGAGGTATGGCAAAAAGTGCACACTATTGTTATGAAGTATGATGGCCCACCGCTAGACTTTCCTCAACGGGTGGTGGAAGCTGTTTTGATGGTAAATCTATTAAAACTGTTTAGCATGCAGGATAAATAGAAACCCAGGATTAGCAAGTGCAGTACTAAACGAGTGTGACCCTAAATGAATCAATAAATCAAACCGAAGAACAACTTCTTGCATTTATATAACGCCTTAAACGTCCCAAGGTGCTTCATAAGTGCATTATCAGACAAAATTTGACACCGAACCACATATGGCGATATTAGGACAGGTGACCAAAAGCTTGGTCGAAGAGGTAGGCTTTAAGGAGCGTCTTAAAGGAAGAGAGAGAGCTGGAAAGGCGGAGAGGTTTAGGGAGGGAATTCCAGAGCTTGGAGCTTAGAGATCTCAAAGAACAGCTACCAATGGTGGGACTATTAAAATCAGGGATGCTCAAGAGGCCAGAATTAGAGGAGCCCAGATATCTGAGGGTTGTGGGGCTGGAGGTTAGAGGGGAGAGACAATGGACGGATTTTAAAACAATGATGAGAATTTTAAAACTGAGGCATTGCTGGACCGGGAGCTAATGTAGGTCAGCGAGCACAGGGATGATGAATGAAGAGTATTGGTGCAAGTTACGGGCAGCAGAGTTTTAGATGAACTCAAGTTTACGGAGTGTGAAAGATGGGAGGCCGGCCAGGAGAGCATTAGAATTCGAGTCTGAAGGTAACAAAAACATGGAGGTGGGCTGAGGCAGGGGCCGAGATGGAGATGTTACGGAGGTGGAAAGAAGAGGTCTTGGTGATTGAGAGGATTTGGGATCGGAAGCTCAGCTCAGGGTCAAATAGGACGATGAGGTTACGAACAGTTTGATTCCGCCTCAGACAGTTGCCAGGGAGAGGGATTGAGTTGGTCGCTAAGGAATGGAGTTTGTGGTGGGAATCTAAGACAATGGCTTCGGTCTTCCCAATATTTGATTGGAGGAAATTTCTACTCATCCAATGTTGGGCAAGCAGCGTGACAAATCCGGGGCAGTGGAGGGGTCGAGTTGAGTTTCTTCAGTGTGCGTGTGGAACCTGTGATGTTTTCAGATGATGTCGCTGAGGGGTAGCATGTAGATGATAAATAGGGGGCCAAAGGTAGATCCTTGGGGGACTCCAGAGGTAATGAAGCGGGAAGAGGAGCCATTGCATGAGATTCCCTGGCTACAACTGAATAGACAAGAATGGAACCAGGCAAGGGCATTACCGATCAACTGGATAATGGAGGAGAGGCGTTGGAGGAGGATGGTGTGGTCAGCTGTGTTGAAGGGTTCAGACAGGTTGAGAAGAATTGAGGAAGGATAGTTTGTCACGGTCACAGTCACATAGGATGTCATTTGTGACTTTGATGAGGGCCGTTTCAGTGCTGTGGCAGGAGTGTAAACCTGATTGGTAAGGAACACAGAAGTTAATGAGGATGAAAAATGAACTCTACAAATGTTGCAGGAGAAAAATGAGGTATCCCACTGGGAGGAAAATAGAAAAAAATCAGAAACAGATTAAAAGTGTGATACGTGAGATACAAAGGAATTCATAAATGACGATTGCTGCAGAAAAAAATAGTAACAAATTATTTCAATAATATAGCAGTTAGAGGGCAGTCGGAGAAGAATTGAGAACCTTAAAAGATGCTAACCGGACAGAGACAAAAGGTAAACATTAAATGGTTAATACACTAAATGTTTACTTCCTCCAAGTATTCACCAGGCAAGACGTGAACAATAAAAAACAATCCAAGTTGAATTAGTAACTTTGACATAAATGAGATGGAGGTTCTAGACAGACTAAAAGGGCTCAAACTCTAGGAATACAGGAAACTTTCGATTTACCGACACCTAAATAACCGGAAATCTCGGTTAACCGGCAAAATTCAGGAGTAGGTTTAGGTAAGTTTTACTTCATATGCTACTTGCCTTCCTCGATCTGTTGTTGTGCAAGGGTGTGGCTGCAGCTGTTGCTAAGCTACAGAGACGCTTGGAACTTGTGGCCATTGTTCTGAACCTGTTGCTAAGCAACAGGGTTTGTTGCTTTATACGGAGCTCTCAGCTCTCCGTATCTTTTACTATAGCTTTCGGTTATCCGGAATTTTTGATGAACCGGCATCACATTGGTGCCGGATAAAAAAAAGTTTCCTGTAGATGATTAGTATCCTGCGGCACTCAGAGAGACAAGGGATGAGATCTGTGGGGTGTTGACTATTATAAGGGAGTTAAGGAATACTGAGGAAGTTTCACTGGACTGGGAACAAGTTAACATGAGACTCATTGTCAAAAAAAGTTGATAAAGCAAACCCAGGTAACTACAGATCCATTAGTCTCAGCAAAACTAGGTGAAGTAGTGGAATTGATAATCAGGAGTAAATAAAAAGGAGTATTTGTGTGATAGACTAGTAAATAATATGAATTCAGAAGGGAAAGTTTCTGCCTGACTAATGTCCTTGGCTTTATGGAAGAATTGACATCCAAAGTGGATTGTGGAAAGCCATACAACATAATGTACTTAGAATTCCAAAAGCTTTTGACAGTTTCAAATGAAAGGCTGCTAAAGTGTCAAGGATTCAAGATAAAATCTGGGAATGGATAAGAACTTAGCGAAAGGATATGAAACAGTTAAGCGTGATATCGAGGTGGTGGGAGAAGCAAACTTATGAGTGGAGTGCTCCAAGGAGTGCTTATAGGACGCCTGTCTGTTTATAATTTATATTGACAACCTGGATTCAGAGCCTCAATGCAAACTGATTAAATTTGCCAATAATATCAAACCTTGGAAGGGAGAGAGAATGAATGACGAACGAACAGGGGAACCAGTTGAATCAGAGGAAGAGGCCCATTATTTACCAAATGTGTTTGATAAAACATGTAGGTAGGCCAAAGAGTGACAGAAGAACTTTAATATGGCTAAGTGTGAAGTATTGCACATTGGAAGACAAATGCCCCTCAGAATCACTAAGATCTGTAATGGAATAGCTCACGATTGAAAGAGACATAGGGTGTTAATAGACTTGGTCCTTAATATGCACACTGTGGAACAACAACCAATAAGGCAAATAAAATGCTGAACTGTACAGCAAAATCAGCTAAGCACAAGTCACAGGAGGTCATGCTAAAATTGGAAATTGCTCCAATCAGACCACCCCTTAAGTACTGTGTCCAGTTCTGGTCATTGAGATGTAAGGGAGATGTTTATGTATAGAGAATGATGACAGGCCATCAAACCTATATCTGCTCACCCCGTACATAGATATTCAAACTCCAGAGGCATTGCAGAGAAGAGTCACATGACTTAGATTTTTCAGTCTTTGAACAGGTGGTTCAGAGTACACCTCATAGAAGTATTTAGGTTAGTAACTTGGTATAGGAAAAGTAAGTCCAGAACATCACTTCCAATTAAACTACTACAGTAGGACAAGAGGGCACAAATTCAAACTGATGAAAAGCAATTTGTAGACATATGTCAGCAAGACCATCACACAGTAATCAACACATGGAATGGTCTTTCAGGTCGACAAATCCTGCAGGGAGAAAGGAAAAGAGGTCCACTGAGACAAACATAAGAAAATGCAGAAACATGCCAAAAGGGTGTTGAGAGGGGCAAAGAGAGAACTCGAAAAAGCATAGCGGCATAACATAAGCCATGAAGGAATTTAAACATAAGGATGAAAATTTAAATGGGAGGTGTTGGGGGATTGGAAGCCAATATTGGTCAGCAAGGACAGGAGTGGTGGGTGAGCAAGACTTGGTGGGTGATAGGATACGGTCAGCAGAGTGTTGGAAGACCTGACATTTGCAGAGCTTGGAGGAGGGGAGGCTGGCCAGGAGAACATTGGAATAGTCATGTCTGGAATTGAGATGGAGATTGAAATCACCATGGATGAGGAGTCGCTCAATGCAGAGGCTGAAGTAGGATAGCTCAGGAGAAATGCGATGGGACTGGGGGGAGGCCTAGTAAACAAGGATTTTAAAGGAGAGACACGAGGGCTGGAACAAGGTGAAGTGTTCGAAGGAAAAGGTGCCAGAGGAATAGGGAGAGAGGCCAAGGTATAATTTGATAAGGGCCATGCCACCACCGCAACTATTTAGACGGGGCCAAGGGTAGACTATATAGCAAGGCGGGGCAAGATGTTGACACCTATGAGGCAACTTTCAGTTGGGATGTGTAGCTAAGGGTGTGACTTATAAATCTAAGGAGGTAATTTTGAAGTAGTTTCTGGCCTTGTTCAGGCCACATCTGGAGTACCAGTTTTGGTCTTCACATTTCAGGAAAATGTGTAATTATTGGAGGGAGTCCAGATGTAGGATACATGGCCGATTCCTGAACTTTGAGGATAGATTTGAGGAAAGATTGTCTGCCAGAAACTTTGTTCTCTCAAAGTGAAGGATGAAGAAAGATTTGACAGAGTTCTTTGAAATTTTCATGAGTATTGAGAATTTTGATCCAGGAATGTTCTTCGGTCAGGCACAAGATTCAAGGACTGGAGGGCACAGTTTAAAGTTAAGGGTGTCAAAAGAAAATAGGAAATGTAGGTAACTTTTTTTTCAGTAAGAAGCTGACAATGGTGGAGCAGATTCCCAGTGGGTTTCGTAGAAGAGAAAACCACAGCAGATTTTAGAAGGACTGGATGAATTCCAATTTGCAAAGGAGATACAGGGCTGTTAGCATGGTTAAGAAACTGAGGGAAAGTTTGGAAGGGTAAGTTAGGTGGACCAAAGGTAGTTGTCTCTGCTCACAATATTACTGTGTTGCTATGTATAGCGGTTTGGAAGTAATGTTTTGAACTCTTTCCTGGATGTTGGACCTGGATTGTATGGTATCTGAGACACTGTATGGTAAAAGACACTGCATGTGGTGAAAGACGTTGGAACCAGATTGTATTGGAGACATTGTGTGGTAAAAGGGGTTGATGTATGAAGAAAGGTTGAGCAGGTTGGGCCTATACTCATTGGCGTTTAGAAGAATGAGAGGTGATCTTATTGAAACATATTAGATTCTGAGGGGGATTGACAGGGTAAATGCTGAGAGGATGTTTCCCCTCGTGGGGGTATCTAGAACTAGGGGGCATAGTTTCAGAATAAGGGTCGCCCATTTAAGACGGAGATGAGAAGGAATTTCTTCTCAGAGGCTCGTGAATCTTTGGAATTCTCTACCCCGGAGAGCTGTGGAGGCGGAGTCACTGAATATATTCAAGGTGGAGATTGACAGACATTTGAACTACAAGGGAGTCGACGGATATGGGGAGAGAGCGGGAAAGTGGTGTTGAGGACAAGATTGGATCAGCCATGATCTTATTGAATGGTGGAGCAGGCTTGAGGGGCCGATTGGCCTACTCCTGCTCCTGTTTCTTATGTTCTTATGTGTGGTGAAGGATGTTGGACCCAGATTGTATCGGAGACACTGTGCATATGTGTAATTGTCTTTGATCCTTTTCCATAAATTGAAAAGCCTTGTTTCTTTTCCCTCAGAATCTGTTGCCAGCGCCAATGGTCATTCCCACAGTAAACGAGCTGGATCTCTTCAGGTAAGAACTGTTTCAGTGCAGCGAATGGACTTCAGTGAATATGACATGAGCCTAGCTGACCTCGTTGTGATGCTGCAATACAAATATTCAGATACCTTAGAAATGTTGGTGATCTTAAAAAAAAAAAGGCTACAGTATTTGGAACAGCCATCTTGAGCTATGGCATAAAATGTTCCATCTACAGTTATTTATTCTCTTTTGGGGAGGCTAAACTGTAAAATATCAACTGTGATTAACATTTAGGCCATTGAAGTAGACGATATGAATAGATTAAGAGACAATTGGATGCGTTTTGGAAAGAGGGATTGTGAGATATGATAAGAAGATAGATGGGTGGGATTGAGAGTATCATGAGCTTCTTGGACCCAATGGCCTTTACTTGACTCTATTTAGAAAAAAAAGATGGATATCCTTTGCTTTAACCCTATTCTGTTTCACTGATGAATTATTTTTGTGTCAGGTGTTTCCAGCCAATCCTCATCCACATCCAAATGCTTTGGGAGCTGATGTTGCTTGGAGAGCCAGTGATTGTTATGGCAACGTCCCCCACAGTTTCTTCAGATACTGTGCTGGCACTGACCAGGTGAGTAGAGAACTGCATACAGTAAATTTCTCATGGCACAAGCAACGTTTTTAAGGTACACTTCTTTGTTGAACTTCAGCTTTAGAGAACTGAATTAATTGACTGAATATGGAATTTAAAATTCGATATCACCCCGTTTGAAGCGCAATTATCGGCCAGGTGCAAAGTTTAGCGCCTGGCGCTAATTATCGCCTCCGACTGCAAACTTGGCTTCTATCGCCCCTGGAGGTGATTGGCGTGCTAAATCAGGCGCTACACACTTCTCTTAAGGCGCTAACGCTGAGGAGCGAGGCACTACCTCAGAGCGCTGGCAAAGCTCATGTGATATCAGTCAGCAATGGAACACAGACACACTGGCGCCGGCCAGTTCTTAAAGGGGATGGTCGATCTTGCTCTCCATCCACACCCTGCTCATTGCAGCCTTGAATCTCAGCCTCAGAGACCTGTACATCAAATCTGCTGGAAAGAACAATGGAGAGGCCCAGGGAAAGAGCTCAGAGTGCAGCCCCCATAGTCTCTTCTAAATTGATGCAAGGAAGGTCAAATCAAAATGAACCTGCAAAGTGCTGCTCAGTACCCATAACTCCTTCACACAGCATTGAATCGCTCCAGAAGTCTCTCTCAGAATGTGTGGTGCAAAAATGTGTGGTCTAAGCAAGGTTTGATACAAGTTTAACATGTCTTCTCTGCTTTTCAGTTCTATCCCTCTAGAAATGAACCCCAGTGCTTGGTTTGCTTTTTTTTATGGCCTTACTAACCTGCGTCGCTACTTTTAATGATCTGTGTACTTGTACGCCTAGATCCCTTTGCTCCTCTACCCCATTTAGGCCTAGAAATTGGGTTGGGGCGCCAAAGTGGCGCAAAAGCTGCCTGAGCGCAGGATTTAGCGCAGCGTTCGAGGCTTTAGCGATCGTCAGATATTCAGTTTCATTGCTCCTCGAGGGACACGGGGCGAGGCTCGAGGGGCTCCACGTCCCTCTTAGGGCGCTTGAAACTGAATATCGCAGCGCAACGTGCTGCAGCGCCACACGCTGCGGCACGGCACGCTGCGGTACTGCAGGCCTTCCTCCCACTGTTAAGGGGGAGGTGCCTGCAACAGCGCGATCCCCGCTCACGAGTGCTGGCAAATGAGCCCGGCACCAAGGAGAAGTGCCGGGCTCTCGGGAAACAGCCGGCAATGCCGCGGGGGGGTGGTTAGGAGGTCGGGAAAGGAGGTGCTGGCAGGCGGCTGCCAAAAAGGCGGCCGCCCCGCACCTCCACCTTAACTTGCGCCGCTGCCAGCACAGTAAGGCCCCGTGAACCGGGCGCGGGTAGCGAGCAGCACAACTGCGGCGTTCGCTACCAAATATCACCGATGACGTCATCGGTGGCGGCGCAGCGCAAATGCCTAACGCCACCATTAGCGCCCCTACTGAATATCGCGGGAGACGCAGCCAGTGGCGCTACAGCCACTGACTACCTCTTTAGGCGCTAACAGGTGGCGCTACTCACCCAATTTCTCCCCCTTAGAGTTTTATTATCCAAGCAGTTAAGTGGCCTCCTTATTCTTCCTACCAAAATGGAACACATCACACTTACCTATATTGAAATCCATTTGCCAATTCTGCAAGATTATTAATGTCTTTATATTTTGTCACATTTTTCCTTTGTATTAACTACACCTCCCAATTTGGTATCGTTCGCAATATTTTGAATTTGTTCTTATTCCCGAGTCCAAATCATTTATGCAAATTATGAACAACAGTGATCCAAGCACCGATCCTTATGGAACACCATTTTCCACCTTTTGCCAGTTTGAGTAGCTATCCTTACCCCCTACTCTCTGTTTTCTATTTTGTAGCCAGCTTGCTATCCATTCTGCTTCTTGCCCCCTGACTCCACATGCTCTGACTGTAGTCATGAGTCTACTATGCTGTACCATATCGAAGGCCTTTTGAAAATTCAAATATATTACATCTACTACATTACCCTCTTTCTGTTAATTGGAACAGTTGAGTCTGGAGATGACGAAAGCGTGGATGAGGGTTTCAGCAGCAGATGGGATGTTACAGAGAAGCTACGGAGGTGGGAGTAGGTACATTTTGTGATGGAGAGGATATGGAGTAGGAAGCTTAGTTCGTTGTCAAATAGAACGCCTGGTAACCCACCTCTTCAATCTTAATTGATATCAGCTCCACCTTCCTGCCCTTTGGATAGATGTCTCCAGCCCCCCTCAGCAAATTTGGTGAGCAGAATTTATCAGAAAGCTATTTTCTTTACATTTCCAAAAAACTTAGTCTCAATGACACATTTTACCCTTCAAAACTATTGTCAACAAGACATTCCATAGCTTAAAATAAAACTGCAGCTAATTCGCAGCACATGTCTAAGAACCTGACTATCTCTAATGATGCCAGTTTATTTGAATATTGTGCATGTCAATGGAATGTTCAGGGGGAACTCCAGAACCTGATTGCTTTGTTAGAGAGCAATCAAAGCATTTATTGTGCAAACTATGAAATTCCAGTAGAAAAGCAGTTAATAGGGATTGCTGAGTGGCCTGGGACAATACATTATCAGTTTATGTTTTATCTTCAGGCCATTCTACTCCATGTTATCGGGCAAGTAGAGTGGATTGAGCAAGCGGAAGTTTAATGCGTCTCTGTTAACTACTTTCTTTTTCATATGTTTAAGGGCTTTGTTTTGGTGAATCTGTCCATATCCTCCTCCACACAGAATTTGTGCATCTGAGCACAGTACACGGATTTGTTGTCAGTCGATGTGTTTTCTGTTGTAGTTGTATTGCACCGTTGAGATACTGCTGTGACTACCGGCCTTACTTCACCATCCATGACACTGAATTTAAAGAGTACACAACGCGAACACAGGCACCGTAAGTTAAAACATCAGGGAATGGTTTTATATGTGTTTTTTGAAGTGCTGGGATGGAGCCTGGCGGTTTGCACATTGAAGTGAAACTTCACATCTGCTGTAACTTGCACAGCAAGGGAACTTTGCTTTCCTGCTCCTAAGCACGGCAAGAAGCCAGTTACAATGCTCAGGAGCAAGGCAGATTGATGCTGCCTCCCTGTGCAAGTTAGAGCAGGCGGGAATGTGCAAGATCCCATCCTGCTCACAGTCAGCTGACCTGAAGCATTGAGAGAAACTCAGTCGGGAATACACGTGATGGCTAGGAAGAGGATGATAACAGTTGTAAACATTTTAAAAGTTTATCTTTGAAATTTTACAAGTACAGAGCCATCAAGAAAATAAAGCATCAACTTAAACTATAAAACAAAAGAAAGAAAGACTTGCATTTCTATGGCGCCTTTCACACCCTCGATGTCCCAAAGCACTTTACAGCCAATGAAGTACTTTTGAAGAGTAGTCACTGTTGTAATGTAGGAAACACGCCATCCAATTTTCGCACAGCAAGATCCCACAAGCAGTAATAAGATCAATGACCAGATCATCTGTTTTTTAGTGATGTTGGCTGAGGAATAAATATTGACCAGGACACTGGGGAGAACTCCCCTGCTCTTCTTTGATTAGTGTCATGGAATCTTTTAAGTCCATCTGAGAGTGCAGTTTAACATCTTGTCCGAAAGACAGCACTTCCGACAGTGTAGCGCTCCCTCAGTACTGAACCTTCGACAGTGCAGCTCTCCCATAGTACTGCCCCTCCGACAGTCCAACATTGTCTCAGTAATGAACGTCTGACAGTGCAGCACTCCTTGGCTACTACCCCTCCGACAGTACAGTGTTCCCTCGGTACTGCCACTCCAACAGTGCAGCAGTCCCTCAGTACTTCCCGTCCAACAGTGCAGCAGTCCCTCAGTACTTCCTGTCTGACAGTGCAGCACTCCCTCGGTACTGATCCTCCGACAGTGCAGCGCTCCCTCAGTTCTGCCCCTTCAACAGTGCAGCTCTCCGAGTAATGCCTCTCTGACAGTACAGCCCAGCACCCCCTCAGTACTGACCCTCTGACAATGCAGCACTCCCTCAGTACTGAACCTTCGACAGTGCAGCTCTCCCATAGTACTGCCCCTCCAACAGTCCAGCATTGTCTCAGTAATGAACCTCCGACAGTGCAGCGTTCCCTCGGTACTGCCACTCCAACAGTGCAGCAGTCCCTCAGTACTTCCCATCGACCGTGCAGCTCTCCCTCGGTACTGACCCTCCGACAGTGCAGCACTCCCTCAGTACTTCCTCTCCGACAGTGCAGCACTCCCTCAGTACTGATCCTCCAACAGTGCAGCAGTCCCTCAGTTCTGCCCTTTCAACAGTGCATTGCTCTGAGTAATGCCCCTCTGACAGTACAGTCCCACACTCCCTCGGTACTGACCCTCCCACAATGCAACACCCCCTCGGTATTGACCCTTCGACAGTGTAGTACTCCCTCAGTACTTCCCCTCCGATAGTGCAGTCCCTCAGTACTTCCCCTCTGATAGTGCAGTCCCTCAGTACTTCCCGTCCGACCGTGCAGCTCTTGCTCAGTGCTGACCCTCCAACAGTGCAGCGCTCCCTCAGTACTGCCACTCCGACAGTGCAGCACTCCCTCAGCACTTCCTCCAGCAGTGCAGCGCTTCCTCAGTATTGCATTGGGGTAGCAGCCTAGATTTTGTAAATTCCAACAGGAATTGTACCCAGGAATAGATAGGTAATAAAGATTAGAAATGAAAGTAGGGACGGAAGAACATGTATAAAGACGCACTAATCGATGTCCCATGGCATTGCATCTGGGTAGTCGAGACCAAGTATAGTGGTCAGGTGAAGTGTGGTAATTGCCCTCACGTTCCTTCTCCAATCTGTTCGTAGACTGGCTGTTTATATTTTAGCAAGCTGAATCATGAAGCTGTTTTATTTCTCAGACAGCAAGTGAACATGGTCAGACTCAGTTCAATCATACAATAGCAGTGCAAAATAATGACTATGCTGTTCCTCCCCACATCAATGGGTTGTCTGACTTAAAATAATTTCTAACTGGGAGCCTGCAATGATGAAGCTAAAAGGGTTAGGGTGCAGCTCGCGTGGCCACTATTGGAGGATGTGTGTGATGAGACCATATAGAGATTGACGTAAGAAAACTACTAGGCACTTGGTCTAAGTATTAAACAAGGCTTTAATCAACTGTTTTTCAACATGGAGATCTAGTTGTGTCCTTCACTAGTTCCTGTTAAAGAATGTACTGAGCAAGCTGGGCCCATGCCTGAGTATTTATATTCTCCCTGGACAGCGCCACCAGCAGGCCGCCCAGTATCATTTCATAAGTCATTTCCACATGAATGACCAGATTCATGTCAGAGCCTGTGAGTGAGGATAGGATTGGGGATCAGGAATGTGCATGCGTGATATGCCTCACATGGTTGAAGAGCTGTGAGATGTGACCTCGGCGATCTCCTCCCACATCCGCCGCATTATTTGCCTCTCTGGCCTCCTACCCCCCCAGCGAGTAGAGGACATCCCTCCTCCTCTGTACCTCCTCCACCAGTGTCTTGTCCGAGAACTTGTGAGCCCTCTCCCTCAGTCCCTGAGCCATCCTGATGTAAGATTAGGATCACAGGTCACACACAGACTACCCAAAGGGCCTTAGGAGTTGTAAGGCTTTTTATTAAAGAGCTACAGTTTTAAAGCATAATCAGATACTACATGTGGTTTAAGCTAAGTATAACAGACATACAACCCGTGACAGTAGAAAGCGATCTACGACTCCCGAAGCGGAATGCCATGACCGGACGGACGGTGAGGAAGTACGGTGGTCTCGGATTGGGTGGATTCCTGCAGTCTGCTGCAGCGGTCACTTCCATTGGGTCATCCCTTGAGGTGTTAGGCCATCAGCCACCTCAGAGGCTAAACTTGACCAAGGTGTTAGGCCGTAGCCACCTCGGGGAAGCCTTCGCCCCTAACTGCCTGATTTCCCCTCTCGGTCGTCTATATATAGTTATTTCGGTGGGCTGGTTATTACCTGGTATCAATCATTTGTTCCTCATCCTATTGTCCAATTACAAGGGAGAGGCTACCTACAACAGCCCCCTCCCAGCCTCATGAGGTCATTTTCCTCTTTATCTCTGTTCTAAAGGTCTTGTTGCCCTCTTGTAGACAGCTTGTTTATCCTACAGCTCCTTGCTGCATCCCGTATCCTAGCTATACCCACTAGAAGGCTTGTTTTTGTGTTCTGACCTTGTAATTCAACTCTCTGTACAGCTATTTTTCTGACATAACTGGAATCTTTCTGTGTCATCAACTTGGGCAAACTGTTGATCTCGGGAACCCGTAACAGACTATTATTTCTTTCAATCCACGATTTCTTACACTGATGCGTGTCATTGTCTGTCAGCCAGTGCACTCCACACCTTCAATGGAAGTAGGTGCATGGAGGCTACATATACTGCTCCACGAAAATTGCTCCTAATTGCTTAAGTGTTAAACATGCAGGTATCCATTTTAGCGCCTCCAGGCATGTTTAAATCATGGTAATCACCAATTAGCCCCAAAATTGCGGGCTAGAACCAGACTTTTAAACAGACGTGTCTTATTAGCACTGCACCCACTTAGTGCCTGTTTACACCCTTTCCCCCAATAACCCCCAAGTCTAAAGCTGTTATACTGAAGTTGTATATTGCTCTTTTTAAGGCACATCTTGCGTACTGCATTTAATTCTGGTCATCCAGATGCAAGAAAAGCATTCAAAACTCTTAAAGAAAAGAAAGACTTGCATTTATATAGCGCCTTTCACGACCACCTGACTTCGCAAAGCGCTTTACAGTCAATGAAGTACTTTTGAAGTGTAGTCACTGTTGTTAATGTGGGAAACACGGCAGCCAATTTGCGCACAGCAAGGTCCCACAAACAGCAATGTGATAATGACCAGATAATCTGTTTTTATGATGTTGATTGAGGGATAAATATTGGCCAAGACACCAGGGATAACTCCCCTACTCTTTGAAATAGTGCCATGGGATCTTTTACGTCCACCTGAGAGTGCAGACGGGGCCTCGGTTTAACGTCTCACCCAAAAGACGGCACCTCTGTTCAGAGTCCATGAGGCCAATCTAGTGTCAAAGACTGAGCTATGAGGAAGGTTATGGTGGAATAGGAAAAGTTTATCTGGAGCAATATTTCAAGTTAAACCATGACTGCAGTACAAGAGGACATATGTACAAACTGATAAAATATAAATTCAGAACTGATTTCAGAAAATATTTCTTCACTTGAATGGAGTGGAGTTAGAATTCATATATAATTTAAGGGATAGTTGGGTGCTGTGTGCACCTGGAAGTAGGAAGACGGAAGGAAAATTGGAGGAATCATCATACACCTAGCAGCTGAGTCGATAGTGGCAGATAGAAGTCTCGGAGTAGGTTGTATAAATGTACAAGAAACTCTCGTTTAAACGGCACCTAAATATCCGGAATTCTCTATTAACCAGCAAAATTCATACTCCAAAAACACCTCAATAACTGGAAATGTTGCCGAGTCCGAGTCTCCCGCGGTGGCTGAGTTAGTCAGTGGGGGTAGTTCTCCAAACTGCCACTACTCGGCTTCTTGGCACTGTCAGAAGTCCAAACACCTCAATAACAGGAGTCTGACTCTTTGTTTGTTAAAAATAGCCTTGGTAGATAACCCTCTCCGTCATCCGGAATTTTTAATCAACCGGCACCATCCCGGTCCCATCGGTGCCGGATACCAGAGAGTTTCCTGTACTCCCTCCACTATGTTTGTGCATGTGAGAGTCAGAATAATGTGGAAATGGGGTTCTGTACATTCACAAATACCAATTCTAATTAGGGGATTTTGTGACATGTTAATACTAACCAAATCCTTTGTAAGTTTGTAACTAGATGTTTAGGACTGGTTGCAACATTCTATCGTATGTGTGTGTTCCCTATAGCATCAATCCCGGAGCACTATACCTAGAGTGGGTTATTTTCATTACTCCTAGTACTCTGTACTGACTTGGGTGTTACGATTTTTTTTGACTAGACCAAATGTTGTCCTGGGAGTGACCAATCCTTTCTTCATCAAAACATTTCAGCACTGGCCGCACATTATCCGTATTGGAGAAATCAAAATGTCAGGTAAGGAAGGAATGATGAGCATAACTTGGTGTTCTAGGACACAGTTCACAAATATGCGCAGAGTGCTGTGTTCATGGAAAAAGGGTTCAGCAAATTTCTTCTTCTTTGAGGGAAACCAGTTTTGGGTCATTTTGCATTATGGCATCATGTGCAAGTAATGTGATGATTAAATGTCAAACTTCTTTTCATGAATTTGTAAGAGCATAGGAGCCGAAGTAGGCCATTCAGCCCCTCGAGCCTGATCCGCCAGTCAATTCGGTGGAAATCTTTAAAAACTATAAAAATTGGAATGCAAAATACTTCACAAAGCTACACAGAAACAGATATTTCAGATAAAGGCAGAGAGTATTCTTTTCCAAACACCGTATTTGACACTTGAGAACAATAAGAACATGGAACAGGCTCGAGGGACCGTTCCTGTCACTCAGTTTGATCATAACTGATCGTATTTTAACTCCATTTACCCATCTTCGCTCCATATCCCTTGATACCTATACCTAACAAACCGATCTCGGTCTTAAAGATTCCAGTTGACTCCCAGCATCCACAGCATTTTGGGGGAGAGATTTCCAGATTTCCACTATCCTTTGTGTGAAAATGTGCTTCCTGATTTCACTCCTGAACGGTCGAGCTTTAATTTTGAGGTTATGCCCCCTTGTTCTGGATTCCCCCCACCAGAGGAATTAATTTCTCTCTATATCCCCTATCAAATCCCGTAATAATTTTAAACACCTCGATTAGATCACCCCTCAACCTTCTCAACTCCAGGGAATACAAGCCAAGTTTATGCAATCTGTCCTCATAATTTAACTCTTTAAGCACTGGCATTATTTTGTTAAATCTGCGCTGTACTAAGGCCAATATATCCTTCCTGAGGTACAGTGCCCAGAACTGAACACCGTATTCCAGATGGGATCTGACCAAGGCTCTGTACAACTGAAGCATACCTTCCTCCCGTTTGTATTCCAATCCCCTTGAGATTTAGACTAACATTCCACTAGCCTTTTTGATTACTTTTTGTGTATGTGCACTAGCTTTTAGTGATTTGCATACATGGACACCCAAATCTCTCTGCTCCTCCAGAGCTCCTAGTCTCTCGCCATTTAGAAAATGTGTATTCTCAAATCCAATGCAGATGACCTCGCACTTCCCCACATTGAACTCCGTCTGCCACAGTTTTGCCCACTCACTTTGTTTTTCTATGTCCCTTTCCAACTTTCTGCTCTCATCTACACTACTTACTGTGCCACCTAACTTAGTGTCATCAGCAAACTTAGATATACCGCTCTCTATTCCTTAATCTAAGTCATTAATATATATGGTGAAAAGCTGAGGCTCCAGAACAGATCCTGGGGAACACCACTTGTCGCATCCCGTCAATCAGAATACGTTCCCTTTAACCCTACTCTCTGACTCCTTCCTCCCGACCAATTACTAACCCAGGTCACCACATTAACTTCAATTTCATGTGCTTTCATTTTTTGTGCTGTTTCTTATCGAATGCCTTCTGGAAGTCCATAGTGACAACATCAAATCATTGACCCTTTAATGAGAAAAGTCGTTTGTTTATATAACTAGGATAGCGGAATCAGGAAATGCAAGTTGGATGACATCAGGATATAGTTATGAAGAGAAACTTAAGATCCTGGCACTATTTCCACTGATGCTGATTTGTTGGAGGTTTTTTAAAATTCTGAAGGTTTTTACTGAAGTGAATAGGGAAAGATTATTTTTTTTGTTCAGGGCGACAGTGATGAGGAAAAATTCTTTACATGGAGAGTTACTAGAGAATAGAATTCTTTGCTACAAGGAGTAGTTGAAGCAGAGAAGATTGGATAAACATTTGAGCTAGAGAAAGATGCAGGGCTCTGGGCAAAGAGGAGGGCAGTGGGGTCAATTTTTGGACTGCTCTAACAATGAGTATATGAAAACATCTGTAGTTCTGTGGTTCCATAGAAACATATTCATATAACTTGCCATGCAGAAGGAAGCCAATTTTCCTATAATGCAGGTATTAGCTCTTAAACTGGAGCTGTCCAATCAAGAAAATATCTACAACAGACCCAAATCTGTAATGCCCTTTAAGAGCTAGGTGCCGCACTTTCGTGGCTGTTGGCTGGCCTCACTTTCCTGTTGTCAGGTCTCGCTCCTTGCACAAGTATTCCATGTACAGAATATTCTAATGAGGGGGCAGGGTTTACATCTCAAAATCAAGCTCAGCTGGTCCCCCTTGCACCGTGTGTGGAATCCAGAGTTCCAATCTCAAAACTTCAGGTTCTATTTGATGATTTCATGCACACGGCAAGTCACTTCCTGATGCTCATTGAAATAAAGGTCTTTTTGCTGCATTTTAAAATGTGAATGTTTTCTTTCTGTAACATACGAGAGCATATTGTTCAAAATATGTCCTACCTATAAAAAAAAATACTGAAAAACCGAGGCGATGGATTAAAGTCTATCATGGAGCTAAGTTAGAGTTCTGAGTTAAGAGACTCTCAGACTGAACTGAGATCGGGTCTGGGTTTTAAAATAGTGAGATGAATGGTTAATTAAGATTTGGATTGTCTTGGACTGTGAGCACAGAGGTAGAGGAAACAACTGCAAGGTAGACCCCAAGGAGATCCTGAGATTCAATTTTCCCTGCAGTGTAGTGGGCATTTAACAAAACGGCTTAGGCTATTTCAACATCTTTAAAAATGTCATCCGGTCTTGAATGAGCCACAGTTTTCTCCTGTTAAATATTGGACAATCCAAAGCCTGTCTTTGGCGCCCACCACAAACTTCATACTCTCGCCAGCATTCTGTTCCCTTCCCTGGCCACTGTCTCGGGCTGAAACCGACTGTTTGCAACCTACGTATCCTCAAGCTGAGCTTCTGACCCCATATCCCCTCCACCACTGCCTACTTCCACCTCAGTAACATTGTTCATTTCTGCCCCTACCTCCGCCCATCTATTGTTGAAACTCTCATCCATGTCTTTTTGACCTCCAGACTCAACTATTCCAATGCTCTCCTGGCCGGTCTGTCCTCCACTCTCAGTAAATTTCAGCTCATTCAAAACTCTACTGCCCATATCCTATCCTGCACCAAATCCCACTGTCCATGCTGATCTATGTTGATTCTTGGTCTCGCACTGCAGCAGCCAATTTGTATGCAGCAGGGTTTCACAGACTTAATGCAGGTAATTAACCAGTGTAATCTATTTTTGGTGTGTTGGTTGAGGGATAAATGTCACTCAGGAAATTGGGAGAGCTTGAATAATGCCATGGGATTTTTTATGTCCACCTGAACAGGCAGGTGTGGCCATGGTTTAATGTCTTATCTGAAAGATGGCATCTCCGACAATGCAGCACTCCCTCAGTCCTGCACTGAAGTGTGAGCCTAGATTATGTGAAGAAGACCTAGATAGGAATAATTGAACCTACAATTACTGACTCGTAGGTGAGAGTGCAATCACTGAGCCAAGCTGAATGCTCTCTTATAAAAATTGTTACAAGTTTGGTTCTTGCCTTGTATATTCTCTTCAGTACAGTGCTATTAATCATTCCTATAGGTGGTCTGACAGTCTTACATTTGATGGTGTAGCCATACTGGCCAATATCTAACTAACACAATACAATAAACTGAGGTGTAACAGTATCGCCCCCTTGTGATCTGAACTGGATATTTGTGTATTTTGCATATGCTGCTTCAGTCTGTTTGAAGGAAGACCAAGAAAATATTTGGTAAGATAAGGCCAGATACAAATTGTTAAGCTGCCTTATTTCACAGCAAGTGAACTAACAGAGCAACAGTCATGATTGGACTCAGTTCAATTAGGCCAATTAGAGACAGAGGGCATGGCTAAGGTACTAAATGAGTACTTTGTATCTGTCTTCACGAAAGAAGAGGATGCTGCCAATGTCACAGTAAAGGAGGAGCTAGTAGAGAAATTGGTTGGCATAAAAATAGATAAAAGAGGAGGTACTTAAAAGGTTGGCAGCGCTCAAAGTAGAAAAGTTACCCGGTCTGGATGGGATGCCTTCTAGGTTGCTGAGGGAAGTAAGGGTGGAGATAGTGGAGGCTCTGGCCACAATCTTCCAATCCTCCTTCGATATGGGATAGGTGCCACAGGACTGGAGGATTGCAAATGTTACATAAGTAAGTATAAAATGACTTAAAAATAAAGTGAGTGGAACAATTAATAAAAACAAATGAAATTGCCTACATAGCAATGTGCACAGCATCTGAAACAAAACGGGGGAACTGAAAGCAATAATTCATAGCGAGGAGCCAGATGTAGTCGGGATAACTGAAACATTGCTGCATAAAGAACAGGACAAGCAGTTAAATATTGCAGGATATAATGTATTTAGAAAGGGTAGGGAAGGAAGAAGGGTAGGGAAGGAAGAAGAGCTAACATAATGGCAGCAGAAAAAAGGGACATAACTAACATTAAGATAGAAACAGAATCCATTTGGATTGAGATAAAGGATAAGAAGGGATCGATCACACTAATAGGGGTATATTACAGACCACCTAATAGTGAAAGGGAAGTGGCGGAAGAAATATGTAACAAATCTATGAAATGAGCAAGAGACATAGAATAATAAACATGGGTGATTTCAACTACCCCCAAATAAGCATATGAGGGACAAGGGAATAGAAGGTTTTGCTGATAGAGTTAGATGAAGAAGGATGGGAGGAGACTTGAGTGGAACATAAACACTGGCATTGACTGGTTGGGCCTAATGGTCTCTTTCTGTGCTGTATATTCTACGTAATTCTGTGTAAACAAACAGGCAAGAAGAGGTAGTGATCGAGGAAAAGGGAATGGCAATTTTATAATGTGTTCAGGACTCCTTTCTTGCCAGTACGTAAGAAGCCCAACAAGAGAGCAATCACTGCTGAATCTAGTAATGGGAAATGAACCAGAGCAGATAAGAGAAGTAAGTGTAGCGGAGCATTGAGGCAATAGGGATCACAACATAATAATGTTTAAAATAATGATTGAGAAAGACATAAGTAAGACCAAAACCAAAGTAATAGATAGGAAAAAATGCTAATTTTGAGGGGATGAGAGTAGAGCTAGGGAAAGTAAACTGGAAAACATTTTTGACAAAGATAGAACAGCAGTGTGAAATATTTAAAAAGGTGTTCAGTAGAGTTCAGGAGAAATATATTCTGCTAAAAAACAACAGACTAGCCACTAATGAAACACCGTGGATTAATAAAGAGTTAAGGCTAAAATTGAAACGAAAGAAAATGCATACACTAAGTATGTAGACAATTAAGGAGAGGATGACGAAAGGGAATACGAAGAGGCTTAGAAAGAAGTCAACAAAAAAAATTAAGAAAAAAAAAAAAGGAATATAAAAATAACAAAAGAAAAATCAGGACAGGGCTAGGGCCACTAAGGGATGCACAATTAAACTCAAGTAATGGTAATGAAATGGCAGAAATCTTGAATAGTTACTTTGCCTCCGCATTTACCAGGGAGACTAACTTGGCGGACAATGAGCATGTCATTAGAAGAAGTGATCAAAAAGTTATAACGACATTTAAGATGGAAAGGGGGGAGATAATTGATAAACTAATCAAACTAAGAGAGGATAAAAAAATCCCTGGTTTGGATGGATTGGACATATTAAAAGAAATTAGGGGATGAAATCACAGAAGCACTATCACATATATATAAAAATTCATTAGAAAAGGGAATAGTGCCAGAGCACTGGTGGACAGCTAATGTTATTCCTATATTTTAAAAAGGGACAGGGAACTATAGGACAGATGGCTTAACGTTTGTTGTTTGGAAATATAATGGAACCTTTACTCAAAGATGTAATAGAAAAACATCTGGAAACTAAAAATATAATGAAGAGTAGTCTGCACGGATTTCAAAAGGGAAGGTCATGCTTGATCAACCTTATTGAGTTCTTTGAAGGGGGAGACCAAAACTAGGGCCATAAATATAAGATAGCCAAAAAATCTAATAGGGAATTCAGGAAAAACTTCTTTACCCAAAGAGTGGTAATAATGTGGAACTTGCTATTACAAGGAGAGGTTGAGGCTGATAGCATAGATATATTTAAGGGGAAGTTGGATAAGCACATGAGGGGGAAAGGAAAGCTTATTTGCATTTTAACCACCTCTTGTCTCTGTGTTTTGTTTGAACTTGTGTTAATACACTTTGCTTTTAAAATATCAACTTTCAAATAGATATCTTTTCCAAATCCATTCTGTAGCAAAATGATGAAAACAAATCCCAAAATGTGGTATAAATATTATATAAACCCATTTTAAAATGTTAGAAAGACAGACTTGCATCTATATAGCACCCTTCACAACCTCCGTTCATCCCAAAGTGCTTTACAGCCAGTGAAGTTCTTTTGAAATGTAGTCCTTGTTGTAACGTCAGAAACACGGCAGCCAACTTGCACACGGCAAGGTCTGAAGATTGTATAAAGTAATAACATTTCTTGCTTAATTGCTATTGATA
The DNA here is from genome assembly GCF_052327205.1 of Somniosus microcephalus. NCBI lineage: Eukaryota > Metazoa > Chordata > Chondrichthyes > Squaliformes > Somniosidae > Somniosus > Somniosus microcephalus. The sequence goes on from NC_141003.1 coordinate 60,739,520, forward strand.
ACTCACTCAAGCTATTCTCTTGGAGTCTGGTGTTATAAGCCCAGGATGTGTAACTGACTTGTACCGCCTGTGTTATTCTACGTGAGTTGTGCTTCCACTTTTATCCTGTATATGCAGTAGGTTTGTCCTGTTGTTTTATGTGTTTCACCTATTGTCATTGATCTATCATCTAACCTCAATTCAGCACAAGTTCTGTGTTCGATAGTTTCTTGACTCCTCTCTGAAGCATAAAGTGGAACTCCAGCAATCACAGCTTATTCAATCTCATTATGATTTTGTTTTTCAGGTGATTTACCCAAACAAATAAAAGTCAAGAAACTGATGAAGCTTAGGACACTGGACACAAAGCCAGGTACTGGAGGTCTGACATTCACTTTGGGATCCTTCTCAAGTCATGCCCTGCAACTTATTGAACTATAAATGGATCACTTTGTGTTGTCAGGAGTCTCTGGCAATTAAAATGGAGTGGCACAAACTGCCAGACACTGCTCTTTTATTTCTCAAACTTGAGTTCAAATCCAGTCCAGATGCAGTAGCTGAAGATCTCTTTCTGGTAAGGACTGGGTAGTGCAGTGAGGCAAACACTATCCTTTTATCTCCCGGACCCCTCTCTGATCTGTCTGCTTTCTCTTTAGGAGATCTGGTAATTGAACCAACAGGAAACAAGAGAGTTGGAAAGTAGGACTCACAGAAGACAGATTTGGCAGGAGATTGCTTTCTTTTCCAGTGCTTTAGAAATGCAGTGAGAGGTAACTGGCATCTAGTGACAAATGAGCCAGATAGCATTCTAACAATTGACATAGTGACACCTCTAGATGATAGCGACCATAAAATTATCACATTTGACATAGAATCATAGAATGATACAGCACCGAAGGAGGCCATTCTGCCCATTGTGTCTGTGCGGGCTCTTTGGTAGAGCTATCCAATTAGTCCCACTCCCCTGCTTTTTCCCCATAGCCCTGTAAATTTTTCCCCTTCAAGTATTTATCTAGTTCCCTTTTGAAAGTTACCATTGAAGCTGCTTCCACCAACCTTTCAGGCAGTGCATTCCAGATCATAACAACTCACTGCGTAATTCTTTTCCTCTCATACCGCCTTCTTTTTTTTGCCAATCACCTTAAATCTGTGTCCTCTGGTTACTGATCCTTCTGCCACTGAAAACAGTTTCCCCTTATTTACTCTATCAAAACCGTTCATGATTTTGAATGTCTCTGTCAAATCTCCTTTTAACCATCTCTGCTCCAAGGAGAATGTTGTGTCTCCTTGTGTTCTTATACTATATATTTTACAGACACTTTTAGTTCATTTTAGTTAGTGCTTTTTACTTAGCTGTATTCTTGCTTTTGTTACAGTGCTGCCGCATGGTGCGGAGTGATACAAGATGTCCGACGCTGCCCACATAGCAATATAACTACACCATACCAAAGTAGTTCCATACCAAAGTAGTTCCATTTAACGATGTGATACTATAACAATGTAACATCCCTCTTTCTCAAAAAACTAAAACATGAAATTTAACAATTTAAATTAACAAATATATCTAAACTATTATTATCAACTACAAAGAATCGTGAGTTTTTTTTTATTCGCGATATCGCTCAGGTGGTTGGATGTTGTCCCTCCATCTTGTGGATTTGGTGGTGACCATTCCTCTCTGCGGTGTTTTGGTGTGTTCCGCTCTCTTTGTTGTTGTTGCTGTCGCCTTTGGAGTTGGAGTGTGCATGTTCGTGGTTGTTTGATTTGTAGCGCTTGTTTCTGGTGTTGTACTGCTTGTGGTAGCTGGTGTTGTCAGTGTTGCTGATGTTGTCTGCTGCTTATCCAGTTCAGGTGAAGGTCTGATGTGGACTCTGTTCCGTCTGTATTGGTTACCAGGTTCAGTCTCTACGAAGTAGGATCTTGGAGTATCAGCTTTTCCAATGACCTTGGCTGGATTCCAGGTTTTCAACACCGGGTCTTGCACATGCACTAATTGTCCATTCAGCAATTCTGGTAGCGTCTTTGCATGTTTATCATAATGTTTGCTTCCTACAATTTGTGCTTCTGCCAGCTTTTGTCTGAAGTCCTCCTGGTCCTGGGGAGGATGTATTTTTGCTGGTAGTGTAGTCTTAAACTTCCTCCCATTCAGCAATTCCGCAGGTGATTTCATGTCTGCTTTCAGTGGTGTTGATCTGAGTGATAGGAGGGCAAGGTCTTGGTCTTCCTCCATCTCACTACTTTTGATGAGAGTTCTCTTGACAGTCTGGATCTGTCTTTCGATGAACCCGTGTCCCCTTGGGAAATGTGGGGATGAGGTTACTATTTTGAACCCATACTTTTCTGCCAGAGCTCTGAATTCACTCGATGTGAACTGGGTTCCATTGTCACAGATTACCTTTTCCGGGATTCTTTGTTCAGCAAATAAGCTCTTTGCAATCCTGATGGTAGTTGTGGCTCTCAAGTCTTTCATTATTCTCACAAAAGGAAACTTGGAATAGTAATCTACCACTATGAGATACCATTCTTGATTGCGCATGAAGAGATCTGCCCCAACAGTGTGCCATGGTCTTGACGGTATTTCACTAGGTATCATCTCCTCTTTCTGTTGTGCATTTCTGTATTTCTGGCATATACCGCATGCAGAGACCATCTGTTCGATACTTTTGTACATGCCTATCCAGCATACAGCTGATCTGGCGCTCAGCTTGCATTTCTCCATTCCCATGTGGCCTTCATGTTTGAGATGGAGAAGTTGTGTCTGCATCGTCTTTGGCACGATGATCCTCGATCCAGCAAGGAGAATACCGTCTTCTACTGCAATATCGTCTTTAATCGTCCAGTATTGACGAATTGTCGCCTGTACCTGCTGGATTCTCTCTGGCCACCCCTGTATTACTTGTTGTGTGAGTAGTTGCAACTCCTCATCTTTGCTAGTCTCATCTCTGATTTGACTGAGCTTTGTAGGGGTAACATTCACTAGGTGGTGGATTTTTACTGTTAGGCCCTCCACCTCGTGTTTCTCATATGGTGACAATCGAGACAACGCATCTGCTAGCACCATTTCCTTTCCTGGCTTATATTTAAGCGTGAAGTCATAGCTTTGGATCCTTAGAAGTAGTCTTTGCAGTCTTGCAGGCGCTTTGCACAGATTCTTCTTATAGATCTGTTCTAGTGGATGATGGTCACTCTCTATTGTAAATCGCCTGCCATATAGGTATGTATGGAATTTCTCACATCCGTACACTACTGCTAATAGTTCTCTTTCTATGTTGGCGTATCTCGTCTCGGCTGACGTCAAGGCCTTTGATGCGAAAGCTATCGGCTTTCCTTCCTGCACCAGAGCTGCCCGTAGTCCTCTGGTAGAAGCGTCTACTTGCAGAGTGACTGGTTTTCTTCTGTCATAATATGACAGACTTGTTTCTTTGCACAACAGTTCTTTAAGTTGTTTGAAATTCCTTTCGTGTGATTCAGACCACTGGTATTCGGCGTCTTCTTTCAATAGCTCTCTGAGATTTGTTGTCTGTTCCGACATGTGTGGGATGAAAGAACTCATGCATTGGACCAAGCCGAGGTAACTCCTCAGCTCTTTCTTGTCTTTGGGTGGTTTCATTTCAGCAATCGCCGCAATCTTCTCTGGATTTGGCTTGACTCCCTCTGGTGTATAAATCATACCGAAGAATTGCCATTCCTTGACTTTAACTATGCACTTATCTACATTTAACTTGATGCCAGTCTTCCTGGTACTCTCCATGGCCTCATGTAGGTGCATGTCATGGTCTCTTTAATCTGCTCTCTAGATCTGAATATCATCAGCTATTCCTATAGCTCCTTCACAGCCTCTATGTCTCATCTATTTTCTGTTGAAAGATATCTTGACTGACCTTTAGCCCGAGTGGTAGCCGCAGGAATTTGTAACGCCCAAATGGTGTGTTGAATGTTGTTGATTCCTCATCCAACTTCATGTTCCAATATCCATTTCTGGCATCTAGTTTTGAGAAAACCTTGGCTCCTGCCAGTGATGGCGTAATCTCCTCTAGCGTTGGGGTGGGATAGTGGTCCCTCTTTATCGCCTGGTTTAGATCTTTGGAGTCCAAACATATTCTGAGATGCCCGTTTGGCTTTTATCGTACCGTAGTTGAGTTTACCCAGTCTGTGGGTTCAGTGACCTTTACGATCACTCCCTTTTCTTCCATCTCCTTTAGCTCTCTTTCAAGCTTTGTCTTCAGCTCGATGGGTACTTTTCGTGGAGCATGGATAACGGGCTTTACCTCTGGATCGATGGTGATGTGGTATTGGAAATCTCCGAAATATCCCACTGTATCATCGAAACATTCCGGATACATGTCTATCAAGTCTTTTTTACTCTTGATTTGTGGGCGGTTCTCCAGTGGGGTGTTGCTGTCTATCTTCAGTGACGTTTCCGTCAGCTCGTGATGCACTGAGATCAATCTCAACTTCTCGCAGCTGTTTAATCCCAGGATCGCTGGCCCCTCAGTGTCGGTGACATAGAACATGCAGTTGATGTTCTTTCTTTTATGTGTCCCTTTGATAAAGGTTATTCCGAGTTGTTTAATCTCACTCCCCTCGTATGCTGTCAGCGTGACATTACTTGCCTTTAAACAACCGCTTTTCGGGTAGCCATCTTCTCTCAGGTTTTCGGGAAAGATCTGCTGGTACAGTCTCAATGGGAGAATGTTGCTCTGAGCCCCTGTGTCCAGCTTCAACTTTAAGTTGATGGTTGTGGGCTGACCTTTGACCTTTTTTTTAAATTTGGATGATGGTGTGCAATTCTCTCCTCGGAGTATTTTCCGCTTTGGACATCTCGTGAAGCTGTATCTTTATGGTTTCGATGTTTAGTGCATTGTCGTGATCATCATCATCATCGTGCTCATCCATGGCACGGATATTGTGTTTCTTTCTCTGGTTCTGCTGTCTGCCTTTGTTTTTGATGTATGTTCCTCCTTTCTTCGTTCTACACCTCTTTTCCCAGTGGTTTAGTTTGCCACATGCATTGCAGCTTGTTCCATATGCTGGACATTTCCTCTTGTCTGTGTAATCGTGCGGTCTTCCACAATTTCTGCACATGTTTCCCCCGTTGTCATGTGCATGTCTTTGTGTGTTGTACTTTTCTCTCACTGCATCCACTTTGTTGTCCATCTCAGAAGCCGTCCGCATGTCAGCCGTTTGAGAAATCAGCGTTTTCATTTGCTGCTTCATGGCTTCATGAGCTCTTGCAGTATCTATAGCTTCTGTTATTCTGAGCTTTTCTTTTCCTATCAGGGCTTTTTGTACCTCTACCTGCGCTGACCCCCATATTAGCTGGTCCACAAGCCTTTCCTCCATTTCCTTAAATTTACACTTGCTGGCTTCATTTCTCAGCCTTGTCAGGAAATTGTCAGCTGACTCACCGGGTTCCTGTCTTAGACTCTGGAATTTGTATCTGTGTATACGGTGATTGGATTTAGGCTCTAGATGGTTGCTGAATTTATCAAAAATTGTCGCTGGGTTTTCCTTTTCCTCTTCAGTCAAACTTCAGCTATTATACAAATCTAGGCCTTTTTCTCCAGTCCACAACAGAATGTAACTAACCTTTTCCTTGTTGGTAGTATCCTTCAGGAAGCTTTTGAATGTAAGCTCACATTTCTGTTTGAACTTGCGGAATGCTTCTACTATATCGTCGGCTTCCCAGTTCATGAGGGGTTGCATTTGCACAGTCAGTGCAGCGGCAGCCGTCATTTTAGTTTCCCGTACGATTCACTTTCAATCACCGCAGACACCGGCACTCACAATCAGCTCATAAAATCACTTTTCGTCTTATTCGTAGTTCGTATAGCAGAATTTGTACTCACTTATACCGCTGCCACCATGTTGTGTCTCCTTGTGTTCTTATACTATATATTTTACAGACACTTTTAGTTCATTTTAGTTAGTGCTTTTTACTTAGCTGTATTCTTGCTTTTGTTACAGTGCTGCCGCATGGTGCGGAGTGATACAAGATGTCCGACGCTGCACTGTGCACTGCCTGTGCACAGTGTGCCACATAGCAATATAACTACACCATACCAAAGTAGTTCCACTTAACGATGTGATACTATAACAATGTAACAGAGAACAACCACAGCTTCTCCAGTCTCTCCACATAACTGAAATCCTTCATCTCTGGTACCACTTTAGTAAATCTTTTCTGCACCCTCTCCAAGGGTTTCTTTCTAAAGTTTGGTGTTCAGATTTGGAGACAATTAGCTGGATTTTGCCAATGGGGAGCTTTTGGAGGCGGGGCTCCCACTTTTCAGGTTTCAGTTCCACCTCCATCAACTTCTGGCCAACCCACGCTATTTTCCCTTGATTCCCAGCGGGCTTCGCAAGCCAATTAAGGGAAAACCGGTTACAGAGAACGTCAGCGTATGACGTTTTATCTGTCAAAAATTTGTCATCGTTTGTGAAGCTGTCAAACACTGACGTTCTCTGTAGTTTTAATGAGTTCTTGAATTCAAGATCTCATCAAACCTCTTTCTTTTGCATCTGTCATCTCTGCCGTGGAGGTGCGAAACTCTCTGCATACCCAACTCTTGAAGCCGGCAGGAAGAAACAAAGGTAAGTAAACTTTTACTAACACTTTCCACTCACCTCATACTCACCTATCCACACTTGCACCCATCACTTACCTTCACAGTGCACTTTTGCACCCCTTCGACCCCCGCAGACCCACTGCTCGCCTCGGTGACCCTGGCGGGGTTTGGAGCCTTCCGGAAGCCTGCACTTGTGTGGGCAAAATGGAGATAATCCTCTTATCTGCCTGTTAACTACCTGTTAACAGGCAGTTAAGTGACACTAATTCCCTTCCCGCCTCCAAGGAGATGAGATCCGGCGCAGGTCGGCTACCCGCTTCCAGGCAAGATGGCATGGAGGCAGGTTGGGCACTTGCCCCCAAATTCTGCCATTTTCCCGGCAGTCCCGCCTCCATACCTGCCTCCCCAGGGCTGGCAAGATTGTGCCCAGTACTCCAGCTGGGGCCCAACCAGTGATTTCTAAAGGTTTAATATAACTTCCTTGTCTTTGTACTCTATGCCTCTGTTTATAAAGCCAAGGATCCCATATACTTTTAACAGCCTTATCAACTTGTCCTGCCACATTCAAAGATTTGTGTACATGCACCCCCAGGTGTCTCTGTTCCTGCACCCTCTTTAAAATTGTATGATTTAATTTATATTGTCTCTCCTCAATCTTCTGACCAAAATTAATCTCTTTACACTTCTCTGCGTTAAATTGCATCTGCCATGTGTCTGCCCGTTTCACCAGTCTGTTACTCTCCTCCTCAGTGTTTACTACATTTCTGAGTTTGGTGTCCTCTTTAAACTTTGAAATTATGCCCAGTGTACACAAGTCCAGGTCATTAATATGTATTAAAAAGAGCATTGATCCTAATTTTGATCACTAGGGAGCACCACTGTATACTCCCCTCCAGTCTGAAAAACAACCGTTCCCCACTGCTGCCACTGTCCCTTTTAATCCCATGGGCTTTAATTTTACTAACAAGTCTATTATATGGTACTTCATCAAAGAACTCAATCAAGTTAGTCAAACATGATTTGCCTTTAGAAAATCCGTGCTGACCTTCATTAGTTAGCCCATACTTTTCTAAGAGCCAATTAATTTTGTCCCGGATCATTGTCTGTAAAAGTTTCCCAACCACTGCCATTAGGCTGACTGGCCTGTAATTGACGAGTTTATTTCTCTCCCCTTTTTTAAACAGGGGTGTAACGTTTGAAATCCTCCAGTCCTCTGGCACCACTCCATATCCAGGGAGGATTGGAAGATTGTGGCCAGAGGCTCTGCAATTTCCACCCTTACTTCCCTCAGTCACCTAGGGTGCATTCCATTCAGACTGGGTGACTTTTCTACTTTGAGGACTGCCAACCTTTTCAGTACCTCCTCTTTATCTATTTTTATCCTATCCAATATCGCTACTGCCTCCTCCTTCACTGCTACGTTGGCAGCATTCTCTCCTTTAATGAAGACAGGTGCAAAATACTTATTTAGTACCTCAGTTATGCCCTCTGCCTGCACAAGATGATGTCCTTTTTGGTCCTCAATCGGCCCCACCCTTCCTTTGACTGCCCTTTTACTATCTGTATCTATCTATATATATAAAGCGGCTCTTCTGTCTGTCTGTCCCGATGTCTGTCTGTCCGTTCTCTATACGTTTGAAAGTTACAGAGCGTACCGACGCGCGCGTCGCCTCAAAAGAAAGCTTGCGATTCCGGACCGGTCATAGGCGTATTTATGTTTCGGCCAGACAAAAATCCCGCCCGCAGTATCCCAAAAACGTTCAGCGTTCCGCTTATTAGCATCTCATTAGCGACCGTGTGACGTCGAGGTCCACCAATCGGACGGCGGGTTCCTTCCTACAGTTGAGTGTCGAGTGACTCGACGATTGACCAATCCTACGCTTTGGTGACCTGACCGGTCGACCAATCGGTGCGTGTGTGGGCGGGCCTTATCCTTCTGAACTGAGGTGAGTGGCCGCCATCTTGATTTTTCACAATTTTTTCCCCCACACTTTGTGTGTTAGGGAACTAAGGTAAATATTTTAATGATGTGTTAGGGAATTAAATAACAATTTAATAGGGGGGGGGAGAGCCTCGGGAAATTGCTATCACAACGGCACCGGACCTCAGGCGCTAGGCAGGGGGAGGGGCCGGAGAGAGGGACAGAGGGGAGTGGAGGGAGGGAGAGGAGGGGAGGGAGAGAGGGGAGGGGAGGGAGGGATAGGACAGGGAGAGGACATGACAGGGAGAGGGGGGACACACAGGGGCAGGGAGACCAAGCGCCCCAAAATTGCCCTCGCAACGCGGGGCTCCCCAGCTAGTATGTTTATAAAAGACTCTTGGATTCCCTTTTATATTAGCCACTAATCTAGTCTCGTACTTTTTCGTTGTCACTCTTATTCCCTTTTTTAGATTGCTCAGTACTTTCTGTTTTCAGCTTGGTTTTCTACTTTATTATGAACCTTGCATTTATCAAAAGTCTTCTTTCTCTGTTTCGTTTTAATCTCTGGGGGAGAAATTAGGCTCTGTAGCGCCTGTTTTTTGGGCGCTATGAGCTCTCCTAAAGTTCGAAAATGGCATCTGACGCACCCGCTCACTTCCGACTCCATATTTGTAAGGGGTTTGCGTGCACCTAACGACTGCCGGCAGCATGCAGAGCAGGCAGATCATGACGTCAATCAGTGTCCAATGCTGATCTGACTCCAGAACTGGCATTTTTGAGCTCCATGCTGCAGCTTGCACTTAAACGGCATGAAGACCCTCCACCAGCGCTATTTAAAGGGAGTACTTAAAGGTTCGTTGCTGGAGTATTTCTTCTGGCTGTTGGTGTAACTCTACGCATTTTGGTGAGCTTTTCCATACTTGTATAAAGTTTTAGTAGTCTACAGGGCAGGTGCTGAAGTACTTTTTCAGCGACTTAAAGGCGCGCGCTGAAACCAGTTGCTTGCATACATGCGTGGCCTAGTAGGCCTTCCTCTTGGAATTGAGCATGACTGGGAGAATGAAGAGAGGCCATGCAGAGAAGGACAAGCTACTCGAAAAGGAAGGAGGAGGAGGGCACTCAGCAGGTAGCCATATTGAGAGAGGGTGTTTAGGGAGCAATTCTCTTACCTGAATTTCAGTGACGACCAATGCTTGAGAAATCTGCGCTTCATTAAACTGAAATCTGCCAACTGCTGCAGCCACAACACCAACCTCAGAGTAGGGCAAGGACCCCATTGACTGTGGCTGTCAAGACGACTGTGGCTCTGACCTTTTATGTGTCTGGCTCCTTCTAGGCTGTTGCTGGAGATGAGCAGCATCACGCAGTTTGCAGTGCACTGCTGCATAAGGGAGATCACTGAGGCAGTCTATACAGCTTCATCTCCTTCCCTCTTGCCAGAGACAAGCAGGCAGAGTGAACATGAGGGTTCACTCAGATTGCAGGCTTCCCCATGGTGTAGGGTGCCATTGTCTGCGCACACATTGCTTTGCTTGGGCCTCATGTCAGCAAAGCCCTGTGCCAAGTTGGTGCTGGACTCCTCCATGCTCCTTGACATTGAGTGCAAACTTTCTGGCAAGGTTCCCAGTGCACCAAGCATTTGGGTGTGTACACCCAGCAGCCTTCTCCTGTAGCCTGGCCCATCATAAGTCCTCAGCAGCAGAAATTGCATGCGACCGCGCCCTTCAGCGATCTGGCACCTGCGCTATCCTTTCCCCGACCCTGGCTGCTGCGCATTTGTGTCCGGTGTCTCACCATGTGCATATCTCTCTTATTAGCGAGCGAGTGACGTTGTCTCCATCTTCACTTTCATCCTCTTCCTCCACTCCCTGGGCAGGTTCTAGTTCTTGAGTATCTGAAGTGAAAAAGGGACAAGTGTTGGGTTGTGGTGGGGGGAGAGGAGAAAGTAAGAAGTGCATGCTTACATCATCTGCAGCTCCTCAGTCAGAAGAGATTGAGGGACGAGGGATAAGTGGGATGAGAGAAGAAGGATTAGGTATGCTGATACCCTTTTTATCAATCACTTTCAGCCCTGCCGGTGGCCACGGCCTCAGCAATGCCCCTTCACCATGATGGCTAGCACTGTCTCCTCCATGGGGTTTAAAACATGCACGTGCGCTTCTCCCCTTTCAGTTAATTCCTGCTGCCTCCTGTTATGTGCCACCTTCTCCTACAAGTCGGTGAGTGTTGTGCAATATGTTTTAGTGATGTGGTTGTCATGTTTGAATAGCTGCCAGTGTGTGCAAGCTGTGAGATATGGGTCTGAGGCTTGCAACAGTACTAAGTGTGTGAGAGTGAGTAAAGCATATGAATGGTAGGGTTGAGCCCTGATTGATAGAGATTGTTGGTAGATGGGTGATGGGGGTGTCGTGAATTGAGCAGTGGATGAGGCTAGTGGAGCAGTGGGTAGGATATGGCATTTGAAGATAAACTCACTGACCTTGACAACTCGTGTGAGATCAGTAAACTTCTTCCTGCACTGCCTCCAGGTTCTTGCAGCTATACTCATTGCATTGACCTCCATTGATATCTTTTCCCACTGCCTCCTGAGCATGTCTCTGGAGGGCCTCCTGCCCCCCTGAGGATACAGGACATCTCTCCTCTGTTCCGCCTCTTCTACCAAGACCTCCGGTGCAGTGTCTGAAAACCTTGGTGCACACTCTCTACTATGGTCATCCATTGTTGAATCTTCCACAGCACACTTTTGAAAATACTCCAAGCACCTTTTAGAGATGCAGGCTGCCTTTACGTAGCGCTAGGCACTCGCGATACTGGGCCCCCTGCTGATGCCTGCAGCCAATGAACATGCGGAGAGCACTGGCCGCACAAAGCAATCATGGAAATAAGCAGGCAGCACAAGCAACAGATGCGGGTTAATCACACATTGCGATCCCTGTGCCCGTTTTCGGGGGTTATCCAGTTTAACCCCCTATACCTTTAGCCCTCCAGGGACCTCTAGCTTTGGATCCCCTTCCTTTCCACCTCGTGGGAATGTGTCTACTCTGTACCCGAACCATCTCCTCTTTGAAGGCCTCCCATTGTTCAATTACTGTTCTGCCTATCAATTTTTTGAATTCAATCCACCTAGGCCACATCCCTTTTCAACTGACTGATATTAGCCCTCCTCCAGTTAAGTATTTTTACACTTGATTGTTCCTTGTCCTTTTCCATAACTATTCTAAACCTAATGTATTATGATCACTGTTCCCCAAATGCTTCCCCACTGAAACATGCTCCACTTGGCCCACTACATTCCCCAAAACTAGATCCAGCACTGCTTCCTTCCTCATTGGACTGGAAGCATCAAGAAAGTTCTCGTATACATTTCACTGTTACTATCCCAGTCTATATTAGGATAATTGAAGTCCCCCATTATCACTACTCTGTGGTTCTTGCATCTTTCTGTAATTTGCCTGTAAATTTGCTCTTCCATCTCCTCTTCACCATTTGGTGGCCTATAGTATGCACCCAGTAGTGTAATAAATAGCTCATCTATTGTTCTGGAATAATCTAATACTCAGATACACAACATTAATAGGCATGAGGGAGGTGCTTAAGCAAATTAACTGGTGGGTAGTATTAAAAAGAAACCTCTGCTGAGGTAAAATGGAATACCTTTTAAGAATATATCACTGAGTAAGCAGGATAAGAAAATGCCACAGGCTTATAAGAACGGATGAAAGAAATGTGACCCTAAATAAGACAAAGAAAACAAAATAAATTAAAAATCAAACTCAACAAATCTGGTAGGGAGAAAGATATGAAATCACTGAGAAGAATTCAGGAACCTCCAAAACAAATTATTATTTTTTAAAAAGCAGCTAGAGTGGGTGAGAGAGAAAGTAAAAATAAGCATAGCTGTGTAGAGTCTGATGAAGTAGCCAAGGAGTTACGGAAGGGCCTGTAAATATTTGCAAGTGGGCAGCAAGGTGTCAGCTGTGGCTCACTCTCCTCTGAGTCAGAAGGTTGTGGGTTCAAGACCAGCTCCAGTGACTTGAGCACAAAATTTAGGCTGACAGTACTGAGGGAGTGCTGCACTGTCGGAGGGTCAGTACTGAGGTAGTGCTGCACTGTCGGAGGGTCAGTACTGAGGGAGTGCTGCACTGTCGGAGGGTCAGTACTGAGGGAGTGCTGCACTGTCGGAGGGTCAGTACTGAGGGAGTGCTGCACTGTCGGAGGATCAGTACTGAGGGAGTACTGCAGTGTTGGAGACATTAAAACGAGGCTCCGTCTGCCCTCCCAGGTAGATGTAAATGATCCCATGGCACTCTTGAAGAGGAGGGGAGTTTTCCCCGGTATCCTGGCCAATATTTATCCTCAACCAACATTCACTAAAACAGATTATCTGGACATTATCACGTTGCTGTTGGTGGGAGCTTGCTTACATAGGATTACATGGGATATACGGCACAGAAACAGGCCATTTGGCCCAACTAGTCCACACTGGCATTTATGCTCCACTTGAGCCTCCTCCCGTCTTTCCTCATCTAACTCTATCAGCGTAACCCTCTATTCCCTTCTCCCTCATATGCTTATCTAGCCTCACCTTAAATGTATCTATACTGTTCGCTTCAACCACTCCCTGTGGTTGTGAGTTCCACATTCTCACCACTCTCTGGGTAAAGAAGTTTCTTCTGAATTCCCTATTTGATTTCTTGGTGCCTATCTTATATTGATGGTCTCTAGTTTAGCTCTTCCCCACAAGTGGAAACATTCTCACCATGTCTTCATAATTTTAAAGACCTTTTGGGTCACCCCTCAGCCTTCTCTTTTCAAGAGAAAAGAAACCCAGCCTGTTCATCCTTTCCGTATAGGTATACCCTCGCATTTCTAGTATCATCCTTGAAGATCTTTCTTGCATCCTCTCCCGTTTCTCTATATCCTTTTTATAATATGGTGAGCTGAATTGTGCGCGGTACTCCAAGTGTGGTCTAACCAAGGTTCGGTACAAGTTTAGCATAACTTCTCTACTTTTGAATTCTATCCCTCCAGAAATAAACCCTGGTGCTTGGTTTGCTTTTTATATGGCCTTATTAACCTGCGTCGCTACTTTTAGTGATTTGTGTATTTGTACTCTGAGATCCCTTTGCTCTTCTACATCATTTAGATTTTTATTTTCTAAGTAATTTCTTACCAAGATGTAATACAGGTTGAGCGTCCTGAATCCGGCAACCTCGGGACCGAGGTTGAGCCGGTTTTCGTGTTTTTCCGGACTTTGGAACGTGTTTCTTATGTCCGAAGTCCGGAAATATCGCAACCTGGGCTCGGGCGTTTCCGGACTTCGGACATTAGAAACACGTTCCGAGTCCGGAAATGCCTGGGCCGCTCCGCGTAGCGCTGATGCGTTTCTCCACCCCTCCCCTTCTGTTAAAGGGGAGGGACACTGCGAGCTCTGCAGAGCATCCGATGGCCCACACTAGGCCACCAGGGCGGCGTGGTGCTGTGGCCACAGCCTGGTGGAAACACTTAGTGGAGCTGTGCAGATTAAGGAGGATAAAACACAACACTAACGTTTTATTGCATCACTCGCATTTTTCATAGGATTTTTAAAAAAAACAACAAAAGTTAATGGCTTTTTGAAGTACAGGTTGAGCATCCAAAATCCAGAGTTCCGGATTCCGGACGACCCTGCCACCAATCGTTCTGGAACTCCGGATTTTGGACGCTCAACCTGTACCTCACATTTATTCTGTGTTGGAATTCATTTGCCAATTATATGCCCATTCTGCAAGTTTATTTAATGTCTTGTAATTTGTTCCAATCCTCCTCAGTTTTGTCTATTCCCCCCACCCCCCTCTAATTTGGTGTCATCTGCAAATTTAGAAATTGTGTTTTTGATTCCAAAGTCTAAGGCCTAGAAATTCAGTAAGGCCCCGTCAGCTCGCTTGCGCCCAAAAGTTAGCGCTGCGCGCGGAGCCAGTTGCGACCGTCAGAAATTCAGTTTTTGCGCCCCAAGTCGGAACCGGGCGCTATTCCAGGGTGTGCCCGCCCCCGCTTGGGGCACTGAAACTGAATTTCAGCGCTGTAGGTGCCGCTGCGCCACCCGCTGCGGAGCGGCAGGCTGCGGAGCGGCAGGCTGCGGTACTGCAGGCCTCCTCCTTCTCTTAAGGGGGAGGTGCCTGCAACGGGGAGATCGCCGCTTGATAGTGCCGGCAAATGAGCCCGGCACCACGGAGAAGTGCCGGGCTCGCGGAAAGCAGCCGGCAATGCCGCGGGGGGAGGGGTGGAGGAGGTCGGGGAAGGAGGTGCGGGCAAGCGGCCGCCGAAAAAGCGGCCAGCCGCACCTCCGCCTTAACTAGCGCCACTAAGGCTGCAGGACGGCCACGGTTGCAGAACGTTGTTTGCGGCCGCTGCGGAAGAGGCGGCCGCAACTAAATATGGGGGTCGGGGCGGAACCGGGGCACTGCGCACACCGATGACGTCATCGGTGCCGGCGCAGCGCTACCGGCTACCGCCGCCATTACCGCTGCGCTGAATATCAACGCAAACTCCTCTATTGGCACAGAAGCCCTCTTTGGGCGGTAACTGGGCGCAAAGCTGGCAGGGCCTTACTGAATTTCTAGCCCTAAATCTTTAATATAAATTTTGAACAGCATTGGTCCCAGCACTGATCCTTGTGGGACACCACTTCCCACCTTTTGTCACTCTGAATAGCTACCCTTTACCCCTACTCTCTGCTTTCTGTCTTGAATCCAGCTAGCTATCTATTCTGCTACTTATCCCCTGACTCCCCATTCTCTGACCTTATGCATTAGTCTATTATGTGGTACCTTATCGAAGACCTTTTGGAAAATTACATCTACTGCATTACCCTTCTCTACTCCCTCTGTTACTTCTTCAAAAAATTCAATGAGGTTGATCAAGCAAGACTTTCCATTTTGAAATCCATGCTGACTCTTCATTATTATATTTTTGGTTTCTAGATGTTCTTCTATTTTCTCCTTTAGTAGGGATTCCATTATTTTTCCTACCACCGATCTTAAGCTGACTGGTCTACAGTTCCCTGGACATGTTCTATCTCCCTTTTTAAACATAGGTATTACGTTAGTTATCTGCCAGTCCTCTGGCACGACACCTTTTTCTAATGAATTATTAAATATGCGTAGTAAAGCCTCTGCAATCTCTTCTCTAGATTCTTTTAAAATGCACGGATGTAATCCATCTGGATTAGGGGTTTTATCTTCTTTGCGTTTGATTAGTTTATTTAATATTTCTTCTCCCTTTATTTTAAATACGGTTATCTCATTTCTAACCTCATCATCCGATGTCATGTCCACCTGATCTGCCTCCCTGGTAAATAATGAAGCAAAGTAATTATTTAAAATTTCTGCCGTTTCTCTATCGCTGCCTGTGATTTTATCTTGTCTATGCCTTAAAGGCCCTATTCCCATCCTGACTTTCCTTTTTTTATTTATGTGCCTGTAGATTATTTTACTATTTTGTTTTATGTTCCTTGATAATTTAATTTAATAGTTCCTCTTTGCCAGCCTAATTGTTTTTTGACTTCTCTCCTAATCTCTTCGTATTCTCCCTTGTCATACTCTCCCTTGCTGTCCTTGTACTTAGTGTATGCCACTTTCCTTACCTTCAATTTTCCCCTCATGTCTTTACTCATCCATGGTATCTCATTAGTGTTTACCTTGTTCTTGTTTTTTAGCGACATGTATTTATCCTGGGCTCTGTTGAACACCGTTTTAAATGTTTCCCATTGCTGTTCTATTCTATTGTTTGCCAATATTATTGTCCATTTTACTTTCCCAAGTTCTATTCTCAGCCCCATAAAATCATCTTTTCTCCAATCTATTAGCCTGGTCTTTGTCATACTTATGTCCTTCTCAGTTATTATCTCAAAGCGTATTTGTGCTGTGCAGAAATTGGCTGCCGTCTTTCTTAGATTATAACAGTGACTACACTTCAAAAGTACCTCATTGGCTGTAAATAAATGGAAGTCTGTCTGTCTGTGTATCTCTGTCTATGACTGTTGAATTTCAATACAGATGAGTCCAAGGTGTTGCACACTGAGGGGAAGAATGATGGACATAAATGGTGTTGAACTCTCGAGAGGAGAGGCTGATAGATCTCTGAGTACTGATGGACTCATATTTAACAGTTTTTGAAGATTAGCAATAAACAAAGCAGACTGAATGTTGAGCTATATTGCAATTTGTATAATACAAGTCCAAGGCCATTGTTCTCTGACCAGGCCACACCTTGAATCTTGCATTCAGCTCTGATCACTGAGGCAGAAGAGTGAAGAGCCATTTTCTGAACATGGTGCAAAAAAGTCTCAGAAGTCTTAACCCTATTGTCACAGGAGGAAAGGTTAGAAGAAATTAGACTCTTCATCCCTGGAAGGAGGTGAATGAGAGTGGACCTTATATCGTGAGATAGAGAAAGGTTAATCTGGAGCACTACATTTCAATCAAACCATGACGGCAGGACAAAGGGTTATAGGTAGAAACTGGTAATACACCGGTTTAAGAGTACTTAATGTAGAGTGATCAATATTTGGAATGGTCTTCTGGGTAAGGTACTGAAGGCAGTTCGATGCTATGATGGGTAGATGGAAGATTTCTCTGATAGGATGCCATAATTTCCTGCAGCTAAACATCCAACCATTGTCTTTGGCCACCACCACAAATTCCCTTCCATAAGCACCAACTCTACCCTCCCTATCTCAGGCTGAACCAGACTGTTTACAGCCTCAGTGACCTGTACAATGCTGATGAACAGCTGAATCCATATCCTCTCCATCACAAAGATTGCCTTCTTCTACCTTGAATATTACCCATCTGCTCCTGAAACCTTCGTTACATGCCTTTGTAACTCCAGACTCGATCGCTCCAATGCTCTCCTGATCAGCCTCCTATTCTCTGCACTTCTTCAGCTCATCCACATAATTTTCTGCTGCCTGTAACCTCTGTCACTTTTTGCTGTAAAATATAGCTAAGCATGTTTTATTTAAAGAGAGCATTTTCATCTAATTGCTATTTTTTCTAATCATTTTGTTCACATGTGAAAGTATACATTGCAGCAAACAAGATAAAATTCCTGTTTCTTTTACTCAATACACTTTAAAAGGTATTTATTGCAGTGAATATATATTATAATTAACAAAAGTACAAGGTGTCAACCTTGACTCTGGTCACACTGTTGCCACTGAGACAGAATGTCATAGGTTCAAGCCCCACTCTAGAAGCACAGAATCTAGACTGACACTTCAGCGCAGCACTGTCGGAGGGGCAGTACCAAGGTAGTGCTGCACTGTTGGAGGGGCAGTACTGAGGGAGCGCTGCACTGTTGGAGCGGCAGTACCAAGGCAGTGCTGCACTGTCGGAGGGGCAGTACTGAGGGAGCGCTGCACTGTTGGAGGGGCAGTACCAAGGCAGTGCTGCACTGTCTTGGAGACTAGGGTTGATTTTAACTATAGACCAGCCATCCAGCGGATAGTGCCAGTGAGAGGGTCTCATTACCATGTCTGCAGGCGCTAAACAGATGCCTGGCTGAAGTTCCCTCCTCTGGACTAGCGTAGGTTCTGGAGGCCGACTGGGCATTTTCGGGGGCGGGGGTGGAGGAGATTGGGAAACATGCACGTTATTTTGTGGAGCCTGCTGGTTTACTCCTGGCCGCTTCCCCTCGGGCCTCCTCTGCTATTCTGCCAGGTTTTACTGAGAAGAGCGTCCTCGCTGGTCACTCTGGCCTGATTGGATGGACGCCTATGTTCCCAGCAGAAGGCCCTAGAAAAATAGCGTGGAGTGGAAACGGGTGGAAAGTCTACCAGCTCTGCTTTAACTCTGCCGCCCGTTTCTGCTGGGTGGAGGGTGCTGGTCTCCAAGCTGTATTTCAGGTGAGCCGTTAAACCGAGGCTCCGGCTGCCCTGTCAGGTGATGTAAAAGATCCCATGGCACTATTCAGAGCAGGGCCGTTTTCCTGATGTTCTGGCCAACATTTATCATTCAACCAATATCACTAAAACAGACTGTTGTGTTTCCTCATTATTAACAGTGACTACACTTCACAAAAAAAAGTTTGTTTGTTCGTCCTTTCTTTCATTCCATTGCTTTGTGACTCCCTATCATAGTAACCAGCCTACAAGGCAAAGACTATTCTGAGGAAAAATTGGATAAATATTTGAAGCAGAGGAAGTTACAGGGCTCTGGGGAGAAAGCAGGGAAGTCTGATTAGTTTGGAATTGATACAGGGCTATGAGGAGAGAGCAGAGCAGTGGTATTAGTTTGGGGTTGAGGCAGGGCTATGAGGAGAGAGCAGGGCAGTGGGATTAGTTTGGGGTTGAGGCATGGCTCTGGGGAGAGAGCAGGGCAGTGGGATTAGTTTGGGGTTGAGGCAGGGCAGTGGGGAGAGAGCAGGGCAGTAGGATTAGTTTGGGGTTGAGGTAGGGCCATGGAGAGAGAGCAGGGCAGTGGGATTAGTTTGGGGTTGAGGCAGGGCAGTGGGGAGAGAGCAGGGCAGTGGGATTAGTTTGGGGTTGAGGCAGAGCTATGGGGAGAGAGCAGGGCAGTGGGATTAGTTTGGGGTTGAGGCAGGGCAGTGGGGAGAGAGCAGAGCAGTGGGATTAGTTTGGGGTTGAGGCAGGGCAGTGGGGACAGAGCAGAGCAGTGGGATTAGTTTGGGGTTGAGGCAGGGCAGTGGGATTAGTTTGGGGTTGAGGCAGGGCTATGGGGAGAGAGCAGGGCAGTGGGATTAGTTTGGGGTTGAGGCAGGGCTATGGGGAGAGAGCAGGGCAGTGGGATTAGTTTGGGGTTGAGGCAGGGCTATGGGGAGAGAGCAGGGCAGTGGGATTAGTTTGGGGTTGAGGCAGGGCTATGGGGAGAGAGCAGGGCAGTGGGATTAGTTTGGGGTTGAGGCAGGGCTATGGGGAGAGAGCAGGGCAGTGGGATTAGTTTGGGGTTGAGGCAGGGCTGTGGGGAGAGAGCAGGGCAGTGGGATTAGTTTGGGGTTGAGGCAGGGCTGTGGGGAGGGAGCAGGGCATTGGGATTAGTTTGGGGTTGAGGCAGGGCAGTGGGGAAAGAGCAGAGCAGTGGGATTAGTTTGGGGTTGAGGCAGGGCTGTGGGGAGAGAGCAGGGCAGTGGGATTAGTTTGATTGTTTTACCAGAGTCGGCACAGAGACAGTGGGCCGAATGATCTCCTGTGGTTCAGCTCTCCTCTCCTCTCCTCTCCTAATTCTGTTTAATAAACAAATCCAGGCATTTAAATACCCCTCAACTAATTTGCCAAAGCTTGCTGGATCTGAATAATTGACACGGATTCAAAAATTATTGGCTGTCATACAGATAACTGAAGCAATCAGACAACATGTATATATTTGAAATATGTGCCTTGAAACCTGTCTCATGCCTGTAACCGTGGAATCAGACAAGCGTGCAGCATTTGTATTGATTTAAGCTGGAACGGTGCAGCTGATTTTTTTAATTCTTTGTGCCAAATCCTGGAAAAATAACTGAATTCACGACACACACTGTTAATACGCAAATTGTCCAGAAAATTCAGGGGATTAGCGATACAGCGCGAGTTGCGAATCTCCAGAACTTGCTGCTCGACTTGCGTTGCTCCGCAGTTTGTTTCGCACAAACAGTATGTCGCCGTCGCCCTCACCCTTCCCATTATTTTTAAGAACTTGCTGGATTTGCACATTAATTGTCCATTAAACTCGCCACAGAAAGTTAGGGCTCATAATTAACAATGATTAACCTTCTAAACGAAGCGATAATTATTAAAGCAATGCCAATCAATCCCACTGGTCCAGAAAGGGAACAATTTAAACTGTGAGTCACATTCCTGCATGTAGTAAATTGTTAGAGATTTTCAAAACTTTAAATTTCTAATTTTTAAGTTTTATTCTTACTTTTCCTTTCTAACTCTTTCCCTCTTTATTTCTCTTTCTGTACCTGATTTGACTCTAATTCACTCTCCTTATCCGTTGTTCCTCTGTTTCTCAATCTTTAAATCTCATTGATTAAGGAGATATGCTGTTGGTCCCGTCATTCACTAAGGTCCCAGGTGCCCTGTTGCCCTCGCCACACCATTATCAGCTCACAATCCCAGCAAGTTGCGCTGCAAATTGAAGGGTGCTGGATAAAGTCTAACTAACATGAGATGCCCCACTCCAGCAAGATTTGGCCCTTTATCTATTGTAACTGATTTGAAGGAACAGCTACCAGGAGAGAATGGCTTCATTTTTGTCATGTAACTTTCAAATTCAATACTCATGAGTGATGCCAATGCATTACTTGCGAGGATTGAATCTGCACTTACTCCTGAAGTGACAGCGTGTCAGCACCCTGTTTTGGGAACCACTGCAATGTTGGATAACAGTGTTGTATCCTTCCAGGGTGATGCTTCATCGCAACAGACGTACATTTTGTCACAAGTCGACTCTAACCACATTAAGGGATTGTGCTCAGAATACATCTTAAATGCAATTCCATGTAAGTAGGACTGTAGCCTCTGCAGCATCAGACATCAATTAAACATTCGTTCTCAATTTTAGAGTAAGCCATCTCTTGTGGCAGTAGCCTGTAATTTAGGTGAACAATTCTTGTCCCTCCACAAGGTGATTTACTTTACTTACCGGTGTCTCTATCTGATGCATAGATATGGAGGATGAAAGCTTGAGAATTGTTGGGAGAAGCGAGTGCGTAGTTTATACATGATATTCTTTAACCTTTCAAAAGCATTTTCTGCCTGGGCTGATCAGACTACTTGACTGGGCTTCACTTTGTGGGTTAAGTCAGTTAATGCTGAGGCGTTGTTGCTGGATAACCAAGGAACACTTGGCCATGGGGCAGACCAAGTACATGATGGAATTTACCTTCAGTTGATCAGGTCCTGATCCAAATACAAAACCTGAACCATACCATTATATTATTTTTTAGCCTTAACCATTACCCTGCTTTTTCAACTAGGTTAATACATTAGTGACGGGTGAAACGTTCTTCCCATGTCTGACTAAAAATGACTATCTCAACAATGTATGCAACAATACACCAGTCTGTCAGAATGGAATCTACCAGCTGTTGGAATGTGGCACATTCCGAAGGGCAAGTCTGTAAACTTGGATACCTTTTGCAGGACTACAGTTCTATTGTTTCATATGTGATTAATTCCAACATGGACCACAACTTGTGGTTGTTCCTGCTCCTTCTCCAAAATCATGTGCACTTGTTCTTTTATGCACCATACCCTGTCAACTGAGAGGTAATGGACCATTTGGTACCATTGGTTTTGGCTTCAAACTACATGCCTGTTTGCCTGACTATGCAATCCCATTTGATACTTCACTTAATCTCCTTTGCAAGCACTTGCTCCATGGTGCCATCACATTGCGAGCAGGTGACCTCAAAATTATTGTCATTGTCACACGTTCAGTACTGAACACCTGTCTGTCAATTCAACACTCTCAGGGCAAATGTAAGAACACTGCGATCCATACTCTAATAAACCTTCTAAGAAGTACTATTCAAAGGGTACCACACCTTAACCCCTTGACCTTAAGAGCAGCTATGATCTTATTGAATGGCGGGGCCAAGTGGCCTATTCCTGCTCCTATTTCTTATGTTCTTAACCAAGACTGCTTACTTCCACCTCCGTTACATCACTCGACTCTGCCCCGGCCTCAGCTCATCTGCTGCTGAAACCCTCATCCATGCCTTTGGTTACCTCTAGACTTGACTATTCCAATGCTCTCCTGGTGGCCTCCCATCTTCCACCCTACATAAACTTGTGCTCATCCAAAACTCTGCTACCTGTATCTTAACTTGCTTCAAATCTCATTCACCCATCACCCCTGTGCTTGCTGACCTACACTGGCTCCCGGTCTGACACGCCTCAATTTAAAAATCTTCATCCTTGTTTTCAAATCCCTCTATGGCCTCCCTATCTTTAACCTCCCCCAGCCCTACAAGGCTTCGAGATCTCTGCGCTCCTCTGATTCTGGCCTCTTGCACATCCCTGATTTTAATCGCACCGCTGTTGGCGGCCATGCCTTCAGCTGCCTCGGCCCTAACCTCTGGAATTCCCTCCTGAAGCCTCTCCGTCTCTCTACCTCACTCCTCCTTTAAGATGCTCCTTAACACCTACCTCTTTCACCAAGCTTTTGGTTACTTGGCCCAGTATCTCCTTATGTGGCTCGGTGTCAGTTTTCTGTTTAATAATGCTCCTGTGAAATGCCTTGGCATGTTTTACTATATTAAAGGTGCTATATAAATGAAAGTTGTTGTATAGACTGTGCCTGAAACTCAAGGGCTATCAGGATTGCTGGAGCCTTTTTCTGGCAAATTACACAACTCAAGCACCCAACATGCACCCCCAAATCACCTGAAAGGTCACACTGAGACCCCTCCCAGTACCTCTCAAAGGTATAACACTGGTATCTATCCGACCATAGAATCATAGAATGGTTACAGCACGGAAGAAGGCCAGTCGAGCCCATGCTGACTCTCAGCTCATTCCGCTCTCTGCCCTTTCCCCGTAGCCCTGCAATTTTTTTTCCTTCAGATACTTATCCAAATCCGTTTTGAAAGATAAAATTGAGTCTGCCTCCACCATCCTTTCAGGCTGTGCATTCCAGATCTTAACCACTCGCTGCGTAAACAAGTTTTTTCTTGCATCGCCTTTCGTTCTTTTGCCAATCACCTTAAATCTGTGTCCTTTGGTTCTCGACCCTTCTGCCAATGGGAACAGTTTCTCTCTATCTACTCTGTCTAGACCCCTCATGATTTTGAACACCTCTATCAAATCTCCTCTCAATCTTCTCTGCTCCAAGGAGAACAACCCCAGCTTCTCCAGTCTATTAACGTAACTGAAGTCCCTCATTCCTGGAATCATTCTCTCAAATCTTTTCTGCACCCTCTCTAAGGCCTTCACACCCTTCCTAAAGTGTGGTGCCCAGAATTGGACGCAGTACTCCAGTTGGGGCCGAACATTCATCATAATTTGCACACTTTTATACTCTAAACCTCTATTTATGAAGTCCAGGATCCTGTAAGCCTTTTTAACTGCTTTCTCAACCTGTCCTGCCACCTTCAACGATTTATGCACACGTACCCCCAGGTGTCTCTGTTCGTGCACCCCCTTTAGGATTGTACCATTTAGTTTATATGTCCTCTCCTCATTCTTTCTACCAAAATGCATCACTTCACACTTTTCTGCGTTAAATTTCATCTGCCACATGTCTGCCCATTTCACCAGCCTGTCTATGTCTTCTTGAAGTCTATCACTCTCCTCCTCACTGTTCACCATACTTCCAAGTTTTGTATCATCTGCAAATTTTGAAATTGTGCCCTGTACACCCACATCCAAGTCATTAATGTATATCAAGAAAAACAGTGGTCCTAGAACCAACCCCTGGGGAACACCACTGTATACCTTCCTCCAGTCCAAAAAAACAACCGTTCACCACTACTCTCTGTTTCCTGTCACTTGGCCAATTTCGTATCCAGGCTGCCACTGTCCCTTTTATTCCATGGGCTTCAACTTTGCTGGCGAGCCTATTATGTGGCACCTTATCGAACGCCTTTTGGAAATCCATGTACACTACGTCAACCGCATACCCTCATCAACCTCATGCTACCTCATCAAAAAACATGATCAAGTTGTTTAAACACGATTTGCCTTTAACAATGTGGAAAACTGCCCAAGTATGTCCTGTCCACAAAAAGCAGGACAAATCCAATCCGGCCAATTGCCGCCCCATCAGTCTACTCTCAGTCATCAGCAAAGTGATGGAAGGTGTCGTCGACAGTGCTATCAAGCAACACTTACTCACCAATAACCTGCTCACTGATGCCCAGTTTGGGTCCTGCCAGGACCACTCTGCTCCAGACCTCATTACAGCCTTGGTCCAAACATGGACAAAAGAGCTGAATTCCAGAGGTGAGGTGAGAGTGACTGTCCTTGACATCAAGACAGCATTTGACCAAGTGTGGCATGAAGGAGTCCTAGTAAAACTGAAGTCAGTGGGAATTTGGAGGGGGGGGAGGTGCGATACTCTCCACTGGCTGGAGTCATACCTAGCACAAAGGAAGATGGTTGAGGTGGTTGGAGGTCAGTCATCACAGCCCCAATACATCGCTGCAGGAGGTTCTAGGCCCAACCGTCTTCAGCTGTTTCATCAATGACCTTCCCTCCATCATAAGTTCAGAAGTGGGGATGTTTGCTGATGAGTGCACAGTATTCAGTGCCATTCGCAACTCCTCAGATAATGAAGCAGTCCATGCCCGCATGCAGCAAGACCTGGACGACATTCCAGCTTGGGCTGATAAGTGGCAGGTAACATTTGTGCCATACAAGTGCCAGGCAATGACTATCTCCAACAAGCGAGCGTCTAACCACCACCTTAAACATTCACTCCCTCTACCACCGGCGTACCGTGGCTACAGTGTGTACCATCTACAAGATGCACTGCAGCAACTCGCCAAGGCTTCTTTGGTGGCACCTCCAAAACCTGTGACCTCTACCACCTAGAAGGACAAGCGCAGCAAGTGCATGGGAACGCCACCACCTCCAAGTCACACACCACCCTGACTTGGAAGTATATCGCCATTCCTTCATTGTCGCTGGGTCAAAATCCTGGAACTCCCTTCCTAACAGCACTGTGGGAGTACCTTCACCACACGGACTGCAACGGTTCAAGAAGGCAGATCACCACCACCTTCTCAAGGGCAACTAGGGATGGGCAATAAATGCTGGCCTTGCCAGCGACACCCACATCCATGAACGAATTTTTTAAAAAGGTAGGCAGGACCTTTCATATCACCCTCACTGAGCCAAACCACAGGGACTCAACAAATCCCAACCTACAAACAGTGTGTAGTTCCCAATGGGGTGCATACAATATCAATAACCGTAAACATATCAATGTATAAACAGTACATACATTGTGACAAAACTACACAGTGACTTTACAAAATGTACTTGTCAGTCTCCTGTGGTTTGCACAGGGAATGAGATCCAGTGTAGTCTTCAGATGAAGCAGGTTTCCCGAGCGGGGCAATAACTGGACCAGGGTACATAGATCTAATTCAGTCCCTATTTTCAAGCCAAGTATTCTGGCCAAATTTGTATAAAGTATTTTTATGATTTAATATTATTTATAGTTATAAAGGAAAATTTATAGCATTTTGGGAAGTAGAGCTGTTTGGAACATTTGACTTCCTCTGCAGTATGTGCTGAGGAGCTGGGAGATGCTAAACTGAGCTCTACAGCACCACCACTGAGGGGAGGCTTTAATTACAGTGTGACAAGTTTACATAGACAGTATCCATTCACACAAGGATATGGGAATTAATGACACAAGTGTGATAAACCTATAGACAAGAAGTGCGTGTAGATGTAAGATTTATAATACATTAGTCAAACTAATGGCACATCGAGTCGCTATCAGGTGTAGTCTTCAAACGAAATATGGTTAGAGTGTCAGGGGTTAATTGGAGCAGGGTGCACAGATGTAATAAAGTCATATGTTCTGTCCTTATTTTTATAAAATACGTTGATTTAATGTTCTTTAGAGAAAGTTGACATAAAAAGTATGACAAAACTATGACAACAAAAAGTAATGTTTCATGGATAAAAATGCACATCGGCATAAGGTTTTTAATATATTACTAGCAGGAATCCCATGGTGTTCATAGCTTCATACAGGACAGAAGGATACCATTCAGCCCATCGTGCCTGTGCCGGCTCTTTGAAAGAGCTATCCAATTAGTCCCACTGGTCTGCTTTTTCCCAAAATTTTTCCTTTTCAAGTATATATCCAATTCCCTTTGAAAGTTATTATTGAATCTGCTTTCACCACCTTTTCAGGCAGTGCATTCCAGATCATCATAACTCACTGCATAAAGAAATTTCTCCTCCTCCTTGGTTCTTTTGCCAATTACATTAAATCTGTGTCCTCTGGTTACTGACCCTCCTGCCAGTGGAAACAGTTTCTCCTTATTTACTTTATCAAAACCCGTCATAATTTTGAAAACCTATATTAAATTTCCCCTTAACCTTCTTTGCTCTAAGGAGAACAACTCCAGTTTCTCCACATAACTGAAGTCACTCATCCCTGGTACCATTTTAGTAAATCTCCTCCGCACCCTCTCCAACACCTTGACATCCTTTCTAAAGTCTGGTGCCCAGAATTGGACACACTACTCCAGCTGAGACCTAACCGGTTTACCATAAATAGTGTTGCTGCACTGAGCAAGACATTTTATAATAACAGTGGTCTTATGCAAAAAAATATTACCAGGGATACTGATATCAGGGAATGTGGCAGTACTGAGGTGTGCTCTGAGGGTGCCCCAGGAGTGGAGTCCCAGGATTCTGAGAACATTTAAGAGGGAAGTTCTGGGAATATAGGAACAGCTCCTGGGATTTGAGATAGCTGACAGAGATCCTGGGGAATTGGGGAGGGAGTTCGCAAGGTCTGGGAACAGTGGGACAGTTATGTGATAAGGAAGCATTGGGAATGTGGTCTAGAGGTTTGTGAGCACTGATAGAGGGATATGGTGTCTAGAAGTTGGAAGGAGTGTGGAAGTATTGTGAAGAAGTAAGCAATATACCTATTCAGAAAAATACACCATTCTGTAAAAGAATTCTGACTTTATTAAAACATGACATACTAGGTCTGGAAATCTGGAAGGTTCAACAACGGAGAAGCTGTAAACAGCATACAGGCTATTGAGATAAGATAAGTTGTTGACACTGAATCAATAGCCTTATTGAAACAGGAGGTTGGAGGTTCCTGATGGTCTGAAGCTTTGGAAAGAACACAATGGTATACCCTATTAAGGTGTCTTAAACCAACACTTCGGAAAGAATCACATAAGATTAAGAAACATATGCCTTCGTAAAAATGACATCAAATGAAACACGAGACATAAGTCTCTGTTACAACCAGCTGAGGTAACTAAGAAGAAAATGGTGCACCTGGTTGAGGTGTTTTTAATTTGTACCATAGATGCACCATTTATGATGAGCTTCGAACACCTAAGGGTATAGACATAATTCTTAATGCTACAAACTGATCTAACTGTAAAAATAGCAGGGGTCAGCAGAAAAATGACTAGAGATAATTAGCTTATATCAGCAGAAAACTTCAAAGGAAATATCACTGAGAAAGGGTATAAAAATTGAACTTTCAAATGGGATGATAGATTTGCTTAAAGGGGCAAAGCAATTCTCGGCTTCAGAGGCAAGCTCTGTAAGTCTTCAACTCTTTGTATCTCGGGGATCAAGGTATTCTATTTGATTTTGGTGGATATCCTGGAATAAAACTTTAAAAACTGTAAAAATGTAGCGAAGTTAAGATTTGAGAATAAGGATCTCTGATAATAGAATTGTAAGATTTTTGTATTTGGAACTGTTAATGTTGCGATTGAATCACCTACTGTAATTACATGTCGGTTCTTTAATAAATCTATATATTTTTAGAATTGTTTCACAATACTTCTGTATCAAACTCGCAAACGCAATCTCTGTACGCTCTTTGGTGAGGTGTTGCAGAATTCTGGGCGAGTTTTCCGGACCCTCATAATATCCAGAACGTTACAGTCTAACTAAACTTATTAAAAGTGCTATCTGGGGGACGGTAACATCTTCAGGTTGTTCCTTTCCTTTAGGGAGAGATAGTCTGGACCTTTAGACCCAATTAAGCGTCTTTAGGATTTGGCTACCTCTAACTTTAGTTGAAAGTGAACGTCTGGGGAATACGCCTGATCCGGGTAGCCCTAAAGGGGCTAGGACTAGTAATTATCCCTTCAGTATGAGGAGAACCTGAGATTTAGTAGGACTAGAGGGTTTTTTGGAGTCTTGGGGGAGCAGGGTTTAATAACATTAGGAGCGGGATCCGGGAGAATTTGACCCAAACTGCTGTTGGTCCCTTTCAAACCATCAAGCTCCACACCCCATGTATTCCAGCATCAGGTACTACCACTTTATCCATAGTCAGCTTGTCCCTTTATGTTCTTGTTTTAAAGCATTTAAGCATAAATTTTCTGCTTGTTAATATCATCGTATCAAAAAACCATGGACTGGGGGTGTACAATTTGCTAATATGCACTCTGTGTGTGCTAGGAGTGCACTATTTGGGAGTTTATCAACTCGCATAGACTGCAATTTTCAAGTTTATATCAATAAAATTGTTTAAGCTCAATAATGGTTCAGGAAAGATGACAAAGTATTTACAGCACAGAAACAGTCCATTCGGCCCAACAGGGCCATGCTGGTGTTTATGTTCCACACGAGCCTCCTCCCACCCCTCTTCCATCTAACCCCATCAACATATCCTTCTATTCCTTTCTCCCTCATGTGCTTATCTAGCTTCCCCTTGAATGCATCTATGCTATTCGCCTCAACTACTCCCTGTGGTAGCGAGTTCCACATTCTAACCACTCTCTGGGTAAAGAAACATAGAAACATAGAAGATAGGAGCAGGAGTAGGCCATTCGGCCCTTCGAGCCTGCTCCGCCATTCAACGAGATCATGGCTGATCATCCAAACCCTAGCACCCGGTCCCTACACCGACAGCCATCCCACCCAAGCCCTATCCCCATAACCCCGTAACCCCACGTATTTAATCCCCCCCTAACACTAAGGGCCAATTTTTATCATGGCCAATCAACCTAACCCGCACATCTTTGGACTGTGGGAGGAAACCGGAGCACCCGGAGGAAACCCACGTAAACACGGGGAGAATGTGCAAACTCCACACAGACAGTCACCCGAGGCCGGATTTGAACCCGGGTCCCTGGCGCTGTGAGGCAACAGTGCTAACCACTATGCCACTGTGCTTCTGAATTTCCTATTGGATTTATTAGTGACTATCTTATATTTATTGGCCCTAGTTTTGGTCTCGCCTTCAAGTGGAAACATCCTCTCTACGTCTACCCTATCAAACCCTTTCATAATCTTGAAGCCCTTTATCAGGTTACCCCTCAGTCTTTTTTCTAGAGGAAAATGTCCCAGCCTGTTCAATCTTTCCTGATGGGTATAACCTCTCCGTTTTGGAATCATTCCAATAAATCTTTTTTGCACCTTCTCCAGTGCCTCTATTTTTATAATACGGAGACCAGAACTGTTCACAGTATGTAGTCTAACCAAGGTGCTGTCCAAGTTTATCATAACTTCTCTGGTTTTCAATTCTATCACTCTAGAAATGAACCCCAGTGTTTTGTTTGCTTTTTTTATGGCCCTATTAAGCTGCATTGTTACTTTTAGTGATCAGTGTATCTATACCCCCAGATTCCTCTGTTCCTCTATCCCATTTAGACACTTATTTCCAAGGAGCACGTGGCCTCCTCATTCTTCCGACCAAAATGTATTACCTCGCACTTATCTATACTGAAGTTAATTTGCCAATTACATGCCCATTCTGCAAGTTTGAAGTTTATTTGCCAATTACACATCCATTCTGCAAGATATTCCATTGAATTTCAAAAAGATCCATTCTCTGTAAATAATTTGTTTGCTCAGAATGCACAGATGTGATTGAAAGCTCTCTCTTAATTGTTGCGAGGTAAAAAAAATAACCTGTCGCAGCCCAGGCTTTTTGGCGAGGCTGAGACCTTCGAGTAAAAACTTTATTGAAGCCATTAAAAGACACAAATGACAGTACAATAGATAAATGTAATCACATTATTCTGAGATAAGAACTTTATTTTGTTTTATTTAAACTTTTACTTAGGACATTAGAGATTTCAGTTACTGAGAAAAATGGTAGGTGAAAATTTAGAGATTTTAAGTGACTTGTGGTAACCTGGTGGCCAGATTGAACAATCACAGTGAAGACTTCATGTAGACAAAACCCATTACAAAGGTGGACATTGGAATGTACAATGGGGAAAAAAGTTGACATGAAAAGAGTTACAAAACACAACAACAGGAAGTCAGATTCTGCAAACACAAAGTGAGCACAGATTTTTTTTAGTTATGTTAGATGTATTTTCCTCTCAAAGAAAATAAATAAGCCATTTAAAACTGATTTTCTCTTTCTAGGTATCTACACGTCTTACAAAACCTTTCTGCACAAGGACAAGGCACTTATTAAACGACTTTTAAAGGTAAATCATAATTGTTTTAACGTGTGAGACGGCAGGTCAATGATCTTGGCTTGTATCATGGATTCCTTTGAGAAGATACGAGAACCATTGACTCTTTTATTTCCCTTTCCTCCCTAGCCTAGAGGGTGCTGAGGCCAATTGTGCTCCCATTACTGTGCCATAGAATCATAATTTACAGCACAAAAGGTGGCTATTCTGCCCATCATACCAATGCCAATTCTTTGAAAGAGTTGTCTACCATTCCCCTGCCCTTTCCCCCCCCCCCCCCATACCATTTTAAATTGTGCTTTTTCAGATATTCGTGTAATTCTCTTTTAAAAGCTATTGTGGATTCTGTTTCCATCATTGTTTAAGACATTCTGTGAAAACCAGGGCAAAGTTTTTATTTAGTATATCTGCCATTTCTTCACACCCACATGAAGATTTCATTTTCCATCTCATAGGTCCTACTGTATTTTTAACTATTCTTTTTGTTTTATGTGTCTAGGAAATCCCTGTCATACCCTTTCTTAGCCTTTTTAATCTGATTCTTTGCTTTGCCTCTTTATTTTCTATATTCTGTTCCATTATTAACTCTAGAATTGTCTTATGGCTTTTTAAGCCTCAACTTCATTTTATTTGCTCCATTCATCTAAGGAAGTCTAGCTTTTGCTGCACCTCATTTACTACTTATGCAAAAATGTATTGTTTGTACCTCAATCATCTCCTGTTTGAAAGTTTCCCATTTTTATCCACTGTTTTATCTGCCAACATGAACGCAAGAGCTAAATGCCAGAGGAGTGGGGTGAGTAGCTGCCCTTGACATCAAGGCAGCATTCATCCAGGTATAGCACCAGGGAGCCCTAGCAAAACTGAAGTCAAAAGGGGGGTGGGGGGTCAAATGGAAAACCCTTCAGTGGCTCGACTCATACCAGAAGAATAGGAAGTTGGTGTGGTTGTTCACAGCATGAGAGCATCACTATGGAGTCCTTCAAGGAAGCATCCTGGATTCAATCATCTCCAGCTGCTTTTTAATGACCTTCCCTCCCTTATAAGGTTAGGAGAGGAGCTGGTCTCTGACCATTCCATAGCGTTCAGCTCCATTCACAATCTGCCAATGGTGAAGCAGCCCAGGACCTGGATAACATCCATGCTTGGGCTGATAAATGGCAGATAACATTTGCACTGCCTAAGTGCCAGGAAATAACTACTTTGAACATGGGAAAGCCCAGCTACTGCTACTTGACCTTCAATGGCACCACCATCACCGATTCTCTCTCCATCAAAATTTGGGGATCACCATTGACCAGACGCTGAACTAGGTCAGCCATATCTACACCATGACTACAAGTTCAGGGCGAAGCCTAGGTACTCTACGGCAAGTGGCTCACCTCCTGACCTCGCAAAGCTTCTCCAGCATCCTCAGGTCAGGAGTGTGATTGAATACTCACCACTCACCTGGATGGATGCTGCAGCATCAACACTCAACAAGCTCAACACCATCCAGGAGAGATCAGTTGCTTGATTGGTGCTCCTGCCACTAGACTGAATATCCACCACCTCCGCCACTGGTGCTGTATGTACAATCTAAGCAAGATTATTTAAACAGCACCTCCCCCTCCTGCGTGCTCTACCACTTAGAAAGACTAACGCAACAATATCATGGGAACTCCATTATCTCAAAAGTTCTCTAGATATATTCCTAACCTTACATTACTTAATTGTGCCACTTCATTTCCTAACACTCCATCCAGCACCACCACCTTTCTTGGACTGAAAACATACTGATGTAGAAAGTAGTCCTCGACATTGTATAGAAGCCCCTCCTCATCTTTGCTGCTTAGATTACCGTTACCCTAGCTTATTTTTGGATAACTAAAGTCACCTTTTATTATGAGTCTTATTTATGGATTTTTTTCTAATTTGTCTATATATTTTTTGCATTTTGTTTCTGCTATGTGCCACTCTCCATTAAAAAAAAATCCAAATAGAGCAACCATTCACTATATTAAGAGAAAGAGTGAGAAAGGAGAATGTGGATCCATTAAAGACAGATGCAGGCAAGACTTTAATAGATAAGAAGGAATTAAATGAGTACTTAGTATCTGTTTTCACAGAGAAGAGGCAGTGGTAAACCAGAACCTAGAAATAAGTCAAGGGGAGGGACTTAGTGGATTAAATATAAGTTTAAAATGGTAATGGAGAAAATAATGGGACTTAATTTAGACAAATCTCCAGGACGTAATGGTTTCCATCCCAGAATATTGAAAGAGGCAGGTGGTGAAGTTGCAGATGTGTTGGTCATAATTTTCCAAAACTCAGAATTTGTGCCTTTGGATTGGAAAGTTGTAAATGTCACTCCGTTGTTTAAGAAGGGAGGGTGAAAAGAGCCAGATAACCACAAACCCACCAGTCTAACTTAATTTGTGGGGAAGTTACTAGAATCTATCAAGAGACAGAGTGACTGAGCATTTAAATGAGTCTGAGCCAATCCAAGAGTCAGCATGGATTTGTGAAGGGTAGTCTTGTTTAACTAATCTCATTGATTGTTTTGGAGCAGTTTAGTAGGATGTTGGATAGGGGAGTGTTTATAGACATAAGTATTGCAAAGTATTTACAGCACAGAAACCAGCCATTCGGCCCAACCTGTCCATGCCGGTGTTTATGTTCCACACGAGCCTCCTCCCATTCCTCTTCTTCTAACCCCATCAACATATCCTTCTATTCCTTTCTCCCTCATGTGTTTCTCTGGCTTCACCTTGAATGCATCTATGCTATCCGCCCTCAAATACTCCTTGTGGTAGCGAGTTCCACATTCTAACCACTCTCTGGGTAAAGAAGTTTCTCCTGAATTCCCTATTGGATGTATATAGTTTATATGGACTTCCAGAAGGCATTTGATAAGGTTCTGTACAAGAGATTATTAACAAAAATGAACGTGCATGGAATTGGAGGTAACCTCGTAAAATGGGTTGGTAATTGGGAGAGAGCGGGGATAAGAATAAAGGGAACATTCTCTGAATACGGAGATGTGACAAGTGGCGTTCCCCAGAGATCTGTACTGGGGCCTCCGCTTTTCACCAAAAGTAATAAATGACTTGGTGGAAGGAATAGAGAGTTGTATATTCAAGTTTTCAGATGATACTAAGTTACAAGGTACAGCAAGTTGTATAGATAGGAGCAGGAAGTTACAAAGGGACTCAGACAGACTAAGTGAGTGGGCAAAACTATGGCAGATGGAGTTCATCCACTTTGGATTGAAGAAAGATAGATCAAAATATTTTCTTAACGGAGAAAGACTAGAAACTTTAGAGCAGCAAAGGGATTTAGGTGTCCACGTGCATAGATAACTAAAGAGTAATACACAGGTACAAAAAGTAATCAAAAAGGCTAGTTGAATGTTGGCCTTTTTATCAAGGGGTTTGGAATACAAAAGTGAGGAAGTGATGCTTCAGTTGTACAGAGCCTGGTGAGGGAATCCAGAACAAGGGCATAATCTTAAAATTAGAGTTGGGCCATTCAGGGGTGAAATCAGGAAGGGTAATGGAAATCTGGAACTCTCTTTATCCCCCCCCCCCCCCCCCCACAAAAAAAAGCCTTTGGATGCTGGATCAATTGAAATTTTCAAGACTGAGATTGATAGATTTTTGTTAGGTTCGGGTAGCAAGCGATATGAAGTAAAGGCGGGTAAATGAACTTGAGGTACAGATCAACCATAATCTAATAGAATTGCGGAACGGCCTCGAGGGGTTAAATAGACTCCTGTACGTATGTTCTTGACTCTAATCGAATAGATTCTGTTTTACCACCAACCCCTACATCATTCTTTACATTCTAGTGGAAACATACAGGATCTTTTGCTTTAGAAATAGAAGCATAGGGCAGGATTTTCATTGGGCCGTGGAGGTGGGATTGGAGGCGTGTGGGGGGTTAAAATCACGAAATCGGGGGGCACGAACCCATCCCGCCTCCATACCAGTTTCAAAGGAGGCGGATACCCGACCTGTGCTGGGAGCCGCCTCCCCGAGGCGGGAAGGGGATTAGTGGCAATTAACTGCCTGTTAACAGGTAGTTAACAGGCAGTTTTTAGCCTAATCCCTATTCTTATTCCTGAAGTGTGGGATTCCCGACGGCTCCAAACCACGCCAAGTTAGCGAGGCGGACCGTCTGGCTGAAGGGCTTGGGGGGTTCGAGATGTCCGGTGTTCAGGTGAGTGATGGGTGCATGAGTGCAGAGGTAAATGTGTTTGGTGTGTGTAAAGTGTTTAAAGAAGTTTTACTTACCTTTTCTTACCTTTACAGCCTTCCTTCAGGTCTCGCGAGTCCCTCATCTCACCGGCACAGAAAGCAGAATGGCCGCAAGCTGTCAAAATCTGCAGCGTTCAGCTTTCTGTTCTGGAGAGATCTCTAAATCATCCTGAGAGGAAATAATTAACTTAGTGTACAGATTGTCAGTGTTTGACAGCTTCAAAGAGCTGTCAAACGCTGATATTTCATCTGTCAAAAGCTCTTGACATGAAATGTCAATCTGTGACGTCACCTGTTGCCAGGTGGCCCTTAATTGGCCTGTTGAGCCCACTGGGCGGGCTCAACAAGGTCAATCAAGTGAAAATCGTGTGGGTTGGCCACAACTCGATGGAAGCGGGACTACAACCCCAAAAGTTGTAGTCTGCCTCCTACACGCCTCCAGTATCAAAATCCAGCCTATAGAGTACAAAAGCAAGGAAGTTATGCTAAACTTTTATAAAACACTTGTTAGTCCTCAGCTAGAGTATTGTGTCCAATTCTGGGCACACACTTTATGAAGGATGTCAAGGCCTCAGAGTGTGCAGAGGTGATTTACTAGAATGGGGTACTGGGATGAGGTACCTCAGTTATGTGGAGAGACTGAAGAAGCTGGGATTGCTCTCCTTGGAGCAGAGAAGGTTAAGGGAAAAGTTAATGGAGGTGTTCAAAATTATGAAGGGTTTTGATAGAGTAAATAAGGGGAAACTGGTTCCACTGGCAGGAGCCCTGAAATTCACCATTAGAAAATCGGACATTTTCATTCCAAATTGCTGTCTTCACAGTTGCAAGGCATTTAAAATTTTTTGCTTAACATTTTCACTTTTAACAATGTTAATATGGCTAGAAACTGATTACTTTTTTGCTGTTCTTTTCCTGCCTCGAATTAATTCCAGGGTATTCAGAGAAAGCGTCCGTCAGAAGTGCAGAGTGTCATTGTCCGTCGCCACTTACTGGAGCTCACCCAGAGTTTCATTATTCCCCTGGTGAGCAATTTGTTCCTCTTTGGGATATACAGAAACAGAAAATACTCTGTAAAAATGTCTGCATTAATTTATTAATGTCAGTAACTGCATTTTGTGAACTTGGGTCCTAAACACCTCTATTCTTTTGCATAGTCTTACAAAGAACTGACTTACTAATATGCATGTAGGCTTATATATTTCCACCTCTTCTTCCACGCCATCCCCCCTCCCCCTCCCCCTCCCGCCTTCCTTCCTCTTGTGGAGATGCTGATTCCTGCCACCCTGGGTGCCAGCCCAGCCCAGCGCGCCCTGGGGGGCACCAGCCCAGAGCACCATTGCTGACAGCCCAGAGCAAACCACCGTGGGACCTTTATGATGTGTGCGTTGGTTTGCCACTGTTTTAAACCAGCTGAGCCAATGGGAGCTCCTGAAGGAAGTTTTAAGTGATATGTAGGAAACAGATGTTTATACTTTCCATAATGATTTTCTTTTCCCCTCAGGAGAGATATGTTGCCAGTCTGATGCCACTACAGAGAACCATCACTGCATGGAAGGTAAAACAGAGTATTGCTGATAAACTGGTGTTCACATTCCATTTATTGGTTTGTAAAAACTGAGTTGCACCACAGCAGTATCAAAATCCTGAAATAAAAGGGATCACCAACTTTATTTGTTCATTCTCGGGATGTGGGTGTTGCTGGCAAGGCCAGAATTTATTGCCCATTCTTAATTGCCCTGGAGAAGATGGTGGTGAGCTGCCTTCTTGAACTGCTGCAGTCCGTGTGGTGAAGGTACTTCCCACAGTGCTGTTAGGGAGGCAGTTCCAGGATTTTGACCCAGCGACAATGAAGGAACAGCGATATATTTCCAAGTCAGGATGATGTGTAACTTGGAGGTGGTGGTGTTCCCATGCGCCTGCTGCTCTTGTCCTTCTAGGTGGTAGAGGTCCTGGGTTTGGGAGGTGCTGTCAAAGAAGCCATGGCATGTTGCTGCAGTGCATCTTGTAGATGGTACACACTGCAGCCCCGGTGCGCCTGTGATGGAGGGAGTGAATGCTTAATGTGGTGGATGGGGTGCCGATCAAGCGGGTTGCTTTGTTCTGGATAGTGTCGAGCTGCTTGAGTGTTGTTGGAGCTGCACTCATCCAGGTAAATGGAGAATATTCCATCACACTCCTGACTTGTGCCTTGTAGGTGGCGGAAAGACTTTGGGGAGTCAGGAGGTGAGTCACTCGCCGCAGAATACCCAGTCTCTGACCTGCCACAGCATTTGTGTGGCTGGTCCAGTTAGGTTTTTGGTCAATGGTGATCCCTAAGATGTTAATCCTATTGAATATCATGGGGAGGTAGTTAGACTGTTGAAAGATCGAATTAAAGCTGATGCTATCTTGAAGGTTAGGATTTTATCCGTGAGTCTCTACAGAGAACACCTGATTAATAACTGAAAAATGTAAAGTGGTACCATAAATTAGCTTGGTTTAATGCGACATAGAACACAGGAACAGGAGGTGGCCATTTAGCCCTTCGAACCTGTTCCACAGGAGGAGCCCATTTAGCCCTCGAGCCTGTTACACAGGAACAGGAGGAGGCCATTCAGCATCTCGAGCCTGTTTCACAGAAACAGGAGGCCATTCAGCCCCTCGAGCCTGTTGCATAGGAACAGGAGGAGCCCATTCAGCTCCTCAAGCCTGTTCCACCATTCTGATCTGATCTGTATATTAACTCCATCTAACCGCCTTGGCACCATAACCCTTGCCTAACAAAAACCTACAATCTCAGTTTTGACATTTTCAGTTGACCCCCAGCTTCAACAGCTTTTTGGAGAGTTCCTGATTTCCACTGTCCTTTGTGTGAAGAAGTGCTTCCTGACACCACACCTGTGGCCTGGCTCTAATTTTAAGGTTATGCCCTCTTGTTCTGGACTCGCCCACCAGAAGAAATAGTTTCTCTCTCTCTACCCGATCAAATCCTTTAATCATCTTAACACCTTAATTAGATCACCCCTCAATCTTCTATGTTCAAGGGAATACAAGCCTAGTCTATGCAACCTGTCCTCATAAGTTAACCCTATTAACCCCAGTATTGTTCTGGTGAATCTACGCTGCATCCCTCCAAGTACAATGTATCATTCCTGAGGTGCGGTGCCCAGAACTGATCACAGTGCTCCAGATGGGGTCTAACCAGAGCTCTGTACAGCTGTAGTATAACAGCCCCCCTTGAGATAAAGGCCAATATTCCATTAGCCCTTTTAATTATTTTTTGTTCCTGTCCACTAGCTTTAGTGATTTCTGTATTTGGACCACTAAATATCTCTGCTCCTCCACAGTTCCTAGCTTCTCAAAATTTTGAAAATACTCTGGTCTATCTATCTTGGGTCCAAAGTGGATGATCTCACACATCCCCACATTGAACTCCATCTGCCACAGTTTTGCCCACTCACTTAGTCGATCAATGTCCATTTGCATCGTTCTGCTCCCATCTACACTATTCGCTGTACAACTTAACTTGCTCTCGTCTGCAAACTTGGATATACAGCTCTTTGTTCCTTTGTCTAAATTATATATAAATATGGTGAAAAGCTGAGGCCCCAGGACAGATCCCTGGGGGACACAGCTAGTCACATCCTGCCAATTTGAGCACATACTCATTATCCCTACTCTCTGTCTCCTACATCCTACCCAATTCCCTATCCAAGCCAAAAGGTTGCCTCCAATTCCATGTGCTCTCATTTTTGTTAACAGTCTCTTATGTGGAACCTTATCGAATCCCTTCTGGAAATCCATATAAATAACATCATGGACATTTCCTTATCTACCATGTTAGTTACCTCCTCAAAAAATTCAACTAGGTTTGTTAGACATGACTTGCCCTTCACCAATCCATGCTGGCTCTCTCTGATCAGCTCATATTTGTCCAAGTGCTCAGCCACTTTGTCCCTAATGTACTTTTAAAAGATGCAGCAAGTTGGTGCACCAATGCATGCAGTGATGTGCCACCGCCGCTTGGTCCACCAATGCATGCACCGATGTGCCACTGCTGCTTGGTGCACCAATGCATATAGTGAGGCACAAGTCAGGAGTGTGATGGAATACTCTCCACTTGCCTGGATGAGTGCAGCTCCAACAACACTCAAGAAGCTCGACACCATACAGGACAAAGCAGCCCGCTTGATTGGCACCCCATCCACCACCTTAAACATTCACTCCCTCCACCACCGGCGTACCGTGGCTGCAGTGTGTACCATCTACAAGATGCACTGCAGCAACTCACCAAGGCTTCTTCGACAGCACCTCCCAAACCCGCGACCTCTTCCACCGAGAAGGACAAGGGCAGCAGATGCATGGGAACACCACCACCTCCAAGTTTCCCTCCAAGTCACACATGATCCTGACTTAGAAGTATATCGCCGATCCTTCATTGTCGCTGGGTCAAAATCCTGGAACTCCCTACCCAACAGCACTGTGGGAGTACCTTCACCACACGGACTGCAGCGGTTCAAGAAGGCGGCTCACCACCACCTTCTCAAGGGCAATTAGGGATGGACAATAAATGCTGGCCTTGCCAGCGATGCCCACATCCCATAAAAACAAATTTTAAAAACAAAATGTGCCACAGCTGCTTGGAGCACCAAGTGCTAGTGTAAGGATTTGCAAGTGCTCCGTGTTCTTCATCAGTTGGTAGATTGAGGTGAAAGTCAGAAGCTCTGAGTTGTGTAGTGGAGGAACTTAGGATGGTAAATGATTGAGTTGCTCCCACAGATTGACAGTAATGGTGCTTTGGGAACAGGTAATCAGACCTTGTCAAGAGTTCAGAAGGTTCTTGAGTACGAAAGGCAATGCTCTTCCCAGTAGAAAGCAAATTCCATTATTTCTACTGCCTGTTTCTGACAGAATCCACCACAGATCCGCCCCTTTATCCAAGAGGAATTCATGAAGACACTGGAATACGCTGGACCACAACTGACGTCTATGCTGAAAGGAGATTGGGTGGGACTATACAGGTAGAGCATGACTTTAAATCTAACTGCAAACCTGACTCTGTGAGCGAGGGTGCTATTAAGTATTGAAACCTTTTATTTTGGGGGGCGGAGAATTACTTTGGCTTGAAGATTAGTGACCAGATCAAAGCCATTTTGTATGGTCTCTATCAGAAACTCCCATCCCCTTTCCCACACGCTCAAGCTCAACTCAGCAGTACACAACCTTGGTGTTCTGCTCTACCCCGAGTTGAACTGGAAATCCCACATCCAGTTCATGACCAAGACAGGCAACTTCTACCTCCAAAACTTTGCTCCCATGTCATTCCCACTGCTGCTGAAACCCTCATCCACATCTTTGTCTCTAGACTCGGATTGTCAATGACATCCTGAGCGCCGCCTTACATAAACTCCAACTCATCTGGAACTCGGCAGCAGGCAATCTATCACACAAAGCCCAACTCACCTGTCTCCCCTGTCATTGCCAACCTATCCATCAGCATATTGATTTCAGAATCTGCATCCTTGTCTTCAAATCCTTCCATGGCTGTGCCACTCCATACCTTTTCAACTTCCCTCCTGCCCTATGTCAATGCCCCAATTCTCCAAACACTGGTCTACTGTACGCTGCCGCCGCCCCCCCAAACACACTACTAGTGTGGCAGAACCTGCAGCCAACTTGCCCCACACTCAGGAACTTTTTTCTAAGGTCCTCCTCATTACACCTCTTCTCTGCCTTCAAAAGCTTCTCCCCACTTTCAAAATCTGCCTTAATGATTGCTATTTCAATTACTTTTTTAAGGAGTCTAATAAGTACAGATATGAAGAACTTGAACCTTATGTCAATAACTTTATATCTGGATGCAAATTTTAAATCATAGAATAATACACCAAAGCAGGAGGCCATTCGGCCATTGAGTCTGTGCCAGCTCTTTGAAAGAACTCCCACTCAGCTGCTCTTTCCCCCTAGTCCTGCAAATTTTTCCCCCTTAAAGTATTTTCCCAATACCCTTTTGAGGAATTATTATTGAATCTGCTTCCACCACCCTTTTAAAGCAGTGCGTTCCAGATCTTAACATGCTGCTTAAAAAAAATTCTCCTCATGTTGCCTCTGGTTCTTTTGCCAATTACCTTAAGTCTGTGTCCTCTGGTTACCGACCTTTCTGCCACTGGAAACAGTTTCTCCTAATTTACTATATCAAAACCCTTCATAATTTTGAACACCTCTATCAAATTTCCCCTTAATCTTCTTTGCTCTCAGGTCTAGCTTCTCTAATCACTCCACGTAACTGAAGTCTCTCATCTCCTCTGCACCCTCGCCAAGGCCTTGACATTCTTCCTAAAGTGTGGTGCCTGGACCACTGGGTCCCTCAGGCAAGCTCTCGACCTCCAACCGCTGCAGGTTTGGAGAGACCATCTCATTGATTTCAATACTTAACGGTTGACGTCTCTGCATCAACAGGGCTCCAATAACAAGCTTTACAAGTGTGACTCAAATATTTAACACCAGAGATTAGATGTGTTTAAAGTGCGGTGTTGTTCAGGGGACAGTTATAATGGCCGGCATACACCTCCCCAAGCAGCCACCAATGACTCAGCAGCCCCCTTCTTGTATGAAACTGCTGGCCGAGAGTGACAATTTGTACAGTGCAAGGTTTATCCTCAATAACCCTCTGTCAGCACCTGTAGGTGGCTGTCAACAGTGAAACACAAGAGATGCAGTTTAATAATTATGTAAATCGGTACCTTTCTTATCAGGGGCCTATTTAGGTTGGGAAACACCTCTGGTCTTTGGGTAATTGAGAGTTGATGTGTAATCTCAGTGCCCCTGTTGATTACAGCAACTGCTGTACAAAACTCCCGTTTCTAACTTGCCTCCTCTGCAGTAAAATCTCAGTTATGGGAGCTTCCATTTTCTCATTCGCGCTGTATTTTCCAGCATATCAAAACTTTCTTAGTATTGTGCCTATTTCTGTGCTTGTTGCAGTGACAATATTTTGTTTGGATATTTTCTATATTTAGAAGCATGTTTTATAGACATAAAAATGATTTTCTTCATTTCATTGACACAGTGACACTAGAGTTTCTCCAGCATTTTCTGTTTTTATTTCCGATTTCCAGCATCTGCAGTATTTTCTTTTTGTACTAGACATTTATGTCTACTTTAGAGTTTACACCTTTGTGCTCAAGTGCCTTGTACCTTTGAAGTTCTGTTATATTAGGCTACTGGTCTGAGCAGAATTTGTTTTCTTGAATTGACAGACGTTTTTTTAAATCTCCTAACTTTGATGGCTGGTTTCGTATGAGATACCAGGAGATGTGCAGGAAGCTGGAGATTCTTCACCTTGAGGTGTTGTGTGAGGCAGTAAGTATGGGCCATTGTTGAAGCGTTAGAGATTACAAGATAGGTTTGGATGAGGATGGCCGTTCAAACCAACCCTACCGTATGTCTACTGCAACAACATCTTACATATATATAGCACCTTTAACATAGATGTCCCAGTGCACTTTACAGAAGGGGTAGAAAAAAACTGTTCAAGGAGGGAGAAATTCAGCGGGGTGACTAAAAACGTGGTTGAAAAGACGAGTTTTGAGAAGGCTTTATGAAAATGGAGATGCAGAGGGCTGATGTGGGAATTTCCAGAGAATAGGGTCAAGGTTACTAAAGGTTTTGGTGCCAGTGGTGGGACAAGTGGAGGTGCATGCAAAGAAGGCCAGAATTGGAGGACCAAAGGGTGCAGGTCAGGGGATATCATGCTGGAGAAACTTAAAGTAGCATTGAGCTAGTCTGTGGGGAAATTTGAAAATGAAGCTAAGGATTTTAAATATAATATGTTGGAGGACTAGGTGCAAGTGTTAGTCAGTGGGGAAGGGAGTGATGAGTGACTGGAATCTAGTGCAGGACAAGAGATGGGTGATGAAGATATATTTAGGCTCTCTTGTCTGAGGTCACTTTTGTGGGCAAGTCTCAACTCCCCATATCTTTGAAAGTACCTGTCGTAGCCTTGAGATCGAGGTAAGCTTTCCACAACAAGTCCAGGATCCTGAACAGCAAACTCTGTCAGTGCTGGAATTTATCCTGTGTCTCCATGGGATTTCTGTTCTGTCCGTTCTTTGATGGTGATAGGGCATAACATCACACCTCATTTTAAATTTAAAGTAGTGTGAATTTATTAAACAATTAAAGAGCAAATGAATAATTTAACAGTCTTATCTTCCGTGCCTAGCAGCACGAGACCACCCGTTTCTACCACTGCTTTCTAATCAGCAGATTGACCTCTGGGTTATTTTCATAACAAAGTCCCTGTTTACATGGATAGGTTGTTAGACTCACAACTCCCTACCAGGAGATCTGGCTAAATGTGATGGAGCGGCAACTGCATCCCATCGGACGTCAGTACCTCGCTGGATGTCAACTCAGTATTCAGAGACCAGAACTCGTCTCTGCTCACTGAGACTGTCTGAAGTGGGGCTCGATCCCAGAGCTTCCAACTCACAGGTGGGAATTAATCCACTAGCCAGGACTCCCTCCCAATCTAAGTGTTATAATAATATTTATATATTTACAGTAGAAACTTTATTTTGTAGATAATGGGGGAAAAATTCAGTTGTTTGCGACTCCCGTTAGCGCCTTAAGAGGGCGCTAATGGGGCGCAAAGCAACTAGCGCCCGGGCGCGGCGATGTTTGCGCCGCTCGCGAAATTAACTAGACATTTTTCGGCGGCACTAAACACCACCGCCACGATCTCCTGCGCCAGCAGATTGTGACGTCAGTCGAGTGCGCAGCGCCCCGGACCGGATATTGAGTGGCGCCCCCTGCCTTACCGCCGGCCGCTAGCAACGACAGGTTGAGGGGAGCGTTATGCTGTCAAAGGGACTGGGGGAGCGCTATTTAAAGGCAACTGCTTCCTGCCTTTTTTTGTCGGTGACATTTTTGCACCACGCATTCTGAGAGAGAGAGACTTCTGGAGAGATTCAATACTGTGTGAAGGAGTTTTGAGTACTGAGCAGCACTGCAGGTTTATTTTGATTTGCCCTTCCTTGCTTCGCCAGCGCTCTGAGGTAGCGCCTCGCTCCTCGGCCTTTGCACCTTAAGACAGGTGCGAAGCGCCTGATTTAGCGCTCCAATCACCTCCAGGGGGCGATAAAAGCCAAGTTTGCTGTCGGAGGCGAGAATTAGCGCCAGGCGCTAAACTTTGCGCACGGCCGATAATGGTGCCCCAAATGGGGCGATACTGAATTTTTCCCCCCAATGTTTATACGTGTAATTTTTTCTGACTACAGGAGCAAGCATGTTCATTTTGTCTTTTCCTTTAAAGATTTCAGTTGGTTTGACGATCTTCTATGGACTGTCTTAATGAAAAGATTTGTCACTTAAACGCCTAGATCACCTGTTGCTTGTTTGGTTTTCATAACTGACACTCATTAATAAGTAATTGTCTGTCAATTTTAACTGAACAATTCGCACAACCTGGGTGAACAAAGAAAGCCAGAACACTACAGGGCAACCTTCATTTGGCTGAATTAATCTCATTAGTGCTAAGTTTTTATTAAAATAATTTGCAGTTACTACCAGGAAACATTTTGTTAAAGTTATTAGCAGATCTCTCAAGAGATAGCTCATGGTGAGTTGGAGGATATGCTGTTTTATAAGAATGCAGGTGTTATGCCATATGACGCACCTAGTATTTTTAGAGTCACTGCATTACGGTGAGAATTCAGGAAGTGCAGGCCTGGAGAAGATTTCCAATAATATTC
Organism: Somniosus microcephalus; assembly: GCF_052327205.1. NCBI lineage: Eukaryota > Metazoa > Chordata > Chondrichthyes > Squaliformes > Somniosidae > Somniosus > Somniosus microcephalus. Next base: position 60,784,053 of record NC_141003.1, read on the forward strand.
TAGCCAATCACCTGTGATATTGCACACAGGAAGTCGAGACCAAATGTTGATCCAGGTGCGGTGGGGGTAGGAGGGCGGGGAGTGAGAACCAGAGCAGGAGCTGGAAGGAGTGGGGGCAGGCAGACATATTTCAGTGTCTGGCATCAATTGAATGGAACCCCAGCAACAAATTTGTGGGTAGAATTTCTGTGGAGTTCTCCCGATTTACCATCCCAGTAACAATGCAAACAGCCATAGAATCAGGGAATCTTACAGCACAGAAGGAGGCCATTTAGCCCATCGTGCTTGCTCTTTGGTCGAGCTCGCCACTTAGTCCCACTCCCCTGCTCTTTCCCCACAGTCCTGCAAATATCTCCCCTTCAAGTATTTATCCAATTCTCTTTTGAAAGTTACTATTGAATCTACTTCCACCACCATTTTAAGGCAATGCATTCCAGATCATCATAACTCGCTATGTAAAACAATTCTCCTCATCTCCCCTCTGGTTCTTTTGTCAATTATCTTAAATCTGTGTCCTCTGGTTATCGACCCTTCTGCCAGTGGAAACCATTTCTTCCCTAACTACTCTATCAAAACCCTTCATAATTTTGATCACCTCTATTGAATATCCTTAACCTTCTATGGTCTAAGGAGAACAACCCCAGCTTCTCTAGTTTTTCCACATAATTGAAGTCCCTCATCCCTGGTACCAATCTCCTCTGCACCCTCTCCAAGGCCTTGGCAACCTTCCTAAACTGTGGTGCCCAGAATTGAACATAATACTCCAGCTGGGGCATAACCAATGATTTATAAAGGTTTAGCATAACTTCCTGGCTTTTGTATTCTATGCCTCTATTTATAAAGCCAAGGATCCCGTATGCCTTTTTAACAGCCTTCTCAACTTGTCCTGCCACCTTCAAAGACTTGTGTACGTACACCCCCAGGTCTCTCTGTTCCTGCACCCCCTTTAAAATTGTACCATTTAGATAATATATCCTCTCCTCATTCTTTCTTCCAAAATGCATCACTTCACATTTCTCTGCATTAAATTTCATCTGCCATGTGCCTGCCATTTCACCAGTCTGTCTATATCCTCCTGAAGTCTGTTACTATCCTCCTTGTTGTTTACTACATTTCTGAGTTTCGTGTCATCTGCTAACTGTGAAATTATGCCCTGTATACCCAAGTCCAGGTCACTAATATATATCACTAGCTGAAGTGCCCGGCGGTGCCGAGGGTCTTTTGAGGGCATGTTGTTGTTGGAAGAGAGAGAGAGAGCGACTGGGGGGAAGAAGAGCGACTGGGGGGAAGAGAGAGAACGACTGGGGGGAAGAGAGAGAGCGACTGGGGGGAAGAGAGTGCGCGACTGGGGGGAAGAGGGGGTGAAAAGGGGGGGAAGGGAGAGGGGGAGAGGGGGGGGAGAGGAGGGAGAGGAGGGAGAGAGGAGAGGAGGGGGTGGGGGAAGGAGGAGGGGAGAAAGGGAGAGGGGAGCCAGCAGACCCTCTCCCCTCCCCGGCGATGGCTCCGCCGAGCTCCGTGCCGCCCCACGCACTGACATGCCGAGCGCAGCGCCCCGGTCAGCCTGAGCCCTGCCCTCCCAAGGCCGGGCCTGAGGCGGCTTGAGACGGCCGATTGCGGCTGGCCGGGCCCGGTTGCCTTGGTAACCCTCCTCCCCTCTCCGCCTCCCGATCTCCGGGACCGGGCCTGGGCCTGAGCGGCTTGAGACAGCCGATTGCGGCTGGCGAGCCCGGTTGCCGGGGTAACCCTCTCCACTCCCCCTCCCCTCCTGAGCCCCGCCACCCCCCCCCCCCCCCCCCCCCCCCCGCTAACCTGCTCGCTTCCTTCTGGCCGCGCTCTGTGTGGAGGTGCGCGTGCAGCGCGAGCGCGAGGAGCTTGCAGTGAGCCCAGCCAGCCTTTACCAAGATGGCTGGCTGCTGGTTTGGAATCGGGCCCGCGGGGGGGGGGGGGGGCTGTGAGGGTGAGGGGCGGGAGGAGCTTGCCACAAAACTATTGCCTAGGGTCCAGCATGGCTGGCAACAGACGCCCAGGCTTCGAGGCCTACCTGCAAAAACGGGGAAAGGTAGGAAAATTATTGAGATTACATAAAAGATTTAGAAAGTAATTAACTTTTTTAAAAAACAATGTGTGTTTTAAAAGCAACTTTTTTTTAAAAAGACGCAAAAAGCGGGAAAAAGAAATGAAAAGTTTGGAATCAAGATGGCGGCGACTCACCTCGGTTCAGAACGATAAGGCCCGCCCACACACGCACCGATTGGTCGATCATCAGGTCACCGAAGCGTAGGATTGATCAATCGTCCCGTCACTCGACTCTAGGAGGGCCCACCCGCACGCGCCAGGAACCCGCCCCCGCCACGCAGCGATTGGTCGACCGTCAGGTCGCTCGACCGTATGATTGGTCGACCTCGACGTCATTCAATGCTAATGAGCAGATAATGAGCGGAATTTTGAACGTTTTTTGGATACAGCAGGCACAATTTTTGTCTCACCGAAACGTAAATACGCTTACGACCGTTCTGGAATCGTAAGCTTTCTTTTGATGTAACACACGTGTAGGTACGCTCTATAACTTTTGATTGTATAGCCGGACAGAGAGACAGAAAGACAGACAGAGAGACATACCGTTTTATATATATAGACTAGCTGGGGAGCCCCGCGTTGCGTGGGCAATTTTGGGGCGCTTGGTCTCCCTGCCCCTGTGTGTCCCCCCTCTCCCTGTCATGTCCTCTCCCTGTCCTATCCCTCCCTCCCCTCCCCTCTCTCCCTCCCCTCCTCTCCATCCCCTCCTCTCCCCTCCTCTCCCTCCCTCCCCTGTCTCCCTCCCCCCACCCTCCACTCCCCCGCTCCCCCAGTCCCCTCTGTCCCTCTCTCCGGCCCCTCCCCCTGCCTAGCGCCTGAGGTCCGGTGCCGTTGCGATAGCGGCCGGGACGGACCGGAGCTGAGGTCCCCCGCGTATCGCGCGGCTGATGGACGGCTGCTGCGGGCGGGCGGCGCATGTGCGGGCGGCGCATGCGCGGTCAGTGCGAGGGGCGCATGCGCGGTTAGTGCGGGCGGCGCGAGCCCCCCTGCGATTTCCCGAGGCTCGCCCCCCCCCCGCGATTTCCCGAGGCTCTCTCTCCCGCCCCCCCCCCCCCCCGCGATTTCCCGAGGCTCTCCCCTCCCCCCCCCCCCGCGATTTCCCGAGGCTCTCCCCCCCCCCCCCCCCCCCGTGATTTCCCGAGGCTCTCCCCCGCCCCCCCCCCCCAATTAAAATGTTATTTAATTCCCTAACACATCATTAAAATATTTACCGTAGTTCCCTAACGCACAGAAAAAGTGTGGGGGGAAAAATTGTGAAAAATCAAGATGGCGGCCACTCACCTCGGTTCAGAAGGATAAGGCCCGCCCACACACGCACCGATTGGTCGACCGGTCAGGTCACCGAAGCGTAGGATTGGTCAATCGTCGAGTCACTCGACACTCAACTGTAGGAAGGAACCCGCCGTCCGATTGGTGGACCTCGACGTCACACGGTCGCTAATGAGATGCTAATGAGCGGAACGCTGAACGTTTTTGGGATACCGCGGGCGGGATTTTTGTCCGGCCGAAACGTAAATACGCCTATGACCGGTCCGGAATCGCAAGCTTTCTTTTGAGGCGACAGGCGCGTCGGTACGCTCTGTAACTTTCAAATGTATAGAACACAGACAGACAGACATCAGGACAGACAGAAGAGCCGCTTTATATATGTAGATAAAGAGCAGCGATCCAGTGAATGGGCTATTAAACCACCATTCTGTATCAACGGATCTAGTGAACTGGTCATATAAAACACTCAAACTAATCGACAAACCTGTTGAAACAGGGCCAGTATAGCATGATATCAAAAACAATTACAGCTGTAGAAACAAACAGAATTTAGGAGTTCACTTAGAATTTAGGTGCATTTAACACAATTACTTACTTGAACAGTGAAAATCAATTTGTGTTTTACATTAGCCTTCCTTTTTCTAGGATCTGCTGATGTGGGTTCGAGAAAAGTCTGAAGTGGAAATTGTGGACCTGGTTTTAAAACTGCGCGAGAAATTGGTAATATTTCCCTTTGCTTTTGTACTTTGCTCTATTAATTGGACTGTGTTCACGTCTGTGGGTTGTCACCACAGTGCAAGGAAAATCATTTTAAAATCCTTTTGTTTACCATATATATATATATTTATCAGGATAGATCCATTGACTAAATGTAGAATGGAATCAGAGAGACTGTGCCAAGGTTCTTCCTATTCAATGTTCTCAGACTAATCACTTATTTTAATCCCGACATTGGCGACGTTCTCTTACTGTTGCTCTTCCAGTAGAAATCATTCCCTGTTGTCTCATTTCTGAGCAGCTTGCTAGGCTTTGTCATCAATTATACTTTTGTTGCTTTCTCTGTAGCATCCTATAGAGCTCACATTTTTAACACCAATAACTTCAAAGACTTTTCATTCAAAACACTGTTTAGTCAGTTGAATTGGAGATTAAAAAATTGTCATTCTTTGTACATCCTGTCGTAGGATTTTCCAGCAATTATGGATAAATAAACCCATCTTTTTCATAGATCAACACCATCAATCCAACTTCTCACCATATCCCTCCATTCTTTCTTCCTCCAGAACCCATTTCTACTGCTCACTTCCCTGCAAATTTATCCCAGAACTTTATTATCCTTTGAGTTAAATGTGACAGCAAGCTGCAAAGGGGCATTGATAGACTAAGTGAGTGGGCAAAACTATGGTAGATGGAGTTCAATGTGAGGTCATCTACTTTGGACCCAAGAAAATTAAATCGAACTATTTTCTAAATGGTGAGAAAAAGGACTGTGGAGGAGCAAAGAAATTTGAGAGTCCCAGTACACAAATTCACACGTACAAAAAGCAATCAAAAAGGTTCATGGAATGTGAACATTGATCTCAAGGGAGCTTGATTACAAAGGGGAGGAAGTTATGCTTCAGTTGTCCAGGGCCCGCCTGGAGCACTGCGTTCAGTCCTGGGCACCACACCTCAGGAAGGATACATTGGCCTAGGAGGGGGTGCAGAATGATACTGGGGCTTAAAGAGTTAAACTACGAGGACAGGTTGCATAGACTAGGTTTGTATTCCCTCGTGTATAGAAGATAGGGTGGATAGAGAGAAACCATTTCCTCTGGTGAGGGAATCAAGAACAAGGGGGCATAATCTTAAAATTAGAACTAGGCTGTTCAGGATGGAAATCAGGAAGCACTTTTTCTCACAAATGGTAGTAGAAATCTGGAATTCTCTTTCCCAAAATGTTGTGGATGCTGGGTTTCAATTGGAGCTTTCAAGACTGAGGTCGATTGATTTTTGTTAGCTAAGAGTACCAAAGGATATGGAGCTAAGGTGGATAAATGGAGGTGATATACAGATTGGCCATGATCTAATCGAATCGCAGACCAGGCTGAATGGCCTACTCCTGACTCCATCCCTCTCCCTGACCACTGTCTGAGACTGAACCAGATTATTCACAACTTTGGCATCCTATTTGACCCTGAGCTGAGAATAAAAAGCTAGTATCAGTAATGGTGACCATGAAACTACCGGATTGTTGTAAAAACCCATCTGGTTCACTAATGGCCTTTGGTAGGAAAAACATAGCTCCCAGACTTGGCCTGCGACAGGTGATGCGAGAACTAACACGAGGGAAAAACCTACTTGACCTCGTCCTCACCAATCTACCTGTCGCAGATGCATCTGTCCATGACAGCATTAGTAGCAGTGACCATCGCACAGTCCTTGTGGAGACGAAGTCCCATCTTCACACTGAGGACACCCTCCATCATGTTGTGTGGGACTACCACCGTGCTAAATGGGATAGATTCAGAACAGATCTAGCAGCTCAAAACTGGGCACCCATGAGGCGCTGTGGGCCATCGGCAGCAGCAGAATTGTATTCCACCACAATCTGTAACCTCATGGCCCGGCATATTCCTTACTCTATTACCATCAAGCCAGGAGACCTGGTTCGATGAGTGCAGAAGAGCATGCCAGGAGCAGCACAGGCGTATCTAAAAATGAGGTGCCAACCTGGGGAATGCAACACAGGATTACATGCATGCTAAACAGCGGCAGCAGCATGCTATAGAAAGAGCTAAGCCATCCCACAATCAACGAATCAGATCGTGAATGGTGGTGGACAATTAAACAACTAACGGAAGGAGGAGGCTCCATGAATATCCCCATCCTCAGTGATGACGGAGCCGAGCACGCGAGTGCAAAAGACAAGGCTGAAGCATTTGCAACCATCTTCAGCCAGAAGTGCTGAGTGGATGATCCATATCAGCCTTCTCCTGAGGTCCCCATCATCACAGAAGCCAGTCTTCAGCCAATTCGATTCACTCCATGTGATATCAAGAAATGGCTGAGCGCACTGGCTACAGCAAAGGCTATGGGCCCCGACAACATCTCGGCTGTCGTGCTGAAGACTTGTGCTCCAGAACTAGCCGCACCTCTAGCCAAGCTATTCCAGTACAGCTACAACACTGGCATCTACCCAACAATGTGGAAAACTGGCCAGGTATATCCCGTCCACAGAAAGCAGGACAAATCCAATCTGACCAATTACCGCTCCATCAGTCTACACTCAATCGTCAGCAAAGTGATGGAAGGTGTCATCGAAAGTGCTATCAGGTGGCACTTACTCACCAATAACCTGCTCACCGATCTTCAGTTTGGGTTCCGCCAGGACCACTCGGCTCCAGACCTCATTACAGCCTTGGTCTAAACATGGACAGAAGAGCTGAATTGCAGAGATGAGGTGGGAGTGACTACCCTTGACATCAAGGCAGCATTTGACTGAGTGTGGCATCAAGGAGCGCTAGTAAAATTGAAGGCAATGGTTGTGGTTGTTGGAGGTCAGTCATCTCAGCCCCAGGACATCGCTATAGGAGTTCCTCAGGGCAGTGTCCTAGGCCCAACCATCTTCAGCTGCTTCATCAATGACCTTCCCTCCATCATAAGATCAGAAGTGGGGATGTTCGCTGATGATTGCACAGTGTTCAGTTCCATTCGCAACTCCTCAGAAAATGAAGCAGTCCATGCCCACATGCAGCAAGACCGTGACGAAATTCAGGCTTAGGCTGATAAGTGGCAAGTAATATTTGCACCTCAAGTGCCAGGCAATGACTATCTCCAACAAACGAGAGTCTAACCACCGCCCCTTGACATTCAACAGCATTACCATCGCTGAATCCCCCACCATCAACATCCTGGGGGTCACTATTGACCAGAAACTTAACTGGACCAGCCACATAAATGCTGTGGCAACAAGAGCAGGTCAGAGGCTGGGTATTCTGCGGCGAGTGCCTAACCTCCTGACTCCCCAAAGCCTTTCCACCATCTACAAGGCACAAGTCAGGAGTGTGATGGAATACTCTCCACTTGCCTGGATGAGTGCAGCTCCAACAACACTCAAGAAGCTCGACACCATCCAGAACAAAGCAGCCCGCTTGATTGGCACCCCATCCACCACCTTCAACATTCACTCCCTCCACCACCGGCGTACTGTGGCTGCAGTGTGTACCATCTACAAGATACACTGCAGCAACTCGCCAAGGCTTCTTCGGCAGCACCTCCCAAACCCGCGACCTCTTCCACCTAGAAGGACAAGGGCAGCAGGCGCATGGGAACAGCATCAACTGCAAGTTCCCCTCCAAGTTACACACCATCCAGACTTGGAAATATATCACCATTCCTTCATCGTCGCTGGGTCAAAATGCTGGAACTTCCTCCCGAACAGCACTGTGGGAGTACCTTCACCACAAGGACTACAGCGCTTCAAGAAGGCAGCTCACCACCACCTTCTCAAGGGCAATTAGGGATGGGCAATAAATGCTGGCCTTGCCAGCGATGCCCACATCCTGGCACGAATAAAAAGATTGTTGAATGGCCTCCTGTGCTGTATACTTCTATGGTTCTATAGTTTTTTTCAATTATTGAGCCATACAGTTGAGCGAATGAGTGTGATCTAGTCCTGGATCCACCCCATTCCATGTGGCACCCATCAAATAGTATTACAGAACATGTACAATTTCTGTCTAATTGTTTTGAAATTCATTATGATACCTAAATTCTATCTGCTACCACACATATTGAAAGTCAAACAGTTTAAGCCAATAATATTTTCAGAGCTCTTCATCTCAGCCCTTTTTAATTTAATGAGTATGTTTTTCTGTCCAGATAAAAGCGAGGGTCCACCAGCTCCCAGTCAGAGAAGACTTGCTGGAGAAGCTGGAGATGTACGTAGAAACAGTAATCGGCTCCCTGCCTGATGATCTACAGGTGGTGTTGCACCGACATTGACTGGAACAAACAAGTGACCTGCAGGCAACTCAGCCCTTGAAAGGAAAGCAGCAGAGATCAGTCACACTGGACGCCATCTGTCGTCATCACCTTTTGAAACTTCATTGTAGAAAGACACTAAGTTGGATGCAGTGGTAGCATTGCACCAGAGTGAAAGCTTCCATCCAGCAGCCAGACTTAATTGCAAATGATGAACTAAAATGTCTGTGATGTGGCCTAGCTTGCACATTGAGAGAACCACAACACACTTATTACTGTTAGTTTTTAAAAATGTATCACACGATTAAATTAGACAGTTTTAAACCCATACTGCTGTTGCTTGTTTGCTGTATTGTAAAATCTAACTGATGGTCAGTCAGTAAATGCGGGAATGTGATCTGGAGTGATCAGCACTGCACGACTTGTAACAGGAGCTCAGTGACATGATCCAATCTGCTGGACGTGTAGGATTACAGACCTGGCTGGTGGAAGGTAAATTCTGCTGTTACTTTCTCCCCTTCATAATGCGGTTGTGGTGAAAATTAAATTGTTATAAAATCCATTCCCCAAGATTGGCAGAACAGTTTGTTGATTGAAGGGTTGGATTGTGCCTGACCTTAAGGTGTCAGAGTGCTACTTCTATTCTGTTGAAACAAAAACTAGAAGGAAAGCTCATAGAGGTTGAAGGAAATGCGGAGATATTAAATGAGTAGTTTGCCTCGCTCTTTAAGAGTGTGATAGTTGAAATAAAGAAGAGGAGGTAGAGCTATTGTATAGGATAACTGTAAATAAGGAAGTAGTAGTGAAAAAGCAAGTGGGCCTCGAAGGAGAAAAGGTGGTGGGCCCTGATGGCATTCATCCTGGAATTCTGAGGGATGTCGGAGCGGACCAATCACAATCTTTAAAACACCTTGGATTTGGAAGTTGTGCCAATGAACCTGAGGATTGCTAATGCAAAATCTCTGTTCAAAAACAGAGAAAAGGATAAACAACGTAATAAACCAACAACTTGACATCAGTCGTTGGTAAGATCGAGAGGCTAGAATACAAGATAAACTGAATACTTAGAAAGACATGGGTTAATTAAGGGCAGCCAGTGTGGATTTATAAGAAAAAGAGTGTGTCTAATGAATTTAATAGAGTTCTTTGAGGAACTAATGGTGTATTGATGAAGGAAATAGTGAATTTTGTGTATATGGATTTTCAAAAGGCGTTTGATAAAGTCTTGAAACATTGGGTCAGTTTCCATTAGAACAGGGGAGATTAGATTGATTTGATAGAGCTGTTTAAAATGATTGAGATTGGCACAGAGTAGACAAACAGACTGTTTTCAGTGTTTGAGAGGTGTAGAATGAGGGGTATTAGATACAAGAATAAATGTAAGAGATTTAGGACAGCGTGGGAGAGGCTTTTTACACAGTGTTACGAGGGTGTTGAATTCTCTACCAGAGTTATTGATTGAAGCAGAGACAGTGTTAACATTTAAGAATAGGTGGTTGAAGGAAAGGGGAGTAAATATGGAAAATAAGCAGGCACTTGTGATGATGACGACTCCCCTTAATTCCTACTGTTTCCTCCCTTTGAAAAAGTTATTAAACCCTATTTGCTACCTAATACCATATCCCTTAATCATCTTCAATAGTCCCCTATGTGATGTCTTATCAAAAGCTTTCTGAAAGTCTACATGCAGCACATCCACTGCATTTCTCCATCCACCATATCTCCAGGTTTGATGAGCACTATTTTCCTTTCTGAAATCCATGTTGTCTGCTTCTAATTATTTTCTCTTCATCCAGGTACTTTGTCCTCCTTTAGCTCAACTAACATTTCTAACACTTTAATTCATTATATCTATCATCTAATTTTTAACAAAGGTGGGATTTACCTCCTCTCCAATATCCTCTTTTGTAAATACTAAAGTGAATTCCTTGTTAAATATCCCTGCCAATTTTCACTCATCCTCTCCTCTCAGGTCCCACCTCACATTTAACAATTCTCTTTTTACTCATATATTTGTAGAATACCTTAATATTTGTTGAGATTCTCTCTTCATGCTCCCTCCTTGTTTATCTTATCCCTTTCTTAATCATCTTAATTATTTTTTCTCATTTTAATACCTATTGGCGCCAAATCCCCTCCTCTTCAATTTTAGTTTATTTCTAACCACTTTATTTATCCACAGCATTCTGAAGCTTGAAATAGATTACTTTTTTAATGGTATACATTTATTCTACAACTTTTCAATCTCTTTTTAAATTAACCCACGGTTACTCTCCAGTCCTGTGTACCAGTTTCATTTTCCACCTCTCAACAAACTCATTCCTCATCTTTCTAAAATCTGCCTTAATTCAATCTGGTGCCCTTGTTTTTGTGTTAACTTTTCCCCTTTCCATTTGGTCCTTAAAACTTATCATATGCTGGTCACTACTCTTGAGGTGTTTGCCTACATTTAACTCGTATTTTGTTACTCACAAGTAGAACCAGCAATGCCTCTCCTTGCAAACAGATATAATGCTCTTAGAAGTGGTCCTGCACACATGTTACAAATACAATTCCTTTTCTCCATTTACTCCCTCCCTATCCCAATCAATGAGTGGGGAATTAAAATCTAGAACAATCATTTATTTATTGAAATTTCAGTAATGCCAACCCCACCACCGTCTCATAAATCATGAGACAAACTCTTAAAAATCATGAGATTTGGTAAGAAATCATGAGTTGGTATTTTTTGGTTTATAAACCTCACTTGTGGCTTTATTTAATCTGTCACAGGTCACAACTCTTTACAAAAACTATATTACTGCATCTGAAAATGCTTTACAAAAATGTTTTTAAAAACCCTACCCGTTAGCATCACCCTTGGGTTGGGATAAATTTTCATTAAAAATCACGTGTCTCGTGATTAATTCGTGAGAGTTGGCATTACTGGTGAAGCATTACCAAATGGAGCGTGGCACTATGTCCAATACGCACTGGGATAAAGAGGTGTCATTGAATTGTTCTAGCGCACAAGTCCACGGCCAATGAACTCCAGGCAACGGATTCCCAATCTCAGCCATAAGACAACTACCGGACACAGATAGACAGAGCATGACAGACAGAGAGAGGAAGAGACAGACAGAGCGAGAGAGTGGACCCTCCTCCCCGGCCAAATCTGGGCTGCGAGAGGGTAGTTCTAACACTGGTAGATTTTTTGCTTTGTGCGATGGTGTGAAACGGGTGCTTGCGAGTCGGGAGCCCGTTTTACATTTCTCCTATTGACTTCAATGTAAATAAAAATGGAGCGAGCTGGGATTCAAATCTGAAGCTGTTTCCGATGCAGCAGCACAGCGCAGTTCGAAATCCTCCCTTTGATCCAACAGAGTGACTCCATACCCAGCCCACACCTGTAAACCCAACAAATCCTCCATTACATTCCATTATAATTAGAAGTACTGACACAACATTCAAATTCATCATTCTAAAATTCCTACCATAGGTTTTCAGGAAACGCCCTGTGCATTATTTTAATTACAGGTGAGTATTGTGTACAGTTTTGGTCTCCTTACCTAAGGAAGGATATACTTGTCATAGAGGGAATGCAACAAAGGTTCACCAGACTGATTTCTGGGATGGGGGATTGTTCTATGAGGAGAGATTGAGTAGACTAGGCCTATATTCTCTGGATTTTAGAAGAATGAGTGGTGATTTCATTGAAACATAAAAAATTCTTACAAGGGCTTGACAGTGTAGATGCAGGGAGGATGTTTCCCCTGGCTGGGGAGTCTAGGGGTCATAGTCTCAGAATAAGGGGTCGGCCATTTAGGACTAAGATGAGAAGAAATTTCTTCACTCGGAGGGTGGTGAATCTTTGGAATTCTCTACCCCAGAGGGCTGTGGAGGCTCAGTCGTTAGAGTTATACAGCACAGAAAGAGGCCCTTTGGCCCATCGTGTCTGCGCTGGCCATCAAAGCCCTGTCTATTCTAATCCCATTTTCCAGCACTTGGTCCATAGCCTTGTATGCTATGGCGTTTCAAGTGCTCATCTAAATGCTTCTTGAATGTTGTGAGGGTTCCTGCCTCTTATCACCCTTTCAGGCAGTGAGTTCCAGATTCCAACCACCCTCTGGGTGAAAAAGTTTTTCCTCAAATCCCCTCTAAACCTCCTGCCCCTTACCTTGAAACTATGCCCCCTGGTTATTGACCCCTCTACTAAGGGGAAAAGTTCCTTTCTATCTACCCTATCTATGCCCCTCATAATTTTGTACACCTCAATCAGGTCCCCCCTCAGCCTTCTCTGCTCTAAGGAAAACAACCCCAGGCTGTCCTCACCTTTCACCCCACCAGCCTCCACATTCAACGGATCATCCTCCGCCATTTCCACCACCTCCAAAGTGATCCCACCACCAAACGCATCTTCCCCTCCCCTCCCCTTTCAGCATTCCGTAGGGACCGCTCCCTCTGAGACACCCTAGTCCCACGCCTCTATCACCCCCAGCACCCCTTCCCCTTCGCCTGGCACCTTCCCATGCAAGCGCAGGAGATGTAACACCTGCCCTTAAACCTCCCCCCTTCCCACTGTCCAGGGCCCCAAACACCCCTTCCAGGTGAAACAGTGATTTACTTGTACTTCTTGCAATCTAGTATACTGTATTCGCTGCTCACTTTCAGATCATAACCTCGGCCCCTATTACATTTTTACTTAATTTTTTATCCACACCTTTGTTTTGGTTTCCCCCCCCCCCTTTTTTTTCACTCTCCCACATGGCAGCTGTCTCCCATTCTGCCAGCGCATTTCACACCTAGAGCTGTCTTTTGTCTCCACTAGTCCTATCACCATCTCGTCTCGTTTTGAATACCTCTTAATGTCTCCTCTTCTCTTTTGTTCTCTCCCAGCCCGACCTCTTAATCTATTTCATTCCCTGTGCCTCTTTAGTCTTGATAAAGGGTTTTGACCCGAAACGTTGACTCTAATTTCTCTCCACGGATGTTGCCTGGCCTGCTGAATTTTTCCAGCATTTTCTGTTGTTATTTCAGATTTCCAGCATCTGCGGTATTTTGCTATTGTCCCAGGCTGTCTAGTCTCTCTTCATAGCTGAAACGCTCCAGCGCAGGTAACATCCTGGTGAATCTCCTCTGCACATTCTCCAATGCAATCACATCCTTCCTATAGTGTGGCGACCAGAACTGCACACAGTATTCCAGCTGTGGCTTAACTAGCGTTTTGTACAGCTCCATCATAACCTCCCTGCTCTTATATTCTATGCCTCGGCTAATGAAGGCAAGTATCCCATATGCCTTCTTTAACCACCTTATCTACCTGTCCTACTGCCTTCAGGGATCTATGTACATGCACACCAAGGTCCCTCTGATCCTCTGTCCTTCCTAGGGTCCTACCATTCATTGTGTATTCCCTTGCCTTGTTAGTCCTCCCAAAATGCATCACCTCACACTTTTCAGTCGTTGAGTATATTCAAGACAGAGATTGATAGATTTTTGGATATCAAGAGAATCGAGGGATATTGGGATAGTGCAGGAAAGTGAAGTTGAGGTAGGAGATCAGCCATGATCTTACTGAATGGCGGAGCAGGCTCGAGGGGCTGAATGGCCTATTCCTGCTCCTATTTCTTATGATCTAATTCGGTGGAGGTGGCCTGTTTCACCCTCCTGTGCGGCCCTAGACCCACTTGATTTGGGGTAAACATACTATGAGTATATGGCATATTATTCCAATTAAAAACAGGGCAGACTTTCAACATTTGATTAAAGTGTAGGATGTAGGCTCCCGTTTCCAGTTCCTAATCTCAACTATGCTATAAAGTGGGTCGAGCAAAGGGCAGCCATTTCCTCATGGGAGCAGCAAGACCTTTGAGGCAAAGGACGAATATTGAAATAACCCAAAAGAAAAATATATGGTAATACTCGAGCCTTAGTTGTAGTATAATTAATAACCAGGCTGCCCATGGTGCCAAACCAAAGATACTCGTACAGGTCTATTCAAACATAAGGAATGCGGAAATAATCCGCGCAATGTGTACTTTCCTTCCATTTCTCACATACGCACACAAGTAGCTGCAATAGTTTATAGGGTTATAGGGACTTGTCAGCAACGCAGCTGCAAAAGGGTTTTACTTCAAGTTTGCACTTCAGCATTCACGAATGTACCGAAACCCATAAATTGAAAAAAGGGGGCACGTTTATGCTGTTAATGATTGCCTATTGGGAATAATGGCCCAGAAATTTGGGTCGTTGGCTTCCCGCGGGTGCAAGCCTCTGACCTGCACTTACCTAGCGCGCTGGCCGTTGAGCTGTGGGCCCGTGTGGGATTCCGATCCTGGGCCTCCTCCAACTGCCGGCGCGCAGTGCTTGCGTATCCCAGGGGCGCAGTTAGTTCAATGCGTCCCCTGGGATCACGTGGGCCATGGAGAGCCAATGGTAGCAGGGAATGCTTCATTCATAAGTTTGACAGGAAGACCTGTCAAACCTATAAATACTATAAGCCCCAAAACATCACTAAAACTTCAAATACATTAAAAAAAAATCACATTTTTAAAATAACTATAAATTATATAAAATAACTTTTAAACAATTTAAATTTTTGAAAAAATTAATTACATTTTCTAACGGGGCTAAAAATAAACTTACCTTTATTTAAAGTATATAAAAATAATAAACCTGTGGAAAAAATGTTTTAATTTTAATTAATTCACCACTTACTTTGTTAAAAGCAGGCCTTGCGCCTGCTTTTTATATGTGTAACTCCTGGAGACTTACCCTCCCGGAAAAAAAACGTAAGTTCGATGCGCACGCACAGCCTCTCCGGTGCACGCGTTCCACCCCTGAACCCCTTCTTTCAGGGGAACGGAAGTGCCGGTTTCCCACGCATGCGCAGTGCATGCACGAAACCGGCACTTCCTTTGGGCCTACGGGCGAGTACCCCGTACGTACTCACCCGTGGAGACCTGAATTTCTGGGCCAATACCATTTGAGTTTTCTTCGAAGTGAGTAGCATTTTAGCAGATTGCTGCGGGTTAGTTGGAGGTGGCCCGTTTCACCCCCGCCCGAGCACTCCCGCTCCCCATCTCAAACCCACCTCATTTAGGGTAAGTGATAATGAAAACATCATCACCCCGAACCTGGAATTCTTCCCGTGCGTAGCTCAGGCTTTCTTCCAATTAGATTTGAGTGGGCAATAACAGGAAAATCATGACTTTTACAGTTGACTCGAGAGTTGGGCAATTTTTAAAATTAAAATTGCATGTCTTGCGAGCCATTCCCGAGAGTTGGCATTACTTAGATTTCTTCTGCCATTTCCTCCCACACTTTAGGGTGTCTGTAGTAGAACCCACTGTGCAACACTTTTTTTTAAATGTTCAAGAGGAGAGGAATAAATGCAGTAACAACAGGCCAGTCAGCCTAACTGGGAAACTTTTAGAGAAGTTAGGGACAAAATTAATTGTCGCTTGGAAAAAAATGGGTTAATAAATGAAAACCAGCACGGATTTGTTAATGGCAAATCGTGTTTAATTAACATGATTGAGATCTTTGAATTAGCCGAGAGGGTTGATGGGATCGAGCAGTTGATGTTGTGTATATGGGCTTTCAAAAGACATTTGATAAAGTACTGCATAATAGACTTGTTAGCAAAATTGTCTAAGGGACAGAAAGCGGAGAGTAGTGGTGAATGGTTGTTTTTCAGACTGGAGAGAGAGAACTATAGTGTCCCCCAGGGGACGGTATTAGGACCACGGCTCTTTTTGATATTCATTAATGACCTGGACTTGTGTATACAGGGAAAAAATTGAGAGTTTGCAGATGAGACGAAATTCGGAAATGTAGTAAACAATGAGGATAGCAACAGACTTCAGGAGGACATAGACTGGTGAAATGGGCAGATATATGGCAAATGAAATTTAATGCAGGGAAGTGTGAAGTGATGCATTTTGTAAGGAGGAATGAGGAAAGGCAATATAAACTAAATGGTACAATTTTAAAGGGGGTGCAAGAACAGAGAGGCCTGGGTGTGTATGTACACAAATCTTTGAAAGTGGCAGGATAAGTTGAGACAGCTGTTTATAAAGGCAAGGATCCTGTATGTTTTTTTAAAATAGAGGCATGGAGTACAAAAACAAAGAAGTTATGCTAAACCTTTATAAATCACTAGAGTATTGCGTCCAATTCTGGGCATCACACTTTAGGAAGGATGTCAAGGCCTTGGAGAGGGCACAGAGGAGATTTACTAAAATGGTGCCAGGGTAGAGAGACCAGAGAAGCTGGGATTGTTCTCCTTAGAACAGTTAAGGTTAAGGGGAGATTTAATAGAGGTGTTCAAAATTATGAGGGGTTTTGAAAAAATAAATGAGAAACTGTTTCCACTGACAGAAGGGTTGGTAATCAGAGGACACAGATTCAAGGTAATTGGCAAAAGAACCAGGCTACGGGGATGACTTTTTTTTTTTACACAGCGAGTTATGATCCAAAATGCACTGCTTGAAAGGGTGGTGGAAGCAGATTCAATAGTAACTTTCAAATGGGAATTGTATACTTCAAAAGGAAAAATTGTATGGCTGTGGGGTAAGAGCAGCGAAGTGGGACTAATCGGTTAGCTCTTTCAAAGAGCCGGCACAGGCACAATGGGCCGAATGGCCTTCTGTGCTGTACGATTCTATGAAATAGTTGATGCCTAACTAACCACATTAACTCTGAACTTATTTTGTGTACATCAGCTCTCTCTACAGCCTGTATTCCCTGCTTCAACAATACCACCACTCGTCCTACTTTCTTACCTATTCTGTCACTGCTAAAAATGGAATTATAGAAGTGAGCAAAAGTCCCAATTTTGCATCACATTAAAAAAAATGTTTTGCAAAACCTTTATAGGTGTCAAGTTGGCATGCTGTGACCTTAACTCTATTTGTAGTTGCTGCTAGCAATAAGGCCATCATCCTTGGAATAGTGCCATGGGGGAGCTATAATGATGATTGTACTTATCTGGGATTTAAGGCTGCAGTTACCTTCCCTGTTCCTATTGATGTGAAGAAGTTTCAGTCCACATTGATGCAGTGGTGTAACCATTACCTTAGTGGGTGTAGTATAACTTCAGCCTGCTGCAAAGCCACATTTTAGGTGGTGGCAGCTGTCTAGAGGGTTACCTGGGAAGGTTGCAAACTTTGCTCAGAAAAAGAGGATACTTCCTCCTGCACACTTGTAAATATGACTCCACCTAAAATATTCACCTATTTTACTCCAGATGCTGATGTACCTGCTATAGATTTTCAATATTTGCTATGCTTTTTTTTAATTAAGAATGAATTGTCTCGATCACACAGCATGTTACAGGCATCAGTATAGCTTGGGTCTGGTGCTGGTGTATTGTATTCCATACGTATGGGTCTGTCAGCTTGAGTGAATAAAAGCCCAGGTGTGATGAAAGGCTAACAAAGTTGGACTATCTTTGGACAAAGCAACGGTGATTTGACTGACATTTTCAAAAGGCAATTAACATTGACCAAAATTTGACAGGGACAACGAGCAGAAGACTGAAGTCAGAAATTAAATCAAGTGGGACTTTTTCAGCCACAGAATAAAAAATGAACAACACTTCAAAAGTGTTTCTTTAATCAGTTAATCATTCTATTGTAACATCTACTTCGGTTTAAAATTATGTACAAAGGAAGTCAAATACATCCATTACAAATGAGTCAAAGGGCTACAGCTCCACGTATAACTACAAAACAATCCTACAACCCACAAGACACGAAAAAGATCAGAAAAAGGCAATGAACTCACATTTTGGCTCCAGCCCATGTGTTTTAGGAAGTCGCTACCTTTATCTTCTCCAAACCAAATATTTGAGGGACCTTGATATTAGCTATCCTGCACCTCAGTCACATTCCACACACGCAGAAACCACATAATGAGCATGCCTGTCTGGTATAGCAGTATATGGTATAAAAGTGACTGCAAATCGAAGGCCCGGGTCCAAGCAGCACAATGTGACTGCTGAATGGATTAAAACGGGCCTGTCCCATTCTACAATAACAAGCGATAAATCACAATACCTATGTGAATGTGTGTGCAAAATTGTAAGGGCAAGTGTATAGCGGATCCTCGAATACCTATGATCTGGAATGCACTAACAGAAAGGGAGCTGGAAGTAGATTTAATAGTAACTTTCCAAAGGGAATTGGATAAATACTTGAAAAGTAAACATTTGCAGGGCTATGGAGAAAGAATAGGGGAGTGGGACTATCAAAGAGCTGGCACAGGCACAATGGACTCCTTCTGCACTATGAATTAACAGTTTTTCCTTTTGTTAGGACATCTAAAATCAGCCACAACACCATTTAATTTGGTAAAACATCCCAAGACACTTCCCTAATTAGGAACTGATCCTGTAAGCTAGCCATGACTATAGTGGAAATCCCAGAGAAATCTGCCATTTTTACCCTTTCTCCGGGTTTCTGTTGCTTTTCCGCTGAAGTTACATCAGGCGATCGGGACACACCTGTGGAAATGTGTTTCTTGAATCAAGGACTGAAATCCTGAGAAGTGGAGAAGGATTCCAAACCTAAGTTTAGTGAGAACATATACAGGCACTGCATCAAACCAGCATTAACTGACCCAGCTCATGCGGTGCTCTTTGCAGAGATAAAACTGGCACTTATTTGGCTGATATTTCAGAGCACAGGCAGAAAGCACACTTTAAATAATAAGGGATATTGACACCTGCATTGAAGAGTACAGGGACAAAATCTTCACATCAAAAGGATCAGCAATGAATGAAAGGGAAAAGCCAGAGCTCGCTGGCCATTCCTTTGGCTTCTCGTACAGTCCCGGTAATAAAAAGGAAAGATTAATTCAACAAGGATGCTATTTTACAAAGCAAAGCTTTTTGGCAGCAGAATATAAAGCAGGTATAAGGGAAATTATATTATCACAAAAAGCTTAAAAGGAACCCATTTTCTTTTATTTCATGTCAGTTTCATGTCCCTCTCAAAATTGCTACATAGGAATAACAACTAGTTTACAAACCATTCCAACTTCACATCATTATGAAATACAGCACGGTCACTGGATTGGACAGATAGAGGAGGTTTGGGAGGTTTTTATTTGCTGGATAGTGGCAGTGACACTAAGCTACAGAGCTTACAGAAACAGAAATGCCCCACTACAAAACTCTTATCAGTAAGAAAAATTGAAAAAGTGGATTTTTGGATTAAAGAACAAATTGCAATTAATTGCTGTAGTCCAGAATAAATTGTGTGCAAATCACCTTTTCCCAGAACTCCACCAGCTGCTGGCCTGCTGTTTCATCACGTTCTGCTTCTCCTGAGGACTGAAGTGCAGGACGGTGAGAATGGCAGTCAGTGTCTGCTGGCGTCCCAGGGCATCCGACAAGGTCAGGAACCTGTAGGTCACATTTTTCACGTACTCCAGATTGGCTCCTTCACGTTTCTTGTCCCTGAGGTGTTTCTGTATCTCATCTTGAAGAGCTTCTACATCTTCTTTGTGGCATTCTTTCTCCATTAGCAGGTTGTCCTCCAGCTGATGAACCACAGCTTCCACTTGGTGTTTCTGCTTCCTCAGTGTTGTGACTTCAAGCTCCTTTCGAGCCAGCTGTTCTGCATAGTGAAGAAAAGTAGGTTCATTCGGTCCTAAAAATTTAGCACTCTGCTTCAGAATATCTTGACAGAAATCTTCTTGAAGATGATCTTCATTCCGAGGGCTTTCCCCATCTGACCAAAACTTGTTCTCAACATAGTTTCTATGACTAGATAGCCCACTAGAGCCTGAACGCAGAGTTTCGGTCTCTCGGTCTTTCTCAGCCAAGACTGCAAGAGCTCTGTCTCTATGTTTGTGCATTTCTTCTTCCAGTTTAATAACTCTCTCGTGACACTGACCCTCTATCTTTTCTAGTTCTTTCTTGTGAGCTGCTTGGAGTTGAGCAATATCCAGTTTATTTGCCTCAGTGTCACATTTGTGTTTGGCCTCCATTTCATCACACGCGAGTCGCAGGGTAATATACTTCTCCTTCAGCTCCGCCAGCTGCTCGTGCAAACTCTCTAGTTCTTTGGTTGTACTGCCATCTTTGGCATTCTTGTTTTTGAGGACAACTTGAGCCCTCATCTTGTACCGTTCAAACTCTTCCTTCAGCTGTTTCAACTCTTGCTGATAATAGAAAACAGAGGCCTTCTCGCCATCTGATGTTTCGGGTGTGCCTGTCAAATCAACCTCACAAAGCTTCTCCACGTCGAAGGGTTCCTGTGATTTCTGGATTGCCAACACCAGCAGTCTCTTCAGCTTTTCCATTTTGTCTCTTAAAATATTGACGTCCAGATTAGATTCATCTACCGTTAGATCTGATGGGGCTCTGTTGGAAGCCGCAATGGCCAATGTCTTGTTCTCCATATCCAACTGTATTATACGTTCTTTCAGTTTGTGAATTGTCATCTTGTCTTTCTGTTTACTCTTGTCATAAGTGCCGAGGAGCTCAGAAAGCTCAGAGACTCTGGTTTCCAAATTTGCTACTCGCTCCTCCTCCATTTGAGAGAAATGGCGCAGCTGTTCCTGTGCCTGAGCAGCCTGAAGCACAGAGAGTGAAGGAAAATAGTGTTAACCACAACTTGATTAACAAAACTATGTGTTGTAACATTAAAAAGGATACAAGAGATTTATTAATGTACTTCTCTTCAGAACTAGTGTCAGACCGTCCATTCACATTTACCGATGATATTTGTGCAACATTTTACATCGTTGGTGTAAAATTCTCACATTGGAAGTATTTCCTGTTCTTTGGCTGGTTATGAAAATAAAAATACTTTACAGCTTCCATTTACGTACAGTTGTGATGGTGTAAAAGAACACTGAACTTTATAAAGGCAGATTTTGAGCGGTGAGCTAGGCAGGCTGGACAGGGATGTCAGAAGGAAAAAAACCAGAAGAGAAATGAATCATCTTTATAAAAACAATACACGGAGTGGAGAACAGATGCCCATCATTGGGAGGAAGAGTCAAGGTGACCAAAAACAGAAGCAATGGGGGGAATAAGGGAACAAGAGATTGTTCCTAGTGGTAGCACAATGGATCAAGATGAATATAAAATCAAACCAAAGGAAGTTAAAAAAATAATCAGTATTGGAGCACAACAACTTGCATTTATATAGCACCATTAATGTAGTAAAACGTCCCAAGATGCATCAGAGGTGCGTTATCAGACAAGATTTGACACCGAGCCGCCTGAGGAGGTATTAGGAAAGGAGCTAGGTCAAAGAGGTAGGGTTTAAGGAGCATCTAAAAGGAAAAGCGGTGGAGAGGCGGAGAGGTTTAAGGAGAGAATTCCAGAGCTCAGGACCTTGGCAGCTGAAGGCACGGCCGCCAATGGTGGAGCGATTAAAATCAGGGATGCGCTAGAGGCCAGAGTTGAAGAAGCGCAGAGATCTCGGAGGGTTGTGGGGCTGGAGAAGGTGACAGAGATCGAGAGGGCCAAGGCCATGGAGGGATTTGAAAACAAGGATGGGCATTTTTAAATCGAGGCGTTGCTGGACTGGGAGCCAATACAGGTCAGCGAGCACGTGACCAAATAGGCCAAGGTACATGCTGCTGCTGGGTCGGTGGAATTATTAATTGTTGAAAACCAGTGTTCCGTTTTGACCATTGAAGAAAACAAAGAAAGGACTTGCATTTATACAGCACCTTTCACCACCTCAGGACATTCCAAAGCACTTTACAGCCAACGAAGTACTTCTTTGAAGCGTCGTCACTGTTGTAATGTAGGACTTGCAGCAGCCAATTTGCGCACAGCAGGCTCCCGCAAACAGATAACAAAAGCAAAAAACTGCGGATGCTGGAAATAAATACAGTTCTGACAAAAGATCATCAACCTGAAACGTTAACTCTGTTTCTCTCTCCACGGATGCTGCCTGACCTGCTGAGTATTTCCAGCATTTTCTGTTTACATTTCAGATAATCTGTTTTTAGTGATTTGAGGGATAAATCTTGGCCAGGACACTGGCGAGAACTCCCCTGCTCTTCTCTGTAATAGTGCTGTGGGTTCTTTTACATCCACCTGAAGGGGAAACTGTTTAATGTCTCATCCGAAAGTACCAAAAAACGTTGGTGGAACTCAAAAGTGGAAAAGGCCCAGGGCCGTCCTGGCTTTAATGCTGAGTAAAGTCAAAGGAGAAACAACAGAGGTTCTGACCACAATCTTTCAAACATCCCTGGATGTGAAAGTTGTGCCAGAGGGTCACATTGCAACACCTTTACTGAGGGAGAAAGGAATAAACCAGATAACCCAACACCTGCAATTCTTGAGCTTCTAGAGGTCATGGGGTTGTCTTCGGTTAACCTGGATATCAGATCAGTAACAATCCAGTCAACTCTCAGACACTGTAGAGGGCGGTCACAGATGGTCGACGCTACAAGATCTGCTGTCCAAGCATAATTACTTGCTTGCTACAGCATAGAAACGGGCCATTTGGCCCAACTGGTCTATGCTAGTGTTTATACTCCACACGAATGACCTCTTCCCACCCTGTCCCCATATCCCTCTATTTCCCTTAAATGCATCAATGCTCTCTGCTTCAACCACTCCATGTGGCAGCAAGTTCCACATTCTCACTACTCTTTATATAAAAGAAATTCCTCCTAAATTCTTTATTTGATTTGATAGTGGCTCTCCTATTTATGCCCTCTTATTCGGGACTCGCCCACAAGTGGAAAGTACTCTGCATTCACTCTATCGAACTCCTTCATCATTTTAAAGACCTCTATCAGATCTTCTCTCAGTCTTCTCTTTTGCAGAGAAAAGAGCCCCATGCGGATAGTTTCATCCCTTCAATTCTGGGATCACCTTTTAAATCTTTTCTGTACTTTCTCCAGTGCTTCAATATCCTATTTGTAGTGTGGAGACCAAAACTGTGCACAGTGAGGCGTAGGTTCCCGTCCCTGAGGAACATTAGGGAACCAGCTGAATTATCAAAATGACAATCTGACAGATTTTCCTGGTCGTTTTTTGGTGTCAGTCCACAAATGACCATTTCATAAATGCCATGGTGGAGTTTCTAGTTTGCTTACAGCCTCCACAACCAGTGAGCAATGCGTGACATTATCTGCCTTAGATGATGAGAACCAAATCACCATATAATACTCTATGCAGGATTTTTGTTTTGTATTATTCTGCCGAGGGAGGGCACTTGTTCTAGTGGCATTGGACCGTAGCCAATATCACTCTACTGACCTAGACAGAAATAGAGCCACGGTGGGATCTGACCGCATGACCTTCGGGTTGCTATTCTAGTACCATAACTAGTAGGCAGCATACCCACAACACATCAGTGTGTGTATCTGTCAGCAAAACATTGGGAAGACCAAAGCCATCATCTTTGACCCCCTACTACAAACTCTTGTACCATTGCCACCGACTCCATCCAGCCCCCCGCTCGAGCTCGCTGCTCCTCCAATCACAGCTGCACTTTTGAAGTAGTTAGCTGCAATAATGGGGGATAGCAGCTATCCACTAGCCTGGAAAAACATTACCAAAATAGGAAGTGGTTCAGCCATGACTTCATTGAATGGCGGAGCAGGCTCGAGGGGCTGAATGGCCTACTCCTGCTCCTATCTTCTATAGTAAACAGTCCTGAATACATTCCAAGTACTTTACAAGCCCAACGTGGAAAGATGCAGTATTAGAACCTGGGCAAGTAGGTCTATGACCATTTGCTGATATGAAGTTCATACTCTACCTTCCTTATTTCCAATTGAAGTTGTGCCTGATAATGAGCCTTTGTCTCAGTCATTTCTTCCTGCAATTCCTGTACACGTGGATCTGGTTTTCTCTTCTCTTCTTCAGCAAGCCGTAGCGCACTCTTCACCTCATCTACCTCCCTACTCAGCTGCTTCATCTGAGACTCACAGTCACCCACCCTGTCTGCTGCATGGCTTTTTGACGTCAATATATCCCTCGTATCTTCTAGTTTGAGTTCCACATCTTGACGCAAAGCTCTCTCTTCCTGCAACAGCTTTTGAAGTTCATGAAGCATTGAGGCATGGTCATTCTGCTCCCGGCCTCGCTCGTGCTGCTGGGTAATAATGCGAGCTTTGGCTTCCGCTAGCTGTTCTTGGACTTTTTTCATCTCTGCTTCATATTTGGAGTTTTCTTCTTCAAACCTCTGTGTCAAGTCTTCCAGCTCTTGCCTCATTTTCTTCTTGTCTGTTAAATAGGAGGCCTCCATTCGTGATTTCTCCTGTGTGACAGTTGCCAAAGCATTGGTCAGTGTTGCCAACTGGCTCTTTAATTGCATCTTTTTATCAGCGTCACTGTGGCTCTGCTGCTCCCCACTCCCAACACTGATACCACTTTCAGAACCATTAGCTTCCTCAGACTTTGGAGAAGAGGTTCCTCCAGCCACAAGTTCCACCAAGCCCTTGTCCTCATCATTGAATTCTCCCTTGGTGCTACTGGTCAAACTGGCTGCTGTGTCCACACTATTGACTGTCCCCACACTATCCTCACTGTGGACTGAGCTCTGGTCATCTCCAAGGTCAGAGGCTGTACTTCCAAGACCTACGTTCTGTAAACTTTTATCCGCCTCTTGTGATACGGAAAGGACTTTCAAACTGGCTTCTAAAGCCTCCTTCTCTTTCAGGAGGCTTTTATAAGCACGGACAACGTCTCTCAGGCGTGTCTGGTATTGGAACAGCTGCTTCTTCTGTGCCTCAATTGTATCCAAAAGCTCTTTCTTATTGGGGCCACCACCAAAGTTCACACCAAACTTCTCCATGTCAATTCAAAGTGGATCTCAAAGCAAGGAGCCCATCTGCAACAAGGAGAGATACAAATCAGAAAATAAATATTATTTAATAAAAACACGTCAATCTCTTGCACTCTCATCTATATGGTTTCAGTAAAGTGTAATGGTGGGTGGGTGAAATTTGACAAACACTTTTCATTTCAGT
This sequence comes from Somniosus microcephalus, assembly GCF_052327205.1. Classification (NCBI taxonomy): domain Eukaryota; kingdom Metazoa; phylum Chordata; class Chondrichthyes; order Squaliformes; family Somniosidae; genus Somniosus; species Somniosus microcephalus. Next base: position 60,809,301 of record NC_141003.1, read on the forward strand.
GGGTCAGGAGAGAGGCGTTTTAAGAATCAACTCAGACAGCAGAAGGCAGTCAGGAAAACAGCAGAAAATCAGTGTGGGAGAAATAACATCCGCACTGTTGGCAGACAGATATCAGAAAGAATCTGGGGTGGATTTGGTCTTTGGCGGTAGCGCAAAATGAGCAAGAGCGAATCAGCCACCCATTTTACACCCTACCCTGCTCCATGTTTGATTCCCTCCAAACTGGTTTCTACCCCTGCCACAGCACTGAAACGGCCCTCATCAAAGTTACAAATGACGTCCTATGCGACTGTGGTAAACTATCCTTCCTCATCCATCGCGAGCTGTGTCCAGCCATTGACCCGGTTGACCATACCATTCTCCTCCAATGCCTCTCCTCCACTGCCCAGCTGGGTGGGACTGCACTCGCCTAGGTCCATTCCTATCTAGCCAGTCATAGCCAGAGAATCTCATGCAATGGCTTCTCTTCACGCTCCCGCACCATTACCTCTGGAGTCCCCCAAGGTTCTATCCATGGCCCCCTCCTCTTCCTCATCTATGTGCTGGCCCTCAGCCACATTATCCGAAAACACATTAGGTTCCACATGTACGCTGACGACACCCAGCTCTACCTCACCACCACCTCTCTCGACCACTCCAGTCTCTGATTTGTCACATTGCTTGTCCGGCACCTAGTTCTGGATGAACCAAAATTGCCTCCAATTAAACCCTGGAAAAAGCAAAGCCATTGTCTTCTGCCCCAGCTACAAACACTGTACTCTAGCCACCGACTCCATCCCTCTCTCTGGTCCCTGTCTGAGGCTGAACCAGACCGCTCACAACCCTGACGTCCTATTTGACCTGGAGCTAAGCTTCCGACCACATATCCTATTTAGCACCAAGAGCGCCCACTTCCACCTCCGTAACATCACCCATCTCCACCCCCTGTCTCAGCTTATCTGCTGCTGACTCCCTGATCCATGCCTTCGTGACCTCCAGACTCAACTACTCCAATGCTCTCCTGGCCGGCCTCCCATCTTCCACCCTCAATGAACTTGAGCTCATCCAAAACTCTGCTGCCTGTACCCTAACTTGCACCGAATCCCGTTCACTAATCGCTACCGTTCTCACTGTGCTGTCTGGAGGTCACGTGCAGGCCGCTCAATGGCTTTTCCGTAGGAGATTTCACACATGTACGAAATTTTGAATGAGCCGCGCAGCCCTTTAAAGGGACCGCGCACCCAAAAATAATTAGGGGGAACATTACCAATCGCCCCAGTGCTTGCTGACCTACATTGATTTCCGGTCCTGCAATGTCTCGCTTTTAAAATTCTCATCCTTGTGTTCAAATCCCTCCATGTCCTCACCCCTCCCTATCTCTGTAACCTCCTCCAGTCCTACAACCCTCCGAGAGCTCTGTGCTCCTCCAATTCTGGCCTCTTGTCGGTATTAAGACTTTTTCAGACTGGAGAGAAGTATACAGTGGTGTCCTCCAGGGGTCAGTATTAGGACCACTGCTCTTTTTGATATATATTAATGACCTGGACTTGGGTATACAGGGCATAATTTAAAAGTTTGCAGATGTACGAAACTCGGAAATGTAATAAACAATGAGGAGGATAGTAACAGACTTCAGGAGGACATAGACAGACTGGTGAAACGGGCAGACACAGGACAGATGAAATTTAATGTAGAGACGTGTGAATTGATACATTTTGGTAGGAAGAATGAAGAGAGACAATATTAAATAAATGGTACAATATTAATGTGGGTGCAGGAACAGAGACCTGGGGGTGTACGTACACAAATCTTTGAAGGTGGCAGGACAAGTTGAGAAGGCGGTTACAAAAGCATACGGGATCCTTGGCTTTATTAATAGAAGCATAGAGTACAAAGGCAAGAAAGTTATGCTAAACCTTTATAAAACACTGATTAGGCCCCAGCTGGAGTATTGTGGCCAATTCTGGGCACCACACTTTCGGAAGGATGTCATGGCTTTGGAGAGGGTACAGAAGATATTTACTAGAATGGTACCAGGGATGAGGGACTTCAGTTATGTGAAGAGACTGGAGAAACTGGGGTTGTTCTCCTTAGAGCAGAGAAGGTTAAGAGATTTGATAGAGGTGTTTAAAATCATGAATGGTTTTGATGGAGTAAATAAGGAGAAACTGTTTCCAGTGGCAGAAGGGTTGTTAACCAGACGACACAGATTAAAGGATTGGCAAAAGAACCAGAGGCAACTTGAGGAAACATTTCTTTACACAGCGAGTTGTTTGCGCACAGCAGGCTCCCACAAACAGCAATGTGACCATGACCAGATAATCTGTTTCAGTGATGTTGGTTGAAGGATAAATATTGGTCAGGACACCGGGGAAAACGCCTCTGCTCTTCTTCCATACCGTGGGATCTTTTAAAACCACCTGAGAGCAGACGTCAGTTTAACCTCGGAAAAACAGCATCTCCGACAGTGCAGCACTCCCTCAGTGGAGGGACTTGAACCCTCGACCCTCCGGCCCAAGACCGCATTTCGCCAGCTGACCTCCGGGCTCGAGTTTACTCCCTCACCCAACTAAAGGCCGCTCTACCCCGCGCACAAAGCAAACACGCCCGCTTCGTCACCTGGATCCGAAACCGCCGCCTCTCCGGGCCCGATCGCCGCCTTCAATCCCAGGCCGACCAGCTGAGGCCGGGAAACTTTCGCTGACGTCGCCAATGGAACATTAAAGGCGCCATCTTGGGAAGGTCAGGGCGCCATTCCAGAAGCCCATTCGAGAACGCCGCTCATTGGTCGAACCGCCCGGAAGCGGCGTCAGTAATTCACCTTTCAACTCGCGGTCTAGGCGTCATTCCTTCCTCGCTGGCCAGAATTGTCATCAACAACGTTATTGCCGCTCCCAGTCTAGCCCGCCCGAGCCGCCAGGCCCCCGGACTGCCAGCCCGCCCGAGCCGCCAGGCTCCCGGACTGCCAGCCCGCCCGAGCTGCCAGGCCCCCGGACTGCCAGCCCGCCCGAGCCGCCAGGCCCCCGGACTGCCAGCCCGCCCGAGCCGCCAGGCCCCGCTCCATTCCCAGAACCATGGGATTCGTATTCTCGAGCCTGCTGGATAAATACTTCGGAAAGAAACAGAGGCGGATTCTGATGGGTAAGTCCGGGATCCGGGGTGAGAACCCGGGGTCCAAGGGAAAGGGACCCGGGTCAACATTTGAAACCTTTTCAAACTGTTGATACTTGAGTTTTTGAGCCTGCTGCGCGTGTTGTGAGAATGAAGGAAATGGATAAATAATTCTAATTGCCCAGGTTTCAGCCTGTTGGGAGCTTCACACTGGGAAGGGTGGTCGTGGGTTAGAGTCTAAAGCATAAGTTGGCACATTTGATTCTTGTATACTTTTGTTGTAATAAACCATTGCCATCTGTGTGAAATGTATAATTGATTCCAGAATTGTCCGTTTGGTAACTGGGGCTTGGGGTCGGTTTTATCATGCCCTAAAGCGTTATCTTTGTTTTGGTGATGAAAATTAAATTTAAAAAAATGACAGGTTGATTAGTTCAGACTGAGGGTCTGCACCCCGAACGATAACCTGTCCTCTCCTTCCAGCTGTTGAACATGTGCTTTATTTCTTGGTCTTTTAGAATTGTAGAATGATACAGCACAGAAAGAGGCCATTTGGCCAATTGTGTCTGTGCTAGCTCCTTGAAAGTGCTGTCCAATTAGACCCACTACCCTGCTCTTTCTCCATAGTCCTGCGAATTTTTCCCTTTCATGTATTTATCCAATTCCCTTTTGAATGTTACCATTAAAACTGCTTCCACCGTCCTTTCAGGCAGTGTATTTCAGATCACAACTCGCAATGTAAATATTTCAGTTGACTATTTTCACTTTTATATGGCCTAAAACAAAAGCTAAATAGTGTGGAGGCTGGAAATCTGACAAAAACAGAAAATGCTGGAAACACTCAGCAGGTCAGGCACCATCTGTGGAGAGAGAGAAACAATTAACATTTCAGGTCAATGATTTTTCCCTAACTCTAGCCGCTCCACAGTCAGGCTGTTTCTTGTTTCTTCTCCATCGCTCAAGGTTAGCTCCATAATAGGTGGTGTTCATTATGGTGAGTTAGGGCCAAGTGTACTCCTCGAGTACCATTTTAAACTGATATTTTTTATTATTTTATGTAATACATTGATTTTGCATTGCTATGGGTAAAGCAGCATCATGGTTACTTCTTTTTTATTCGTTCCGGGATGTGGCAGTGTTTATTGCCCATCCCTAAGTGCCCTTGAGAAGGTGGCGGTGAACCGCTGCAGTCCTTGTGGTGAAGGTACTCCCACAGTGCTGTTAGGAAGGGAGTTCCAGGATTTTAATCCGGTGACGATGAAGGAACGGTGATATATTTCCAAGTCAGGATGGTGTGTCACTTGGAGGGGAACTTGCAGGTGACTGTTCCCATGCGCCTGCTGCCTTTGGCCTTCTACTACAACAACAACAACTTGTATTTATATAGCGCCTTTAACATAGTAAAACGTCCCAAGGCGCTGCACAGGAGAATTATAAGACACACAAATTTGACAGTGGTAGAGGTCGTGGATTTGGGAGGTGACGGTGGTAGAGGTCGCGGGTTTGGGAGGTGCTACCGAAGAAGCCTTGGCGAGTTGCTGCAGTGCATCTTGTAGATGGTACACACTGCAGCCACGGTACGCCGGTGGTGGAGGGAGTGAATGTTTAAGGTGGTGGATGGGATGCCAATCAAGCGGGCTGTTTTATCCTGGATGGTGTCAAGCTGTTGTTGAAGCTGCACTCATCCAGGCAAGTGGAGAGTATTCCATCACGCTCCTGATTTGTGCCTTGTAGATGGTAGAAAGGCTTTGGGGAGTCAGGAGGTGAGACACTCGCCGCAGAATACCTAGCCTCTGACCCGCTCTTGCCACAGTATTTATGTGGCTGGCCCAGTTAAGTTTCTGGTCAATGGTGACCCCCAGGATGTTGACAGTGGGGGATTTGACGATCGTTATGCCGTTGAATGTCAAGAGGAGGTGGTTAGAATCTCGCTTGTTGGAGATGGTCATTGCTGGCACTTGTGTGGCGCAAATGTTACTTGCCACTTATCAGCCCAAGCCTGAATGTTGTCTAGGTCTTGTTGCATGCGGGCACAGACTGCTTCATTATCTGAGGAGTTGCGAATGGAACTTAACACTGTACAGTCATCAGCGAACATCCCCACTTCTGACCTTATGATGGAGGGAAGGTCTTGATGAAGCAGCTGAAGATGGTTCAGCCTAGGACTCCTGCAGCGATGTCCTGGGGCTGTGGTGATTGACCTCCAACAACCACAACCATCTTCCTTTGTGCTAGGTTATGTTCAAATCCCTCCACGGCAGTTTGAGAACTTTAATTCAGTTTAATAAAAAGCTGGTATCAATAAAAGTGACCATGAAGTTGTTGGATTATTGTAAAAACCCAACTGGTTCACTAATGTCCTTTTTAGGAAAGGAAACCTGCTTTATGGCACTACCACTGTGCTAAGTATGTTGGATTAAGAACAGATCTAGCAGCTTAAAAGTGGGCATCCATGAGGTGCAGTAGGCTATCAGCAGCAGCAGAATTTTATTCCACCATAATCGGTAACCTAATGACCCAGAAAATCCATGACCATCAAGCAGGATAACCAACTTTGGTTCAGTGAGTGTAGAAGAGCTTGCCAGGAGCAGTATCAGGCGTACCTAAAAATGAGGTGCCAACCTGGGAAAGCTGCAACACAAGACTACATGCATACTAAACAGCGGAAGCGGCATGCTATAGACAGAGCAAAGCGATCCCACAATCAACAAATCAGATCAAAACTCTACAGTCCTGCCACATCCAGTCATGAATGGTGGTGGACAATTAAACAATTAATGCAAACATCTTCAGCCAGAAGTGCCGAGTGGCTGATCCATAGCTGCCCCCTCCTGAGGTCCCCATCATCACAGAAGCCAGCCTTCAGCCAATTTGATTCACTTCACGAAATATCAAGAGTGTACTGGATACAGCAAAGGCTGTGGGCCCCGACAACATCCCGGCTGTCGTGCTGAAGACTTGTGGTCCAGAACTAGCTGCACCTCTAGCCAAGCTGTTCCAGTACAGCTACAACACTGGCATCTATCCGACAATGTGGAAAACTGCCCAGGTATGTCCTGTCCACAAAAAGCAGGACAAATCCAATCCAGCCAATTACCGTCCCATCAGTCTGCACTCAGTCATCAGCAAAGTGATGGAAGGTGTTGTTGACAGTGCTATCAAGCGGCAATTACTCACCAATAACCTGCTCACTGATGCTCAGTTTGGGTTCCGCCAGGACCACTCTGCTCCAGACCTCATTATAGCCTTGGTCCAAACATGGACAAAAGAGCTGAATTCCAGAGGTGAGGTGAGAGTGACTGCCCTAGACATCAAGACAGCATTTGACTGAGTGTGGCATCAAGGAGCCCTTGTAAAACTGAAGTCCATGGGAATGAGGAAAACTCTCCACTGGCTGGTGGCATACCTCACACAAAGCAAGATGGTTGTGGTTTTTGGAGGTCAATCATCTCAGCCCCAGGACATCGCTGAAGGAGTTCCGCAGGGCAGTGTCCCAGGCCCAGTCGTCTTCAGCTGCTTCAATGACCTTCCTTCCATCATAAGGTCAGAAGTGGGATGTCTGCTGATGACTGCAGTGTTCAGTGCCATTCGCAACTCCTCAGAAAATGAAGCAGTCCGTGCCCGCATGCAGCAAGTCCTAGACAACATTCAGGCTTGGGCTGATGTGTGGCGCAAATGTTACTTGCCACATAAGTGCCAGGCAACGACCTATCTCCAACAAGTGAGAGTCTAACCACCTCCCCTTGACATTCAAGGCATTACGATCGTCAAATCCCCTGGGGGGTCACCATTGACCAGAAACTTAACTGGATCAGCAACTCACTAAGACTTCTTTGGCAGCACCTCCCAAACCCGTGACCTCTGCCACCTACAAGGGCAGCAGGGACATGGGAACTCCATCACCTGCAAGTTCCCCTCCAAGTTACACACCATCCTGACTTGGAAATATATCGCCGTTCCTTCATCGTCGCTGGGCCAATATCCTGGAACTCCCTCCCGAACAGCACTGTGGGAGTACCTTTACCACAAGGATTGCAGTGGTTCAAGAAGGCGGCTCACCACCACCTTTTCAAGAGCAATTGGGGATGAGCAATAAATGCTGGCCTTGCCAGCGACGCCCACTTTCTGGAATGCATTACCACCATCAAATTCCCCACCAACATTCTGGGGACACCATTGATCACAAACTCAACTGGACTAGCCATATTAACACTGGTGACGAGTGCAAGGCATAATCTGGGTACTCTGGGACGTGTGGCTCACCACCTGACTGCTTGAGAGGCAGTCCTTGTGATGGAGAGGATAGTATTCTGTAAAGCGAACAAACTGGTTATGAAATTTCAGGTGTTGCAATGAAGTGACCACAAATGCTGCTGGCTTCCATTTTAAAAATGACACTGAATTTCAACACTGAGCCAGGTTTTTAGCCCAACCACTCCATGTTGTTCATCCTCCACACGAGCCATATCTAATCCTATGTACCTATCCTGTTCCCATATCCCTTTATCCCCTTTTTTCAACCACCAGCTACCACATGGAGTGGTTGAGGCGACTAGTATAGACGCATTTAAGGGGAAACTAGATAAGTTCATGAGGGAGAAAGGAATAGAAAGATATGTTAGGGTTAGATGAAGAAAGGTGGGAGGAGCATAAAGGCTGGCATAGATCTAGTTTCTGTGCTGTAAATTCTATGTAACATAATAAATGTTGACATGGTTGCTGCTTCAGTTACTATTTCCAGTAGTGAATTCCACAGCCTTGCAACTTTTTTTTTTCCAAAAAGTAAAGTTTCTCCAGCGCTCTCGCCTATATCTCTTGCATTAATCTTGCATCAATGTCCCCTTGTTCAGGACTCCTCAATCACTGGACACTGCCAGTTTCTATCCACTGTCTTATCGCTTCATAACTTTAAGTACTTCTATGTAATCACCCTTAGCTTCCTCCTGTTCTAATGAAAATCACACAAAAAAACCTAGGTCTAGCTACAAATTGGTATCGAGTTCTTTCACGGGTTGTAAATGTACATTTAAATAGGGAATGCTGCATGGAAATGTTGAGGATTTAATGTACTGTCATGGAAGGTTTAGTACTATGTAAGTTGTCTGAACTAATTTGTTCCTCTGTATCTCAGTGGGACTTGATGCTGCTGGTAAAACTACAATTCTGTACAAGCTGAAGCTGGGCGAGATTGTCACCACCATTCCAACAATTGGTAGGTTTCTCAATGTTTTGTGGGGGGTGGGGGGTGGGGGGGGGGGGTAGGGCAGAAACATTCATTGTCTTCATCCAGTTCCTTTAACTGCTCGGAAAGTAAGCAGCTGACCACCTCCATCTCCACCACTTGTGCTGGGAGGAGATGTGCAAGAGGAACAATCCCTCCATTAAAGGAGCAGTCGCCTTCAATGTTAAATATACAACATGCATTCATACAGTACCTTTAACATCGAAAAATGTCCTGTGCAGGGGTGTAATCAGAAACAAAAAATGGACACTGAACCAAGGAGGAGATATTTTGGGGGGTGGTGGGGGGTGTGAGGGGTGGGGGGGGGTGTGAGGGGTGGGGGGGGGTGGTGGGGGGTGTGAGGGGTGGGGGGGGGGTGGTGGGGGGGGTGAGGGGTGGGGGGGGGGTGGTGGGGGGGGTGAGGGGTGGGGGGGGGTGTGAGGGGTGGGGGGTGTGAGGGGGGGGGGTGGTGGGGGGTGTGAGGGGTGGGGGGTGTGAGGGGGGCGGGGGGGGGGTGTGAGGGGCCGGGGGGGGGGCGGGGTGAGGGGGGGGGGCGGGGTGAGGGGTGAGGGGCGATCAAAAGCTGAGTTGAAGAGTTGGGTTTCAAGGAGGTTCTTGAAGGAGGAGAGCAAAGTGGACGGGTTTAGAGAGGGAATTCAATAGCGTGGGGCTTGGGTGGCTGAAGAGATGACTGCCAACGATAGAGCAACCTCATGTCTGCGGATGATATTGCCGGGAACAGCATTTGGAGGAGGTTGAAGAGGGATAATGGACCACGGTCACAGAGGATGTCATTTGTGACTTTGGTGGGGCTGTGTTTGAAGGCATGGAATCCTGATCGGAGAGATTCAAACAAGGAATTGTGGTAAAGAGGAGCATGAATTTAGGGACAACAACACATTCAAGGACTTTGACGAGGAAACAGAGATGGGCAGTAGTTTCAAGGACAGAGGTTGAGTTTGGGTTTTTTGAAGAGGGGGTGATGGGGATTTTGAAATTGAGGACGACAGTACCTGAGGAGAGGGAATCATTAATAATATTGCCTAGCATGGGAGCCATGGAGATAGATGAGCTTGGAGAGGGTATGAAGTGAGATAGGAGAGAAACTAGTGAGACGTGGATTTAGGGTGAGGCAGGAAGAGCCTGAGCAGTAGTTTGACTTGGTAGGTGAGGGGAAAGGAGGGTCAGCAGCTGAGGTAGCTGAATGGATGGTCTCATTCTTGATGGCAAAGAAGTCCATGAGTTCCTCACACTGTTGGTGGTGAGGTTGGAGCAGGGCATGGTCATAAATATGCTTAAGAGAGTTTGTCTGGATAGACAGGTTTAGGGAGATCAGAAATAGAAGAGGAGTGAAGGTGAGCTGAGATGGAGATTGAAATTACCGAGATGAATCACTCAGTGCAGAGGCTGAAGGAGGATATCTTGGTGAAAAGCTTGGGTGAGTGGGTAGCGAGGATGGTTGACAATGGGGATTTTAAAGAAGTGGTTAGAGGGGGTAGATCAGAGAGGAGGTGCCAGAGGAGTATGGGAAGAGACCACGGTGAGACTTGGTGATGAGGACCGTCACCACGCCAGTAAGTATGGCTGGGCAGAGAGGCTTTGGTGAGGGGCATGGTATCGTCATCTGTGAACCAAGTTTCAGTCAAAGTCATAATGTCCGTGCAATCATCCATAATAAGGTCATGGATGGCCAGGGCCTTGTTTGAGTGAACGGACATTCTGGAGGGAAATGCAGAAAGGCGATTGATCCACTAGCAAAGGCGAAGAGGGTAGTGTTGAGTGGGGTGAGTGGTTGACGAGGTTAGTCCCCAGTGGATACACTGGGCAGGAAGATCAGTGAGAGGAGAGGCTGGGGAAGTAGGGTTGCTGTTTGTAAGGCGAGAATGATGGGCGCTTCGACGGGCTGTGTGAAGAATACCGAGAGGGGCACAGGGTTGCTGAGAGTTACGTTGGCAGGGAATCAAGCCTGGGTTTATGGCAGGAGAGTAGGAAGGCAGAGGAGTAGTGATAGGTTGGGGTAGAGATTGGCGGAGCAAAGTATCTGAGGCATGAAATTAAAGGTGGCATATCTGATGGAAAGTGGAAGCAACCAATGGGAAATGTGACTTTTGACATTAAAAATAAACTGAAGCTGTGCAGTCCTGGAGCAGATTGTGGTCTTGTGACTGAGCATTAAGGTATTCTCTCATTTCAGGTTTCAATGTGGAGACTGTAGATTACAAGAATGTCTGCTTCACCGTGTGGGATGTGGGGGGTCAGGATAAAATCCGTCCTTTGTGGAGGCACTACTTCCAAAACACACAGGTATGTGAATGCTGGTAACTCCTGAGCAGGTCCTGGCCTATTGCAGTGGTTCTCAAACTGGGGTCTGCAGACACATGCCGGGCGTCTGCGAAATCAGCGCAGTCATTAGCAGCATGTTCGGAAACCAGTGACTGTACCCTGCGCACACAGGCCTGTGCTGCCGTACTGTACCCTGCACTTTCAACCGTAATCCGTCGTCAACGTGCTGCTAATGATTGACGTGATCCTCATCCAATTGCTGCATGACGTCTCGTCAATGAACCATTCCGAGGAGTACTTTCTGGTCACATGGCCCCACCTCCTCTCGTGTGTATGATCAGTGGGAAAACACCATCCAAATTCAGATCGCTGTTCCTTCGTTGTCACTGGGTCAGAATCCTTGAATTCCCTACTTAACACCATTTTAGAAGCACTGTCATCACACCAACAGCAGTGGTTCAAGAAGGCCCACCACCACCTTAGGGCACCTAGGGATGGGCAAGGAACATGGCCTTGCCAACGACGCCCACATCCCGAGAACAAATATAACAAAGGTTTCAGACTTTGTCTTTGAAGATAGTCTCGTCACTCTGCAACTAATATAAATAACTATTTTTCTATAGACTGGTGCTTTTTTTTTTTTTTTGCATGCACTATGTCAGAAATGGGAAAGTATAAACTTATTTGGCAAGACTGTGACTTTAAAGCCATCCACTCCCAATTTGTATGAAAGTTTAAATTATTGTTTGTATTCGGAAGGGGGAAATCTTAACCTGACTAAGTGAGAACCCAAGTAAACTGGAAAACCATACACCTGCACCATGATGCACTTTTGCTAAATGCTTTTGAAAAAGTTGTACACAATAGGCTATTAGTTAAACAAAAACCTGTTGGGAATGAATAAGAAACTGGCTGAAGTGTAGAAAATGATGGATTCAGAAACAAGGTGTGGAGTAGTGACATTTGCAGAACAGGCCCAAGTCAAATTGTGTATTGCCAATGAAGTACCTGCAATGTAGGAAAATGCAGAAGCCAACTTGCGCACAGCGTGCTCCCACAAACAGCAGTGAGACAACTGACCAGATGATCTGTTTTAGTGATGGTGGTTGAGGGATAAATATTGGCCAGGACACCGGGGAGAACTCCCCTGCTTTTCAAGTGGTGCCGTGGGATCTTTTATATCCACCTGTTGGCCCTTTTCTTCTTTATTCACTCTTGGGGATATTGCCCATCACTAGTTGACCTGATTTGATGCAACTGAGTTTCTAGGGCACATCAGAGGTCAGTTACGAGCCAACCAAGCTGGTGTGGGACTGGAGTCACATCTAGGCCCAGAGCGGGTAAGGACGGCAGGTTTCCTTCCTTAAAGGACATTTGTGAAACAGTTGGGTTTTTAATGACAATCCGACAGCTTCGTGGTCACTTTTACTGACACCTACGCTTAATTTCCAGATTTCTTGTTTGAAACTGAATTCACATTCTCAAACTGCCAGGATCAGATTTGAACTCTCGTTCCCTGGATTGCTCGACCTTAGTTTAACGGCTCATTTGAAACACGGGACTCCCTGGTAATGCACTCAAGTATCAACCTTATGTGCTCGAGTACCTGTAGTGGAGTTTGGACCCATGAACCTTCTGGCTCGGGAGAGAGCAGTGTTACTGAACCAAGGCTGTGGATAATGAATGCGATACTACAATAGCAGCTTGGATTGATATAGCGCCTTTAATGTAGTAAAATGTCCCAAGGCATACTTTGGGCAATTATCAAACAAAATTTGATAACGAGCCACATAAGGCAATATTGGAACAGGTGACCAAAAACTTGGTCAAAAAGGTAGGGGAGAGAGAGAGGTAGCGAGTCGGAGGGGCTCTAAGGAGGGAATTTCTGAGCTTGAGGCCCAGGCAGCTGAAGGCACAGCTGCCAATGGTGGAGCGATTAAAGTCGGGGATGTGCAAAAGGCCATACTGTTTGAAATGGATTCGGTACTGAACACCACATCATTGATCATAATATGATTGAGTTCAGTGTTGTGTTTGAAAGGGAGAAATGTGAACCTGCTAAGATTCTAGGATTTAGGTAAGGCTGACTTCAACGGGGTGAGACAGAGACTGTCCACTGTAAGTGGGCAAATCTGTTAATGGGTAAAATGACAGAAGATCAGTGGGAGGTGTTGAAATTTTTAGCACGATACAGAACCAGTTTATACCCCTAAGTGGCAAGGACTCTACTTGGCAAAAAAAGTCATGGGTGACGAGGTAAGAGACAACATAAAACTAGCACAGATCCTGACAACTGGAAGAGATGCAAAGAACAACAAAAGGTGACGAAACAGATAGTAAGAGCTCCAAAAAGGAGTATGAAAATGCCCTAACTATAATCTTCCAAAGTTCTCTCGATTCAGGAACCATTCTTTTAGATTGGAAAATTGCATAGCAATATACACAAGAAGGTGCCAGGTTTTAACTACAGTTCTATAATTGCACCTGTCAGCTATTTAAGAAAGGGGAAACCAAGGAATTATAGACCAGTTAGCCTAATATCTGTTGTTGGGAAATTACTAGAGTCTATAATTAAGGATAGAGTGAATGAACACCTTGAAAATTTTCAGCAGATCGGAGAACCAGCATGGATTTGTAAAGGGTATGTCATGCTTGACAAACCTGATTACATTTTTTGAAGAGGTGGCTAATGTAGTGGACAAGGGAATGTCTATGGAATGTTATTTACATGGGCTTCTAGAAGGCAATCGATAAAATCCCTCATAAGAGACTGTTAGTTAAAGTTGAAGCTCATGAATTGAAGGCAAATTATTGACCTGGTTAGGAAACTGGCTGAGCAGCAGGAGACAAAGTGTAGGGATAAAGGGCAGGATGTGACTAGTGGTGTCCCACAGGGATCTGTGTTGGGGCCTCAACTATTCACCATATTTATTAACAACTTAGATGATGGGATAGAGAGCCACCTATCCAAGTTTGCTGATGTCACAAAGATAGGAGACATTGTAAGCAGTGTAGATCGAAGCATAAAATTACAAAGATAATAATAGATCAAGTGAATGGGCAAAATTGTGGCAAATGGATTTCAATGTAGGCAAGTGTGAGGTCATCCACTTTGAGTACTTTCTAAATGGTGAAAAGCTAGAAACAATGGAGGTCCAAAGGGACTTCGGGGGTCCATGTACATCGATCATTAAAATGTCATGAACAGGTACAGAAAATAATCAAAAAGGCTAATGGAATACAGGAAACTTTGCGATATCCGGCACCGACGGGACCGAGCTGCTGCCGATCTATCAAAGCTTCCGGGTAGACCAGCGCTAATGTTGAAGGATACGGAGGTTTTTATCTCCGTATCTGACAACAAACACTGTTGCTTAGCAACAGCTTGTAAACACTCGGCCCGTACCTTGGAAGCGTCTCTGAAGCTGTTGCTAAGCTACAGAGACGCTTTCCAGAGCCTGACTTTTTAATTAAAAAAAAACTAGGAGAAGAAAAAAAACCTAACCAAAACAGCTGCTGATTTCTGCCATTAGATCGAGGTTTCCGGACATACAACCTCCGGATAAACCAAAGTTTCCTGTATTGGGCTTTATATCTAGAGGACTAGAATACAATGGAGTAGAAGTTATACTACAGCTATACAAAACCCTGGTCAGACCACACCTGGAGTACTGTGTTCAGTTCTGGGCACCACACCGTAGGAAGGATATACTGGCCTTGGAGGGAGTGCAGCGTAGATTTACCAGAATGAGACCCGGACTCCAAGGATTAAGTTCCGACCAAACGGCAGTTGATGCTAGGTCAAGTGTTAATTTTAAATCTGAGATTGATAGATTTTTGTTAACCAAAGGTATGAAGGGCTATGGGGCAAAGGTGGATATATGGTGTTAGATCACAGATCAGCTGTGATCTCATTGAATGGCAGAACAGGCTCGAGGGGCTGATGGCCGACTCCTTTCCCTATGAACAAATACTGCACGCGTTGGAGGTTAGGTTAGTATTTTAGAAACTGCAGACATTTTCACGTGCTAGTTCAATTTTCCAATAAAACACGACACAGTATTCTGTTAGCATGCCATTTATTCTTTATAAGCAAAAGAATTGCACCCATAAAGAAACTTTTATAAAAATATAAATAGGCAAAACAATGGCAGATGCAATTTAATACAGATAAGTGTAAAATATACTCCATGTAGGGCAGGGAAAAATATACATTGCACCTAGTTCATGAATGGATTACAGCTGCTTCATTAATGACCTTCCCTCCACCATAAGGACAGGAATCGTTCTGTTCGTTAACATCGCCACAGTGTACTGTTCCGCGTGCAAATTCTCCGATAATGAAGCAGCCCGTGCCAGCCTACATCAGGATTTGGACAAGATTCAGATTTGGGCTGACAAGTGGCAGGTAACAGTCATGATGCATAATTACAGTATATATAGAGATATTACATGGAATTTACAGCACAAAAACAGGCCATTTGGCCTAACTGGTCTATGCTCCACATGAGCCTCCTCTTGCCCTATCAGCATATCCTTCTATTATTCTATAAAGTAGTTCTACTTTACAAGAGTGGCTGCACTTCAAAAGTATTTCATTGGTTATAAAGCGCTTTGGGACATCCTGAAGTCATGAAAGGTGCTGTATTAGTGCAAGTCTTCCTTTCATTCTTTCTTTATTCCTTTCTCCCTCATGTATTTATCTCGCTTCCCCTTAAATACATCTATGCTATTCGCCTGAACTACTCCATGTGGTAGCACGTTCCACATTCTTACCTCTCTGGGTAAAGACGTTTCTCCCGAATTCCCCATTGGATTTATTGGTGACTCTCTTGTATTTGTAGCCTCTAGTTTTGGTTTTCCCACAAGTGGAAACCTCCTCTCTACGTCTGCCCTATCAACCCTTTCATAATCTTAAAGACCTCTGTTGGGCCTGCCTTGTAGAGAAAAGAGACCCAGCCTGATCAATCTTTCCAGATGGGTATAACCCCTCAGTTCTGGTGTTGACATTAGCGAGGGATGAAGCTGAACTTGGCTTAGTTTTAGTAGACTTGACTCTCAAATTGTCCAAGCAATGCAGAGCAGCAATCGGCAAAGCCAATAGGATGCTGAACTATGTAGGCAAAGTAGCAAAATGCAAGTCTGAGGAGGTCGTGGTCAAACTATAGTGATCTGGTCATACTGCATCCAATTTGGTCACTGAGACATGAAGGAGAGGCTGGAAGCAGTGCAGGGAAGTGTCATGAGGTTCGTTGCTGGTGTTTGAGGTTAAAGTTATAAGGAAGGTCAGCAGAAAGTTGGGCTTTTCAGCCTACAAAGATGATTAGAGAGGGGATCTTGCGAGGTTTGCAAGATTAAGAGAATGGAGAAAGTAAGCCTGTAATACTTTAAATTAAACTGAGTAGAACATGAGTGCACAAATTAAACATTTACTGAATAATTGAATTCTACAGCATGAAGATTTTAGAATTAAGATGGGCTGAATGACCTTCCTCCAATGTTTAGAAAGTGTTTTACTAATTTTTAATACCTTAGTTTGCATTGATTTTGGTCTGTATCCCTTAGTTTGCTGTGGGTTACTCTGTAACCTTATAGTAAACCTGTACTAGCAGCATGGAATTTGGTCATAATAGTAAATGAGTTTTTTAAAATGGTTAATAGCCTTATTGGGGATTAGTGGTTTATATGCAGACCAAATTGTGTCATGGCCAACATTGTTTCTGTGCCAATCTGGGTTTTTGCTGTAAATGATTGGTCCCTGACAATTATCCTTGAGGTATATTGAATTGCAAGGGACTATGATTCAGCTGTAATGCCTGTTATGAAAGCTTTGAGAAGTTATATATCAAGGGGAAAAAAGAACTGCTCAGTTGGAATTCTCCAGACTTGGTCATCTGTATTTGATGTACTTGTTTCATACTTTCTAATGTGATTGTTATCCTTAATGGAGTGCACTGTTGGAGCGAGTTGTGTTCTGTTGTACAACGGGTAAGTCGCTATAACTCTATTGGTTGTTTATCCTTTTAGGGCCTGATCTTTGTTGTGGACAGCAATGACCGAGAGAGAGTGCAGGAATCGTTAACCGAACTACAGAAAATGGTGAGAAATGGCAGTGCTGGCTGGTTCAGGGGAAACCCAAGTTTTATAAGAGTAGCAAGGTGGTGTTTCAGGTGTTTGCCAAATCAAACGTGTGTTGTAACTAAACTGGGGGTCTCTGCCCTAAAGTACCCTTCAAGTAAACTCTAACCTGGAACTAACAGAAAATGCTGGAAAAAATCAGCAGGCAACATCCCCGTGGAGAGAAATTAGAGTCGATGTTTTTGAAAAAGGGTTTCGACCCGAAACGTCGACTCTAATTTCTCTCCACGGATGTTGCCTGGCCTGCTGAGTTTTTCCAGCATTTTCTGTTGTTATTTCGGATTTGCAGCATCCGCAGTATTTTGCTATCTATCCTGGAACTAATGGATTTACATATTTTGCCCTTCAACCACTAAGGATGTTTGGAAAAACACAAGTCCATTTTGCTTCATGCTAACCATTTATGCAGAGTCCCTTCAGCTTCTGAGGAAATAAATCCCTTTTACACCACCTGGTATGGATTCCTCAACGATCATTTCTAAATTTCTACACTAAGCTATTCGCTGAATGGGACTCGCTGGTCAAGGAAAACATTCAAAAATGTTGGATGATGGACCAGAAGATGCAAAATGGGGCCAGACTCCAAATGAAAGTTACAGCTTGAGTCTATTAAATTAAACTAAATTAAATGCTACAAATCAGTGATTGTGGGAGAGGCCCTGATTCCATTATAAATACAGACGGCATTAGACTGAGCATTTGATGCATTGATGTGAGGGAACCGGCCTTGTTGAGAAATAGTTTTTTGTGGAGCAAATTGAAGAAATAGTGGCAGCTCCTCACGTGGCTCCGCGGCTGAGCTACATTCACCAAAAAGGTCCCAGGTTCAAGTGTTGGCCTTTGTTGAATGAGTTGATCTCATCTGAAGCAGGTGTTAAAGGCACGGAAGGCGGCCTCAATACCCTGCATTATGGAGCAGGGAAATTCAGCTAGGGTTCCTGCTCCTGAATATTATTCATTAACTCACATGCAGGTGTGTGGATGTTGGGCACAAATAGGATTGGGCTCGCCTGTGATGTGATGTGTTCCAGTTGAATAGCCCATCAACATTGGCCACCCAGTCTTGGGTTTGTTCATTAGTACAATAAAAACAAATAGAACTCTGGGATATGATGCCACGGCTGGCTTAATTACTGAATGTAGCTCCTATCGCCCACCATTGAGGGTTCATGTGCTGCCATCGCACCCTTTCCTGTGTCTGGGAAACTCCTGAGATTGAGGTTTGTAAACACTTGGAAAATGGAGGCCTGTATGTGAGATTTAAATTTCACTTGTGCAATAGTTGCCTAAACTCTTAAGTTTCTTGCTTCTAAGACTGTTACACTGTTGGCTTTAATTTTGGTTTGTGATGACTGCGCTCACGCTGCTTGTACTTTGCCCTTTGTTCTCAGCTGCAGGAAGATGAGCTGCAAAATGCAGTGTTGCTGGTATTTGCAAACAAGCAGGATTTGCCAAATGCCATGGACGTTAGTGAGCTCACAGAGAAACTGGAATTAAACCGCCTGAGCAGACATGTGAGGCTTTTGTATTTCTCTCAAATGTACACACCCATTGTTGGTGTTTGGTGTTGAAGATGTCTTTTCTTTAAGGTCTCCAATGACTAACGGGAAAAGTATACACAGCAATAAGGTGTCAGGTTTTAACTACAGCTCTATAATTGGCCTCGGCATTCCTGGCTATAGAGGGGGAAAGCAGCTTGCGGTTACGACCATTAAGGTGTCAGCAGTGGCAGCACTCTTGCTTCTGAGTCGGAAGGTTGTGGGTTCAAGCCCCACTCCAGAGATTTGATCAGATAATCCAGGCTGACACTCTAATGTTCCCCCTAATTTTTTGGGGCCATGCGGCCCCTTTAATGGGCTGCACGGCCCATCCAAAGTTCCGTGCAGGTGCAGTTTTTTGCATTGGAAAGCCGGCTCACCGGATGCGCAGGACCTCGACAGCTGTGCAGTCGCGCAGCTTAAAGGGAACGTTACTGATACTCCATTGCAGTACAGCGGGAGCGCTGCACTGTCTGAGGTGCTGTCTTTTGGATGTGATGTTAAACCTCTGGTGGATCCCATGGCACTATTTGAAGAACAGGAGAGTTCTCTTCGGTGTCCCAGCCAATATTGATCCCTCAACCAAGATCACTAAAGCAGATGATCTGGCCATTTATCTCATTTCTGTTTGAGAGACTTTGCTCTGTGCAAATTGGCTGCCACATTACAACAGTGACTACCCTTCGACAATGCTCGGTTGACTGTAAAGCGTTTTGAGACATCCTGAGGTGGTGCAGGGCTTTGTAGAAGTGCGAGTCCTTTTATTACCCAGTGACCCTCGCTGGAACTGCAATTGTGTGAACTTTGAAAGAGCGGGTTTGAGCTCAGTTGCCCTCGTTCAGTAGCAACAACTAGTACTTGCATTTATATAGGGCCTTTAACGTAGTAAAACGTCCCATGGTGCTTATCTTAACTTGCTCACACTTGTTGTCTAAGCTCATATGTAAAGAATGGTCCAATGGGAGCTGCTTCCAATCCCTGTGAAACTACCCAACACCTCGGGAGGAGGCAGCCATTCAGCCCATTGTGACTGTACCACGGTTAGCTTCACATCAGAGCTATCTACACTAGTTCCATTCCTCTGCACCCAGTAATATTTTTCTTTGCGTGGTATCAGTTTCCCCAGAAGTATAATTGACTTGGCTTCAAAGCCACTTGAGTAATGCATATTCTAATAATTTACAGGATTAACACCAAATTAGGAGGCTTATTGTAAAATGCTCTGGCCATACATTTCCTCCATTATCGTTACTGAGCAATTTCACCCCATCACTGAGTTATCTTTTTCACTGCTTCCTGTCACGTGGCCACACATTTCAGATAATGCACAGCTTTTGGTCTGTGTCCTTACATTAAAGATTCAGACTTTAGCAGAATTAAACCTGAAAAAAATCATTTTGCAAACTCCCAAACACTCCTGTAACATGTTTGACATAATTCATCCCCTTCAGTGTATGACGGCATTTCTAGCCTCATTACCACAGTGTATTCGGACCAGAGGGTCTTGCTGTGTGATGCAATGAAAGATTCTCTTATGTGTCCAAGTCCTCTTTCTTTAGGTAAGATTGTTGTGAATGGTATTAATTTTTTTCTCCTTGTCTTCACAGTGGCGGATAGAGGCCACGTGTGCCCCTCAGGGCTTTGGTCTGTATGAAGGACTGGAATGGTTATCCAACGAGCTGTCCAAAATGTAGAAGAATAGCTTCATCCACATTCTCGCCTACATCAGTGTGTCAACTGTTGGGACTTGAACTCAAGGACTTTTAATAGCTTCCTTTCCTAACTCTTGGTTCCATATCCTTATTTTACTTTTCATCTCTTGCCTGTCGACTCTTTTTGGTGCATATTTTAAAAAATCGAAGTTTGGGCAGTGATCCATTCATCCAATAATGGCTGGATGTCTCCATGCAAGACCAGTTCAAGGAGCGACGGCATCACCTTTTGGCTGTAAGTTAGAACCCTCTGGTTGTGACTGAGAACTTTGCAACTTGCTCCCAACTACAATTATAAATTTATAACAACTGGATGAACCAGATCTGCACAGGATCCCGCTGTGCTTGTTTAATCTTCTGATTTTGGACCATAGAGTATTTTAAATGGTTGTTCAACGCGCAGTGATACTCTCCCTCTTCAGTGTTCCACAGCCATCAGAATGTACACATTGAGGATTCCAGCGAAGGAAGAGGATTTGCAGATGTGAATTGTGATGCTTTCCAATGCAACAGATGCTAAGTTGGATGCAGGAGCAGTAATGACCATATTGTTTCAGGATTAGAGAATGTGTGGAGCCTTGTGGCTAAACTGCAGCTTGGAGAATGTGTTTAATCTGCATTTGTGAGGAGTGGCAATTATAAGATGAACAGACTCCTCAAGCAGCTCTTAGCTTTTCAGAGTAACTCCCTCCACCCTAAATGCAGCCTTCACCTGTTGACTGGACAAGCCAACTTCCTTTTCATTTAGCTTAACTTTACCCTGCACACAGGAGCTTTTTACCTTCAGCCTGTTCAAGCGGTCTATTGATCTGCCCTGTTACTTTTGGTGAGTCTCCTCCCCAGTATAACCCTGTGGGGCAGGGTGCCAGTAGTGGCATTTCTCCCAGCACTGCAACAAAGGGCCACTGCAGTGAGTTCTGGCCTGATGTGCTAACCCAGATCTGGGTAGGAAATGCTTTTTGAATGGAATTGTATCACTTAAAACTAAAACGTGTGTATTTCACTTTGTGGCTGTACTTTTGTTTTTTTCAATTTTAGGAATAAACTATCTGGTTCCAAAGGCACTGGTTTGCTGTTTTAATAGGTTGAGGGTAAATCATAATTTCCACAATTGTACAGAGAAAACTCAGTTAATAATTGTGCCTCTGCAAGACAATATATATATATATGGTTTAAAAATACAGCCAAATCTTAAATTGTATGCATGGAGCATTTACCTCATCCTGCCATGGTATTGTATTTGTGCTAATATAAAAATGATGGGGAGCCCTTCTGAAATTCCCCTTTTGTGTTAATGTAATGTCCTTTTGGTTATGTAAACACTTTTCTGTGCTTTAGATGCTGTAAACACACCTGCGAATGTATATTGCGTTCCTTGTGGAGACTGTGATCCTGATGACTGGTGTTGTTCGAAACAGTAAATCAGTGAACTGAGGCAAACCATATGGAACATAGCTGAAGGCATAGTATCTTTTCTGAAACGTTGATTCAACCTTAATAAAGGCATTTTCAGAAACATTCCCTAATATTTTGTGCATGAATTGTACTTTCAACTTCATTTAGGAACATGTTGACTTAAAAAGGAAAAGAACCAGTCAGTCTGTATTTGTGTGGGTGTGACCTCCTAGGAACAGCTGCTCATACATGAGCACAATCCAGCAGCCTTTGGTGATGAACCCTGCACTGGGGCAATCGAGCAGGCTGTCAAAGAAGGCGGGGAAAAAAAGAGAGAGCAGACCAGTTCTGGTAGTGACTTGTCTGTAGTGCTCTCCACTGTCGTCCAGCTGGGTGGGACAGCACTCGCTTGGTTCCATTCTTATCTAATCGTAGCCAGAGAATCACCTGCAACAGCTTCTCTTCCTGCTCCCAGTATCATTGCCACTGGTATCCCCCAAGGATCTATCCTTGGCCCCCTCCTATTTCTCATCTACATGTTGCCCTTTGGTGACATTATCCAAAAACATACTGTCAGTTTCCACATGTAAACTGATGACACCCAGCTCTACCTCACTACCACTTCTCTAAATTGTTAGACTGCTTGTTCGACATCCAGTTCTGGATGAGCAGAAATATTCTCCAATTAAA
This sequence comes from Somniosus microcephalus, assembly GCF_052327205.1. NCBI lineage: Eukaryota > Metazoa > Chordata > Chondrichthyes > Squaliformes > Somniosidae > Somniosus > Somniosus microcephalus. The sequence continues at coordinate 60,831,368 of NC_141003.1, forward strand.
TACTGGGGAAAAACGAAGACATTGTTTTCGGTCCCCACCACAAACTCCATTCCCTAGACTTTCATCTGTCTGAGGCTGAACCACACTGTTCGCAGCCTTGATGTCATATTTGACCCTGAAATGCAGCATAACTAAGACTGCCTAATTCTACCTCCGTAACATCGCCTGTCTCCACCCTTGCCTCAGCTCATCTGCTGCTGAAACCCTCATCCATGCCTTTGTTACCTCTAGACTTGACTATTCCAACACACTCCTGGCTTGCCTCCCACATTCTACCCTACGTAAACTTGATGTCATTCCAAAACTCAGCTGTCCATGTCCTAACTTGCTGCAAGTCCCATTCACCCATCTCCTGTGCTCGCTGACCTACTTTGGCTCCCTGTTAAGCAACACCTTGATTTCAAAATTCTCATCCTTGTTTTCAAATCCCTCCATGGCCTCGCTCCTCCCTATCTCTGTAATCTTCTTCAACCACCCTGAGATATCTGCACTCCTCTAATTCTGCCCTCTTGAGCATCCCTGATTATAATTGTTCAACCATTGTTGACTGTGCCTTCTGTTGCTGCGGCACTAAGCTCTAGAATTCCCTGCCTAAACCTCTCCGCCTCGCTACCTCCTTTAAGACCTACCACTTTGACCAAGCTTTTGGTCACCTGCCCTAATTTCTCATGTGGCTCGGTGTCATTTTTTGTCTTAATATTCCTGTGAAGTGCGTTGGGACGTTTTACTACGTTAAAGGTGCTATATAAATACAAGTTGTTGAAAATGAGAGATCTGGGGCTCCTGATTAACAAATTGAAGCTATCGCAACAATGCAGTGGCAGTGAGTAAAGTAAATCAGATGTTGGGATGTATTAAAAGGACAATATTGAGGTGAAATAGTGAGGTTATCCTGACTTTATAAATCATTGGTGCGACTGCACTTAGTGTGTACAATTCTGGTCACCATAGTACAGAAAGGCTATTGAAGATATTAAAAGGATAAAGAGGGTAACCAGAATGATTGAGCACCAAGATGAGCATATGTTTTTTTAAAATCAAGACTTGTGCTGGAGGAGGTTAGAGGCCACGGGAGGGATTTGAAATCAAGTCATTGCCAGACCAGGAGCCAGTGTAGCTCAGTGAGAACAGTGGGTGATGGACACTTGGTGCAAGTTCGGATACAGGCAGCAGAGTTTTGGATGAGCTGAAGTTTATGTAGGGTGGAAGATAGGAGGCCGGCCCGGAGTGCGTTGGAATAGTCAAGTCTAAAGGTAACAAAGGCACTGACGGTTTCAGCAGCAGATGAGTTGACGCAGGCATGGAGTCAGGTGTTGTTCCGGAGGTGGAAGTGGTGGTCTTGTTGATGGAGCGGATATGGGGGTCAGATACTCATCTCGGGGTCAAGTATGACTTAAGCTGTAGTCCTGTGGAGAATCACAGTCTTGACGTCCAGAGAAGTCCAGGAATTTGGAAGCCATATTTGAGCAAAGATCCAGTGCTCACTGATGAAAACAAAGAGCAGGAGATGGGCAGTGGGTCCAGGTAACTTGTAGTTATATGTACCCACTATTAGAACTAGGGGAACTTAAACAGTAGAAGAGAGGAGATTGTAAGAGGAAGGGCAAAGGATGGCGTTGCATAGCAAAGGAGCTCCCTAGGGAACTGCAGGCCAGGAGCCATATACAACTTCATAACTCGGTAACAAATATCCTGCAGCCGTGTTTGAAGGTGGTGAAAGACTGGTCATTCAACATTATATCCTCAACTGACTCTTGCATAAAGTAGTGAAAGGATGGAACGTACTTGGCTACTAGAGCATTGGAATTGTCCCATAAGTGGCATAGGGTGCTGTAGAGGGAAATCACAAGTAATAGTGACTACTAAGGAGAGAAGAAATGATAGTGTTGAGAAAAGGCAAGTAGTAATTATAGGCATTCTAATAGTACATGTTCAGATAGGCTTTTGGGACCACAGCTGAGAGCGTCCAAATGTCTGTTGCTTCCCAGGTGCCAGGGCGAGGGATGTAACCAACAGGGAGACAAGAATCTGGAAAATGGTGAGCAGCCTGAAGTTGTGATTCATGTTAGGACCAGTGATGAATATGATTGATGTCTTTCAAAAGGAGTTTGAAGAGCTAGATGTTAAAAAGCAGATCTCCAGGGTAGTACTCTCAGTATTACGTTCTAGCATTTGCAAGGTCAGCGAGAAGCAGATGCACCAACATGTGACTTGACTGATGTGCAAGGAGAGTTTGATTTCTAGGGCATTGGGACAAATTTTAGGGCGAGGTCAACAGACAGAGTGGGCTTTGCATAAACTGAGCCACTGCCAGTGTTCTCGGAGGATAAATGGAGCAATGCATAAGATTTCAACTAGTAAGGCAGGGGGAGAGGGCACATTTTAGAACATCTGGAGGAAGGGCTGACTATTGAAGGGATAAACCAGTCTAAAATAGTAAGCTCAAGGAGGATATGGAGCATTGTACCTTAGGGCACAGAGGTTAAGCAGAGAAGGGAAAAAGGTACTGTAGAGTTTGAATGTGTAGTGTTTATAATGCTTTCCATACTTGCATATAAAGTTGGGAAATTAGAGGCACTAATTGAAATGAATGGACATGATGTCACCTAGACAAAGTTGCCTTCAGCCAGAGCAAGACTGGGATCAAAATATTCATAGCTGTACATTCCAGGAGTGATAGAGAACAACAAAAGAGGGGGGGGGGGGGGACACCTTATTAAAGACATGATTACATCCAGAGAAAGGAAAGTTTATTGCTGGTGGGACTAATTGGGTAGCTCTTTCAAAAAGCCGGCACAGGCACGATGGCCTTCTGTGTTGTTAGATTCTATGATTTCCGATATGCTTCATATCCCAACAGAGGCGGAGTTCTGATAGAGACTCAAAATTGAAGAATTTGGTTAAGGCCAATTGGGAAAACATTCGGGTCCATCACGGTGTGGGGCAGGCTTGCTGGACCCGCTGGTCTTTTACTGCCCGTCAATTTTGGATGTACGATATTAAAATATGAGCTTGTTTGGATACACAATAAATACATTGACTGGGTGACTTGTGCATTAAACTTAAGAAACCCTGGCAAAACAGAAGAAAACTTGTGGGGAGTGAGGTGACTGTGGTGGTCCTGCCAGAGGAGGGGGCTCCCAGAATCAGCCATAGAGGAGAAGGGTCTACCCGGAGGAATAAAGGAAGCCAGTTACTCCTTTGGTGAGAAAATAAAGCGGGTAGAGGAATATGAGATTTGACTGTCCATGTATATAAATCATTAAAAGCTAGTGGACAGGTACAAAGAGTAATCAATATGGCTTTATACTCAAGAGGGCTGGAATACAAAGGGGAGGATGTGATTCTTCAGCTGTGGAGAGCCTTGGTCAGACCCCATCTGGAGTACCCCGTTCAGTTCTGGGCACCGCACCTCAGGAAAGAAATATTGGCCTTGGAGGGGTTGCAGTGCAGATTTATCAGAATGATACCGGGGCTAAAAGAGTTAAATTATGAGGACAGGTTGTTTACGCTTGGGTTGTATTCCCTTGTGTATAGAAGATTAAGGGGTGATTTAATTGAAGTGTTTACAATGATTAAAAGGATTTGATAGGGTGGTAGAGAGAAACGATTTCCTCTGGTAGGGAAGTCCAGCATAAGGTGGCATAACCTTAAAATTAGAGCTGGGCGGTTCAGGGTGATGTCAGGAAGAATTTATTCTCACAAAGGGTGGTGGAAATCTGGAACACTCTTTTTCAAAACTAAGATTGATAGATTTTTATTAGGCAAGGGTACTAAGGGTTATGGAACCAAGGCGGGTAGATGGAGTTAAGATACAGATTAGCCACAATCTAATTGAATGGTGGAACAGGCTCGAGGGGCTGAATGGCCTCCTGTTCCTGTTTCCTATCGAACCTACATAGTTATGGGAGATGCTGGATAGCAGGGGTTGGGGTAGCAGCGGTGAATTTGGATGCTGAAGATACTGTGCACAGAGAGTGGCGGTCACCTTAAGGGTACTGTTATCGCTTTTCTGTCCAGTTTATGGGGGTCGCGGTCAGCTCGGGCACTTTTAGTGAAATAAACCACTGCTTCAAACACAGCAAAAATCAAAGAGGTGCCCCCAAAGCTACAAAAGAAACACACGCACACAAGCTCGCTCGCATGCACATACCCTCACGCACGCAGACTCATCCGCACCCTCAAATGAAAAGACTTGCATTTCTATGGCGTCTTTCACGACCTCAGGATGTCCCAAAGCGCTTTACAGCCAATTAAGTACTTTTTGAAGTGTTGTCATTTTGTAATGTAGGAACTATGGCACAAACAGCAACCAGACAATGAGCAGGTAATTTGTTTTAGTGATGTTGATTGAGGGATAACTCCCCTACTCCTCTTCAAATAATGCCATGGGATCTTTTACGTCCACCTGAGAAAGCAGTCGGAGCCTCGGTTTAACGTCTCATCCGACACTGCAGTACTCCCTCAGCACTAAACTGGAGTCGGGCTGGATTATTGTGCTCAAGTCCCTGGTGTGGAACTTGAACCCATGACTTTCTCACTCAGAGGCGAGAGTGCTACCCACTGAGCCTCAGCTGACACCAACTCCCCCACCCCACTCATTGTTAAAAAAAAGTTCCAAAAGTAATAGTTTAATATATATTTTATTAAATTTCAGTTATCTCTTTTTCTAAGCACAATACAGGACTCTGTATGGAGACCACAATGTACAGACTCTAATAGAAATCCCAAACTCTACATGGTTACTGTATTTTACAATTTGGACTTTCATCCATCTTTATACAAGAATTTTAAATTGAGACTATGTACAAAGAATTATCTTTTTCATATTTCAAATAAAAGCATTTTCAAAGTTAAAAGCTTGGGGCAAAAGTAAAATGGATTTAAATGCGAGAAGGAACGAAGAAAAGAAAATATTTGTAACTTTTTAAACTAAACACAGCCCCAAACAGAGGAGTTTAGAAATCCACAATGAATGGCTCAATATGCCAAAATATTTCATACAAAATGTTGAACGAGATGCTGCTTCGCCTGCTCTGCCTCCCTGCTGTCAGATCCCTGAAATCATACTCACCAGTGACCAACAGGAGAAGGACCCAGCAATGAGCACTGGGATCTTGAAAATGGACACTAACTGGGCAATTTGCATGTTTCTGCTGATTACCAGCTCGTCAAGTAGCTGCAGCTCTAGGTAACTTTAATCAGTAAGTTCTACAGAGAAGGGGGCTACAGTCACTCCCTGGATCATATGGAAGGGGGCTACAGTCACTCCCTGGATCATATGGAAGGGGGCTAAAGTCTCAGTTGGATCTGTCTGTTCAAATAATTCTGATCAGCATTTTCACTGTTGGGGACAGGCAAGGAGAGTTACTCCCAATCCGAATGACCTGGGCACGGCATAGATCCAAGTGAGAGTGCTTCGACCATACCAGGTGCAGCCCTTGTGATGAAGCAGTGTAAGATTCAACCATACCAGGTGCAGCTCTGATGTTAGTCAGCAGATTCACCTCTGCTCCCAATCCCTTTGGGGAAGGGATGGGGGAGAAGGCCTTTTCCATCTTCCCGTCTTCGCAGGGCTCAACGCTCTACCATGAGTTACCAGCTGTGGAATCTAGACAGTGTGATGCAATGGAACAGTGCACTGCCCTGTCAGACCAGGACCTGGGTCTCAATCCTGCCAAGTCTCACCTTTCAGCCTCCTGTACTGGTCTTAAATGAAATGGTTTTCCACAGTCCAGTACCAGCTGGGCATAGTCCACAGCAAAAAAAAACAGAAACATAATTTCCCGATAACCAAGTAGGCCCAAATAACTGATGTGGGAAATGGGAATGTGATATTGGTGTGGTTAGTGGATGATAGGAATTCTCAGCTTGGGATAATGCATGTCATTGTAAAAATGTAGAATAAGCGTTACTCTGTATCTAACCTGTGATGTACCTGCCCAGGGAGTGTTTGATGGGACAGTGCAGAGGGAGCGTTAATCTGTATATAACCCATGTTGTGCCTGCCCGGGGAGTGTTTGATGGGACAGTGCAGAGGGAGCTTTACTCTGTATCGAATCCGTGCTGTACCTGCCCTGGGAATTTTAACTGGGAAAAATGAAGGAAGCTTTATTCTGCACATGACCCTTGCTATAAATATCTAGCACGTGCTGGATGGCGTCACTGGATAGAAAGGTCACCTTGACAAATGGGGCAAATATTTAAAACTTCATTTAAAAACCTGTTCATTTAAAAATAAGTGATATTAGGTTGGAGCAAATCATCAACCGCAAGGTGGAACTCTCGAGGTCCTACCGCCATGTCAGTAACCCGCAGGGGCTGTGGAGGAGGGGGCGATATTGGAAACTCCTTGATGTTGCTCAGACCCTATTATTTACAGTGAAGGTGCTGATTTGGTGCAGCAGCAGATTCACAAATCCTGGTGAATTCTGGTAAAAAGGAAATAAACTGCAAATGCTGGAAATACATATCAGCTCTGAATCTACCTAGAAAATAAAATACAGACGAATGTTTCAGGTATAGACCATTCATTAGACAGATCTGTGGGCATTTACAGCACGTTCTGGTTTTATTCCCAGTGCATTCTACATGCAACAACCAGTGCAGTGTGACAGTGAGTGAGACAAGGCCCGAGTGAAGCAGCCTCTTGAGCAAGATGGTGCTGAGGCACATTAACTGGGAGTGAAGGGCCACTTTCTCTCACTCCAGCCACCCCCCCACCTCACCCCAATATTAATGAAGCACCCTTTAATTTAGAAGCAGATTTCATTCATCAGATTATACTCAGTCCTTTCAGGCTCCAGAATACATTCAAACACTGTGTGACATTGGGAACATTTGGCTTAATCACTTCCTTTTTAGAACAGGAAGTTTCCTTGCTAAATCTTCTGCATTGTTTCATATCAAAAGGCTGAAATATTCAGCTGTGTTTTAAGGGCAGTGTCTTTCAACAATGAAACCAGCACAAGCACATCTCACACCTTGCAGAATCTGAAACTGTGAGGCCCCAGCAATAGCTCTCAGGTCTCCATCATAGCCAGTCTGGGCACTGCAGAAATGACTGTGAATGGTAGCAGTTAACAGCTGGAAACGTGTATATTTAACAGAATCTGATCAGGGATCTGACAGCACAAGGACTACAGGCAACATTTCAGAGCTTAGGATATTGTAAAACAGGACAGTGAGACAGAAATGTACAGAAATTGTTCAAAACAGTCAGGCAGAGTGCCATTTGGACAGACAGTGAACAAATGACAGCGAGAGAGAGCATGAACTTGTGAAACAGATTCTAGTATCAATATTCCTAAATTGGCAACCACAATATTAACACTAAACAACAGGTTAAGATGCCTTTACTGTTTGTATTTGGAAACCATATATTGAAACAGCCCGAGCATGTCTGAACGCAGTCTCGACCTCTCGCAGTCTCTGAGTCACAGGGGTGAATGCCCACCAGTTTCATTCAATTCAACCCCAAAATATGGACTTTTGTGTGTATGAGACAGATTTGTTGAGAGCTAACAGTTGGGTGTGACAATTGGGTGTCCACCAGTCAAAGACATGACTAAGACTCTACCTGCTGTAGTCCAGGATGGTGATGATCATCTTTTGAACCGCCCCAACCTGAACTCTGGAACTAGTGGCAATCGCTGCTTCCTGCTGCTCTAGCAGCCTTCAGCTGCCCAAGGCTGAGCAGACATGCTTATGAAGCCCTAATTGCAGTGTTTTGGCGACAGACACAATGTAGAGACACCCGTCAGTGTACTGCTGGCTCAATGACATTACTTTCTTCAAATAGACAGCATTGGAAAAGATGCAATTACAATACATGTGGATACACAACAATTTGTAAATATCATCCGACCTGTACACTGATATCTAGGAAGCTGTTGCATAAATAGAACAAGGATTAAACTATGTACAGCTGTACATCACTAACAGCAGAATCAAAGCTACAACACTGCTAAAAATAACCTCACAGCTGTGATGTTTCTGTGCAGCCGCCCGTGAGAGCTGGAAGCCCCTCCCCTCCTTGGCTGCCCCTCCCCACCTCCCCTCTCAGCGTGACCCAATGTGGGGGTGTGGGGGGGAAGAGAGGAGAGAGGGGTGTGGGAAGTGAGCAGCCTGGGAAAGGTGTGGGTCAGCCCAGCCCTGCTGCACATAACCCATCACAGCTGTCTCTGTAAACGCACTGAGCATATACCACTTGCCAACCCCTGCCCCTTATTGCATAAGTTAATATAGAACTAATCACACAAGCACATCCCTCACTGCCCTACTGCTGCCCTTACAGTTTGAAGGGCTCTAGTCACTTTAAAGGAACATTAATACTCTCTCACAGAGCTGCTCAGTGAACAATCACACAATCCTGTACCTTTAACCCTCTCCTGTCCACGCAGGCTGCAAGTGGCTGCAGTTTTCTTCTTGACAAAATTGGCTACAGATTTCTGCAGCATTCCTGATGTGTAGGAGAGTGATTTCACTCAGAGCACACTGACCCATCTAAAATCAGACCTGAGCAAATATTATTCCCACATCAATTTGTAAACAGCAGGTTGTCTCCTTTTTTTTGGCCTACCTTTTCTGTAAAGTATTCGGCTCAAGGCGAGAGACTTTACACGTTCCCCTCTGGAGATGCCTTGATTCACACTCCGGGACTGCAGCCCCACACCATCCGATGCCTTGCTCACTGATTTACCTCGATGCTCCCGCTGCCCTGCACTAATTCTGTACAGACTGACAGGGTTGTAGCATCACACAATGAGTAGAAGTGCACAGGTTGCAAACACCGATTATAAACATTTCACAAGGTCTATAATAAAGGCGGCTGAAATGACTGACCATTGATCCACTTCCGCTCTCCGAGAGCAAGCAACTAATCCAATGGATTTGGCTGAAGCTTTGCTGGAACTTTAAAACTAAGTTGGTGAAAGAGGTTTGTAGGCTGTGGCATTTGGGCAATGAGTTGCTGATCTAGAATATCAACCCTAGTCTCAGGAGCTTGGCCACTAAAGTTCTACTGAAAATGGCAACGGAATTAAACACACAAATTAGTCCAGAGCCAAGAGCAGAGGAAACCTTACTGTGTGTGAAAGGCCCTGAGCAAAAAGGGTTAAAGGGTTTAGTTTTTGCTTCATACTCATTCTAACCTGTAATCATCTTTAGTGGTGATGTGTGCAACAAGCTCTCTCTCCACCATCTTGCCAAGCATCTCCTGACTCTCAAACGGAAAATCACCAACAAATGCAGAAGTACATCAATGCTGGATGTGGGCAGCAGGACATTCAATCACCATTCTCCCTCATTTCTTCTGGACTCTGTGATTGGATGGCCGAGTAGTCACAAGTTCCCATAATGTTCTGGCTCTTGCATTTTTAATACAACAGTCGCTGTCCGTTAGTGACAGAGATCCAGGTGATCCAAGCTCTATACCCAGCGGTACATGGCCAATGCCTGCAGTGCAAGGCGCTCACGCATCGGATAAACAGCTCTGTATTTTATCAATCCACTGCTGGGCATTCTGGCTGTCCTGGGCACAGAAGTTGTAAACTCTTTTTGTTGTCTTCAGCTACAAAGTAAAATATAGAACAGTCAGTTTCAGTTTGCACACAGCCCGTCATCTCGACATTTAAGACTTGAGGTATTGCTGATAGAGACTCACATCGAAGAAGGCTTTTTCCTCAATGTTTTTGGGGGCTCCCATTGCTGCCGTTCCTAGAGTAACAGATTCCACATCTGCGAGATCCACAATCCCCTTCATATCGGTGTCTGATTTACTGTCGTAATATCTCAACTGCAAAAGATAGCACAAGATTTCTGGATATTCCCAGCCAAGCAGTGTTGAATCCTGGCATTGGTTTGTATGACACCATCTCTCCTCCTTAGACTCCCAGGAGACACACCACACCCCAAACAAGGTGGAGGTGGGGCAGGTGACCCATGCATTCTCCGCCTGTGCTGTGTTTGAACTCTCCGTCCAGGTTGTGTTTTATAGAATCTTATACAGCACAGTAGGAGGCCATTCAGCCCGTCATGCCTGTGCCGGCTCTTTGAAAGAGCTCTCCAATTAGTCCCACACCCCAGCTTTTTCCCCATAACCTTGCAAAATTAGTCCTCTTCAAGTACATGTCCAATTTTGAAAGTTCCTATGGAATCTGATTCTACCACCTTTTCAGGTAATGCATTCCAGATCTCAACAACCCTCTGCGTGAAGACATTTCTCATTTCCTCTCTAGTTCTTTTGCCAATTATTTTAAATCAGTGACCTCTGGTTACCGGCCCACTTGCCAGAGGAAACAGTTCATCCCTACTTGCTCCATCAAAACCCCTCATCATTTTGAATACCTGTTTGGTCTTCCCATAACCATATATGCTCTAAGGATAACAATCCCAGCTTCTCCAACCTCCCCACATAACGGAAGTCCCCCATCCCTGGTAAACCTCCTCTGTACCCTCTCTAGGGCCATGACATACTTCCTAAAGTTTGGTGCCCAGAATTGTACACAATACTCCAGCTGAGGTCTAACCAGAGGTTTGTAAAGGTTTAGCATGACTTCCTTGTTTTTGTATTCAAGGCCCCTATTTACAAAGCCAAGTATCCCATACGCTTTCTTAACTGCCTTATCAACTTGCCCTGCCACCTTCAAAGATTTGTGAATATGCACCCCCAGGCCCCTCTGCTCTTGCATACCCTCAAAATAGGACCATTTAGATTAGAAGAACATAAGAGCGAGCAGGAGTAGGCCATACGGCCCCTCGAGCCTGCTCCACCATTCAATAAGATCATCGACCTCAACTCCACTTTCCCCATATCCTTTGATTCCCCGAGAGTCCAAAAATCTATCTATCTCAGCCTTGAATATACTCAAAGATTCAGCATTCACAGCACTCTGGGGCAGAGAATTCCAAAGATTCACAACCCTCAGTGAAGAAATTCCTCCTCATCTCAGTCTTAAATGGCCTACCCCTTATCCTGAGACTACGCCCCCTAGTTCTAGACACTCCAGCCAGGGGAAACAACCTCTCAGCATCTACCCTGTCAATCCCCTTCAGAATCTTGTATGTTTCAATGAGATCACCTCTCATTCTTCTAAACTCCAGAGAGTGTAGGCCCATTCTACACAATCTCCCATCATAGGACAGCCCTCAGCCCAGGAATCAATCTAGTGAACCTTCGTTGCACTGCCTCCAAGGCAAGTATATCCTTCCTTAGATAAGGAGACCAAAACTGTGCGCAGTGCTCCAGGTGTGGTCTCACCAAGGCCCTGTACATTTGTAGCAAGACTTCCTTACTCTTATACTCCAACCCCCTTGCAATAAAGGCCAACATGCCATTTGCCTTCCTTATTGCTTGCTGTATCTGCATGCTAGCTTTCTGTGTTTCTTGCACGAGGACACACAAATCTCTTTGAACATTTAAAAGTTTCTCACCATTTAAAAAAATATTCTGTTTTTCTATTCTTCCTACCAAAGTGAATAACCTCACATTTCCCTACATTATACTCCATCTGCCACCTTACTGCCCACTCACTCAGTCTATCTATATCCCTTTGCAGACTCTGTGTTCTCCTCATAGCTTACTGTCCCAGCTAGCTTTGTATCAACAACAAACTTGGATACATTACACTCGGCCCCTTCATCTAGGTCATTAATACAGATTGTAAATAGCTGAGGCCCCAACACTTGATCCTTGCAGTACCCTACTGGTTACAGCCTGCCAACCTGAAAAAGATCCGTTTATCCCTACTCTCTGCTTTCTGCCTGTTAACCAATCCTCTATCCATGCTACTATATTACCCCCAACCCCATGAGCCCTAATCTTGTGCAGTAACCTTTTATGTGGCACCTTATCGAATGCCTTGTGGAAATCCAAATATACTACATCCACTGGTTCCCCCTTATCTACCCTGCTAGTTACATCCTCAAAAACCGCTAATAAATTTGTCAAACACGATTTCCCTTTCATAAAACCATGTTATGATTTTCTAAGTGACTTGATACCACTTCGTTAACAATGGATTCCAGCATTTTCCCGATGACTGATGTCAGGCTAACTGGCCTGTAGTTCCCTGTTTTTTCTAAAGTGGACTGGAAAAATAAATTAAAGGGTAAGACAGTTGAAATGCAGTGGCGGACATTTAAGGAGATATTTCATAACTCTCAACAAAATATATTCCAGTGAGAAAGATTGATTTTAAGAGAAGGGAGCAACATCCGTGGCTAACTAAGAAAGTAAAGGATGGTATCAAATTGAAAACGAAGGCATACAATGTTGCCAAGATTGGTGGGAGACCAGAGGATTTGGAAATTTTTAAAAACCAGCAAAGGATGACTAAAAAAAGGAGATGAATTATGAGAGTAAACTGGCAAGAAATATTAAAAAAGATTGTAAGAGCTTCTACAGGTATATAAAACGGAAGAGAGTAGCTAAAGTAAATGTTGGTCCCTTAGAGGATGAGACTGGGGAATTAATAATGGGGAACGGGGAAATGGCAGAGACTCTGAACAAATATTTTGTATCTGTCTTCACGGTAGAAGACACTAACAACATCCTAATAATGGATAATCAAGGGGCCACAGGGAGGGGGGAACTAAAGACTATCACTATCACTAAGGAAATAGTACTTGGTAAAATAATGGGACTAAAAGACGACAAGTCCCCTGGACCAGATGGCCTGCATCCCAGGGTCTTAAAAGAAGTGGCTGCAGAGATAGTGGATGCATTGGTTGCAATACACCAAAATTCCCTAGACTCTGGAGACGTCCCAGCGGATTGGAAAACCGCAAATGTAACCTCTATTTAAGAAAAGGAAGGAGACAGAAAGCAGGAAACTATAGGCCAGTTAGCCGAGCATCTGTTGTTGGGAAAATGCTGGAATCCTTCATTAGGGAAGCTGTAGCAGGGCATTTGGAAAATCATAATGCAGTCAAGCAGAGTCAGCATGGTTTTATGAAAGGGAAATCATGTTTAACAAATTTGCTGGAGTTCTTTGAGGATGTAACGAGCAGGTTGGATAAGGGTGAGCCAGTAGATGTAGTGTATTTGGATTTCCAGAAGGCATTCGATAAGGTGCCACACAAAAGGCTACTGCATAAGATAAGAGCTCACGGTATTGGGGGTAATATGTTAGCATGGACAGAGAACTGGCTAACTAACAGAAAGCAGAGAGTCGGGATAAATGGGTCATTTTCCGATTGGCAAACGGTAACTAGTGGGGAGCCACAGGGATCGGTGCTGGGGCCGCAACTATTTACAATCTACATTAATGACTTGGATGAAGGGATCGAGTATAATGTAGCCAAATTTGCAGATGAAAGCAAGTTATGCAGAAGACTCAAAGAATCTGCAAAGGGATATAGACAGGTCAAGTGAGTGGGCAAACATGTGGCAGATGGAGTATAATGTGGGAAAGTGCGACGTTATCCACTTTGGCAGGAAAAATAAAAAAGCAAACTATTATTTAAATGGAGAGAGATTACAAAATGCTACAGTTCAGAGGGACCTGGGGGTCCTGGTGCATGAAACACAAAAAGTTAGCATGCAGGTACAGCAAATAATCAAAAAGGCAAATGGAATGTTGGCCTTTATTTCAAGGGAGTTGGAGTATAAAAGCAGGGAAGTCCTGCTACAACTGTACAAGGTATTGGTGAGACTACACCTTGAGTACTGCGTACAGTTTTGGTCTCCTTATTTAAGGAAGGATATACTTGCATTGGAGGCAGTTCAGAGATGATTCACTAGGTTAATTCCAGAGATGAGAGGGTTGACTTATGAAGAGAGGTTGAGCAAGCTGGGCCTATACTCATTGGAATTCAGAAGAATGAGAGGTGATCTTATACTGAGGGGGCTCGACAAGGTAGATGCAGAGAGGATGTTTCCCCTCGTGGGGAAATCTAGAATTCGGGGGCACAGTTTTAGAATAAAGGGTCGCCCTTTTAGAACTGAGATGAAGAGGAATTTCTTCTCTCAGAGGGTTGTAAGTCTGTGAAATTCTCTGCCCCCGAGAGCTGTGGAGGCTGGATTATTAAATACATTTAAAGTGGAGATGGACAAATTTTTGCAAGATAAGGGAGTGAAGGGTTATGGGGAGCAGGCTGGGAAGTGGCTTTGAGCCCAAGATCAATCATGATCTTATTGAATGGCGGAGCAGGCTCAAGTGGCCTATTCCTGCTCCTATTTCTTATGTTCTCTCCCTCCTTTCTTGAATAGCGGTGTTACATTTGTGACCTTCCAATCCGCTGGGACCATTCCAGAATCTAGGGAATTTTGGAAGATCAAAATAAATGCCTCCACTGTCTCTTCAGCCACCTCTTTTAGAACCCTAGGATGTAGGCCGTCAGGTTCAGGGGATTTGTCGGCTTTTAGTCCCATTAGTTTCGCTAGTACCTTTCCTCTACTTATATTAATTATGTTAAGTTCCTCACCCTCATTAGACCCTTGGCTCCCCACCATTTTTGGTATGCTTTTTGTGTCTTCTACTGTGAAGACAGATACAAAATATTTGTTAAACGTTTCTGCCATTTCCTTATTCCCCATAATAATTTCTCCTGTCTCAGCCTCTAAGGGACCAACGTTTACTTTTACTGCTCTTTTCCTTTTTACATACTTGTAGAAACTCTTACAATCTGCTTTTATATTTCTTGCTAGTTTTCTCTCATATTCTATTATACTCGTGTTACCTGATGTTTGGTTTTATCGAGCACGAACCAGCGTGGTTTCCAGGCTTTTAGTAAAGCGCCCCTCTTGTAAAGGATTCCCTCGTATGACCTGGAGACACAACACAAACGTGAGTCCAGAAAAGGACACTAACAGAATGCTCAAGCCTCAAAGTATGCTTAGAAACAGTGCATTCACGGAATTGTCCGTGATCCAACACAAGTAACACTCTCGCTGCAGCAGTTAGAAGTTTTTCTCTATCAGTGCTGTGATCACTGCCTTGCTGTATCATACTGATGGTGCATCTCTTGAGCAGAGTGTTACACTTCAGACTTTCCCAATAATTACTCAAGGATATGCTGCAGTTTCTGAAAGTAGACCAGTCCCTTATGAACCGAAAGCAGTGTCTTGTTCTGTACCCTGTCCGGATGAATGCAGCCTATGTGTAACACTTAACCCCTCAGTACTTTAATCCATTTTACAGAGAATAGGTGGGATTTCCATCGCCTCTCCCGATAGAGAGAAACTATTTCCACTGGTTGGGGAGTCTAGGACTGGGGGCATAGTCTAAAAATTAGAGCCAGACCTTTCAGGAGTGAAATTCGGAAACACTTCTACACACAAAGGGTGGTAGAAGTTTGGAACTCTCTTCTGCAAACAGCAACTGATGCTTGATCAATTGTTAATTTTAAATCGGAGATTGATCATTTTTGTTAATCAACGGCATTAAGGGATATGGGGCAAAGGCGGAGTTAGGTCACAGATCAGCCTTGATCTCACTGAATGGCGGAACAGGCTCGAGGGGTTAAATGACCTACTCCTGGTTCCTATGTTATAAGGAGCCTTTTCCTTGGATCAATAATTGGGCAATCAAAATTGGGCAAGATGTGAACAGTGATTTCTGAGTAGCCTAATGATCTAACACCAACATACAGGGAACAACGGCCAACAATGGACAAACACAACTCCCACTGTTTGGCTCGGATGTATCAGCAGCTGAAATATCTCTTGTACCTCAAACAACCAGCTGACTGGGGCCATGATACGGCACCGCTACAGCATTCTTAGCAATAAATTAAACATTGTATAAATAGTTAACATCACTCTTAGTGAAAAATCTAGATAAGTTGGCAGGAATAAGAGCTGCTGAAACACAGTCCCAGTGTGGAGTTATTCCCTGTTTTCCTATAGTCCCAGTGTGGAGTTATTCCCTGTTTTCCTATAGTCCCAGTGTGGAGTTATTCCCTGTTTTCCTATAGTCCCAGTGTGGAGTTATTCCCTACCTATGTTCGCTCTCCGATGTCTGGAATTGGCTGTACAAGGTGCTTGTGCTCTTTCGTCCCATGACACCACTGGAGGGAGTGGAGGTTGTGCTGCTGTCTGTGTCCAGACTCAGATTCAGAGTAGATCCAACTGCTGCCTCATGAAGATAAACGCACTGTGACCGCCGATGGTGTGACAGGCTCGAGGACATCAGCAGGGAACTCGAAGACAAGTGCTGCAAAAATAAGAAAATCAGGAGAGATGCAGCCACAAAAAAATGCCATTGGGTTTCGTTCCCTGTGTACTGTGGAATCATCAGCTCCCGGTCACTGTGCAGCGTCCACTCTCTCTCGATCGCACTGTGTAATCATCAGCTCCAGGCTGTGCTGTGACCATCAATTGAAAATGGTTGGATCGATGATGCTTCCCTGTGGAACTCCTGCAGTGATGTCCTGGGGCTGTGATGATTGGCCTGACAGCCACAACCATCTTCCTCCGCATCTGGTATGATTCCAGTTGCTGGAGGGTTTTCCCTTTGTCTCACATTGACTTCAGTTTTCCTCCTGTTTTTAGGTGTTAGCCGTGGATCAGTGTTAGCACTCTCCCCTCTGAGTCAGAGATTTGAGCACATAATCTAGGCTGACACTTCAATGCAGTACTGCAGACAGTGCTGCACTGTCAGAGTGGCAGTACTGAGGGAGCGCTGCACTGTCAGAGGGGCAGTACTGAGGCAGCGCTGCACTGTCAGAGGGGCAGTGCTGCACTGTCAGAGGGGCAGTACTGAGGCAGCGCTGCACTGTCAGAGGGGCAGTACTGAGGGAGGGCTGCACTGTCAGAGGGGCAGTACTGAGGGAGCGCTGCACTGTCGGAGGGACAGTATTAAAGGAGCGCTGCACTGTCGGAGGGGCTGTACTGAGGGAGCGCTGTACTGTGGGAAGGGCAGTACTGAGGGAGAGCTGCACTGTCAGAGGGTCAGTACTGAGGGAGAGCTGCACTGTCAGAGGGTCAGTACTGAGGGGGAGAGCTGCACTGTCAGAGGGGCAGTACTGAGGCAGCGCTGCACTGTCAGAGGGGCAGTACTGAGGGAGGGCTGCACTGTCAGAGGGGCAGTACTGAGGGAGCGCTGCACTGTCAGAGGGGCAGTACTGAGGGAGCGCTGCACTGTCGGAGGGACAGTATTAAAGGAGCGCTGTACTGTGGGAAGGGCAGTACCGAGGGAGCGCTGCACTGTCGGAGGGTCAGTACTGAGGGAGAGCTGCACTGTCAGAGGGTCAGTACTGAGGGAGAGCTGCACTGTCAGAGGGTCAGTACTGAGGGAGAGCTGCACTGTCAGAGGGGCAGTACTGAGGCAGCGCGGCACTGTCACGGGCAGTACTGAGGGAGCGCTGCACTGTCGGAGGGGCAGTACTGAGGGAGCGCTGTACTGTGGGAAGGGCAGTACTGAGGGAGCGCTGCACTGTCGGAGGGTCAGTACTGAGGGAGAGCTGCACTGTCAGAGGGTCAGTACTGAGGGAGAGCTGCACTGTCGGAGGGTCAGTACTGAGGGAGAGCTGTACTGTCGGAGAGTCTGTACTGAGGGAGCGCTGCACTGTCGGAGTGTCAGTACTGAGGCAGCGCTGCACTGTCAGAGGGGCAGTGCTGCACTGTCACGGGGCAGTACTGAGGGAGCGCTGCACTGTCAGAGGGGCAGTACTGAGGCAGCGCTGCACTGTGGGAGTGTCAGTACTGAGGGAGAGCTGCACTGTCGGAGCGTCAGTACTGAGGGAGAGCTGCACTGTCAGAGGGGCAGTACTGAGGGAGTGCTGCACTGTCAGAGGGGCAGTACTGAGGCAGCGCTGCACTGTCGGATGGGCAGTACTGAGGGATAGCTGCACTGTCGGAGGGTCAGTACTGAGGGAGCGCTGCACTGTCAGAGGGGCAGTACTGAGGCAGCGCTGCACCGTCAGAGGGGCAGTACTGAGGCAGCGCTGCACTGTCAGAGGGGCAGTACTGAGGCAGAGCTGCACTGTCGGAGGGTCAGTACTGAGGGAGAGCTGTACTGTTGGAGATGCCACCTTTCAGATGTGATATTAAACCGAGGCCCCATCTGCCCTCTCAGGTGGATGCAAAAGTTCCCATGGCACTATTTTGAAGAGGTGTTCTCCCCGGTGCTCTGGCCAAAATTCATCCCTCAACCAATACCACGAACACAAATAATCTGGTAATTTATCTCATTGGTGTTGGTGGGAGCTTGCAGGGCAGCATCATTTGCTACATTACAAGTGACTGCACTTCATTGGTTGTAAAGCAGTTTGGGATGTCCTGAGATTGTGAAAGGCACTATTAGAATACAAGTCTTTCTTTTTTCGGCCGCCTTGGTGCTGTACTCTGTTGAATGCTGCCTTGAGGGCAGTTACTCTCACTTCTCCTTCTGAGGGCAACTAGGGATCAGTAATAAATCTGGAACAACAATAGAAAATGCTGGAAATACTCAGCAGGCCAGGCAGCATCCGTGGAGAGAGAAACAGAGTTAACGTTTCAGGTCTGGGACCCTTCATCAGGACTGGAAAAAGCTGGAGATGTAACAGATATTAAGCAGGTGCAGAGACAGGGGGGGGGAAGGAATAGAAAGAACATCCTGTACTTTTGTAAGAGGCAGGAAAGATAAAATGTTGCAAATGGGAGTGGCAAAAATCATACTGCATGAAAAATGGGGGCCGGGATAATTATCTGAAATTGTTGAACTCAATGTTGAGTCCGGCAGGCTGTAAAGTGCCCAATTGAAAGATGAGTTGCTGTTCCTCGAGCTTACGTTGAGCTTCATTGGAACAATGCAATAGCCCGAGGACAGAGAGATCAGAGTGGGAGTGAAGCGGTGAATTAAAGTGACAGGCGACCGGAAGCTCAGGGTCACCCTTACGGACTGAACGGAGGTGTTCTGCAAAGCGGTCGCCCAATCTGCGTTTGGTCTCCCCAATGTAGAGGAGACCGCATCGTGAGCAGCGAATACAGTATACTAAATTGCAAGAAGTACAAGTAAATCGCTGTTTCACCTGGAAGGGGTGTTTGGGGCCCTGGACAGTGGGAAGGGAGGAGGTATAAGGGACCTTCCTGTGCAAGCGCAGGAGATGCAACACATGCCCTTTTACCTCCTCCCTTCCCACTGTCCAGGGCCCCAAACATCCCTTCCAGGTGAAACAGTGATTTACTTGTACTTCTTGCAATTTAATATACTGTATTCGCTGCTCACGATGTGGTCTCCTCTACATTGGGGAGACCAAACGCAGATTGGGCGACCGCTTTGCGGAACACCTCCGTTCAGTCCGTACGGGTGACCCTGAGCTTCCGGTCGCCTGTCACTTTAATTCACCGCTTCACTCCCACTCTGATCTCTCTGTCCTCGGGCTATTGCATTGTTCCAATGAAGCTCAATGTAAGCTCGAGGAACAGCACCTCATCTTTCAATTGGGCACTTTACAGCCTGCCGGACTCAACATTGAGTTCAACAATTTCAGATAATTATCCCGGCCCCCATTTTTCATGCAGTATGATTTTTGCCATTCCCATTTGCAACATTTTATCTTTCCTGCCTCTTACAAAAGTACAGGATGTTCTTTCTATTCCTTCCTCCCCTCCTAACACCACCCCCCCCCCCGTCTCTGCACCTGCTTAATATGTTACATCTCCAGCTTTTTCCAGTTCTGATGAAGGGTCACAGACCTGAAACGTTAACTCTGTTTCTCTCTCCACGGATGCTGCCTGGCCTGCTGAGTATTTCCAGCATTTTCTGTTTTTATTCCAGATTTCCAGCATCCACAGTATTTTGCTATTATAGTAATAAATCTGGCCTTGCCAGTGTCACCCAAATCCAGAGAATAAATATTTAAAATGTCCTAAAAGTCCTGTGTGTGGAAAAAAACTCTACTAATCTCTCCTCCTCCTTTTGTTCATGGTCTTAAAGTTATGCCTCTATTCACCAAGCTGTAGATGTATTGTTTCCCGGAAAGTTCATTGGGAGCCAACACTAGTGTGATGTGCTGGTATAGTTCGGGGACAAGAACGGTGCAGATACACTGACCCTAACACAGATACAGGGATCAATGGTGCAGATACACTAACCTGAACACAGATACAGGAACCAATGGTGCAGATACACTAACCCAAACACAGATACAGGAACCAATGGTGCAGATACACTGACCCTAACACAGATACAGGGATCAATGGTGCAGATACACTAACCCAAACACAGATACAGGAACCAATGGTGCAGATACACTGACCCTAACACAGATACAGGGATCAATGGTGCAGATACACTGACCCTAACACAGATACAGGGATCAATGGTGCAGATACACTAACCCTAACACAGATATAGGAACCAATGGTGCAGATACACTAACCCAAACACAGATACAGGAACCAATGGTGCAGATACACTGACCTGAACACAGATATAGGAACCAATGGTGCAGATACACTGACCTGAACACAGATATAGGAACCAATGGTGCAGATACACTAACCCAAACACAGATATAGGAACCACTGGTGCAGATACACTAACCCAAACACAGATACAGGAACCAATGGTGCAGATACACTAACCCAAACACAGATATAGGAACCAATGGTGCAGATACTCACCCTGAACACAGATATAGGAACCAATGGTGCAGATACACTAACCCAAACACAGATATAGGAACCAATGGTGCAGATACACTGACCTGAACACAGATATAGGGACCAATGGTGCAGATACACTAACCCAAACACAGATATAGGAACCAATGGTGCAGATACACTGACCTGAACACAGATATAGGGACCAATGGTGCAGATACACTAACCCAAACACAGATATAGGAACCAATGGTGCAGATACACTGACCTGAACACAGATATAGGGACCAATGGTGCAGATACACTGACCTGAACAGAGATACAGGGACCAATGGTGCAGATACACTAACCTGAACACAGATATAGGAACCAATGGTGCAGATACACTAACCCAAACACAGATATAGGAACCAATGGTGCAGATACTCACCCTGAACATAGATATAGGAACCAATGGTGCAGATACACTCACCCTGAACACAGATATAGGAACAATGGTGCAGATACACTAACCTGAACACAGATATAGGAACCAATGGTGCAGATACACTAACCTGAACACAGATATAGGGACCAATGGTGCAGATACACTAACCCAAACACAGATATAGGGACCAATGGTGCAGATACACTAACCCAAACACAGATATAGGAACCAATGGTGCAGACACAGGGACCAACGGTGTAAACCTGCTAGATACACCCTCAAAAAACTCTAAGATTTGTCAAACACAGTTTCCCTTTCATAAAACCCTGATGACTGCGTAATCATATTGTGATTTTCCAAGTGCCATGTTACCACGTCCTTAATAATAGATTCTAGCATTTTCCCTACTACTGATGTCAGGCCAACTGATCTATAGTTCCCTGTTTTCTCTCTCCCTCCTTTCTTGAACAGCGGGATTATACTTGCTACCTACCAACCCATGTGGACCCCTCTAGAATCTAGAGAATTCTGGAAAATCAAATCCAACACATTCACTATCTCTGCAGCCATCTCTTTTAAAACCCTAGGATGTAAGCCATCAGGTCCAGGGGATTTGTCAGCTTTTAGTCCTATTAATTTCTCCAGTACTTTTTCTTTACTATTATTAATTACTTTAAGTTCCTCATTCTCATTAGACCCTAGGTTCCCCACAATTTCCGGTATGTTTTTTGTGACTTCTACTGTGAAGCCAGATATATAACATAAGAATTAGGAGCAGGAGTAGGCCCCTTGAGCCTGCTCCACCATTCAATAAGATCATGGCTGATCTTCAACCTCAACTCCACTTTCCTGCCCGATCCCCATATCCCTTGATACTGCTAGAGTCCAAAAATCAATCTATCTTAGCCTTGAATATACTCAACGACTCAGCATTCACAACCCTTGGGAGAGAATTCCAAAGATTCACAACCCTCTGAGTGAAGAAATTCCTCATCTCAGTTTTAAAAGGCCAACCCTTATCTTGAGTAAGATTGGGCTAACCAAATTAGTAACAATACTGTGGAGGAGGAATTCCTAGAGTGTATACAGGATGGTTTCCTGGACCAATATGTCGAGGAACCAACTAGAGATCAGGCCATCTTAGACTAGGTATTATGTAATGAGAAAGGATGAATTAGCAACGTTGTTATGCGAGGCCCCTTGGGGAGGAGCGATCATAATATGATAGAATTCATTAAGATGGAGAGTGAAGTAGTTGACTCAGAGACTAGGGTCCTGAATTTAAATCAAGGAAACTATGATGATATGAGGTGCGAGTTGGCTAGGATGGATTGGGGAATGTTACTTAAAGGGTTGATGGTGGATAGGCAATGGCAAACATTTAAAGAATTTGTTCATCCCTGTTTGGCATAAAAATAAAACAAAAAAGGTGACTCAACTGCGGCTAACAAGGGAAATTAGGGATAGCATAAGATCCAAGGAGAGAACATAGAAATTGGCCAGAAAAAGCAGCAAACCTGAGGATTGGGAGCAGTTTAGGATTCAGCAAAGGAGGACAAAGGGATTAATTAAGAGGGGGAAAATAGAGTATGAGAGTAAGCTTGCAGGGAACATAAAAACTGACTGTAAAAGCTTCTATAGATATGTGAAGAGAAAAAGATTGGTGAAGTCACGCATAGGTCCCTTGCAGTCAGAATCAGGGGAATTTATAACGGGGAACAAAGAAATGGCTGACCAATTAAATACATACTTTGGTTCTGTCTTCACAAAGGAGGACACAAATAACCTTCCAGAGATGTCGGGGAACATAGGGTCTAATGAGAGGGAGGAACTGAAATAAATCAGTATTTGTTGGGAAATGGTGTTAGGGAAATTGTCGGCATTGAAGGCCGATAAATCCCCAGGGCCTGATAATCTACATCCTAGGGTACTTAAGGAAGTGGCCCTAGAAATAGTAGGTGCATTGCTGGTCATCTTCCAAAATTCTATAGACTCTGGAATAGTTCCCATGGATTGGAGGGTAGCTAATGTAACCCCACTATTTAAAAAAAGGTGGTAGAGAGAAAACGGGGAATTATAGACCGGTAAGCCTGACATCGGTAGTGGGGAAAATGCTGGAGTCCATTATAAAAGATGTAATAGCAGAGCACTTGGAAAACAGTGACAGGATCGGACAAAGTCAACATGGATTTACAAAAGGTAAATCATGCTTGACTAATCTACTGGAATTTTTTGAGGATGTAACTGGTAGAATAGATAAGGGAGAACCCGTGGATGTGGTGTATTTGGACTTTCAGAAGGCTTTCGATAAGGTCCTGTTGGATTGCAAAAATAGGCCTGTGAACCAAAGCCTGAATCCTCCAGTCTTTAAATACATTAACCAAAGCTGTAGGGAGGGCTGTAGTACTATAAATCATATTTAAAGGATGATTAACTTCACTTATTAAGAAATATATGTATTAAAAGCGTACATGTAACATTTAGGTAGCTGCAAAGCATGATGGGATACTTGACCATCATATTAACCCTTTTTAACTAAGTACTGTAGAAATAGCAGACCACAGCATATGTGCTAGACTCTTGGTCTCCGTCTTTACTGATCCCAAAACATCTCGGAATGTTATCAGTGTTACAGAAGCAGTGTTTAATGCAGCTGGCTTTCTGAGAGATAAGGGAAACTGAACTTCACAGGGAGTCGGCCATTTCTATCTTTGCCTCAAACACCTTATCTCCCTTTGGAATGTCTGCTTGCAACCAAAAGCTGACATTGTTTATTGTAATATAAGCTTTTCTCAAGAATTAATGAAGTATTGGTTAGGTATAGCAGCATGGGGAGGGAAAGATAAGCCTGGTACGACCTCGCTCGCAGAGATTAGATGGAGTCTGGTACGACCTTGCTCAAAGAAACTAGATGTCTAAAAACTATGTGTTATGTTTAATGTCAAAGAACACTTCAGGGCGACTCCCGACATTGAGTGACTAATCACACCAACCAATAAGAGAGTAACTGTAGTGGCGTTGTCTGTATGCATACGCCCACTTTTGTAACCAGTGGGCGTTGCTTATTGAAAGGTATATCAATGCTTGTACGCTGCTTCTCCCTAGAGAGCTAGGTGCGAGTCTGAGGAGGCTTCCTCCTCTCCCTTGTGCACAAGGCCTCCCAGCCGTTTTCTAATAAACTTTAACTTTGTCAGCAGTTCCGTCTCTCCGTCTGGTTTTGCTCCGAAAATTCGAATCTAACAGTCCCGCATAAGAGATTGGCGTGCGAAGTTAAAGCACATGGGATGGGAGGTAAGGTACTGACTTGGATAGAGAACTGGTTGGCGGACAGAAGCAAACAGTTGGAATAAACGGGTCTTTTTCCGAGTGGCAGGCAGTGACTAGTGGGGTACCGCAGGGATCGGTCCTAGGACCCCAGCTATTCACAATATATATTAATGATCTAGACGAGGGAACTAGATGTAATATCTCCAAGTTTGCAGACGACACAAAGCTGGGTGGGCGTGTGTGCTGTGAGGAGGATGCAGAGAAACTCCAGTATGATTTGGACAGGTTGGGTGATTGGGCATCTGCATGGCAGATGCAGTATAATGTGGTTAAATGCAAGGTTATCCACTTTGGTGGCAAAAACAGGGAGACAGGTTATTATCTGAACGGCAATAGATTTGGAAAAGGGGAAGTGCAACGAGACCTGGGTGTCCTTGTGCACCAGTCGCTGAAGTTAAGCATGCAGGTGCAGCAGGCGGTTAAGAAGGCAAATGGTATGTTGGCCTTCATAGCGAGAGGATTTGAGTACAGGAGCAAGGATGTCTTGCTGCAGTTGTACAGGGCCTTGGTGAGACCACACCTTGAATATTGTGTGCAGTTTTGGTTGCCTTATCTGAGGAAGGATGTTCTTGCCATGGAGGGAATGTAGCGAGATTCACCAGACTGATACCTGGGATGGCAGGAATGACGTTTGAAGAGAGATTGGGTCGATTAGGCTTATATTCGCTAGAGTTTAGAAGAATGAGAGGGGATCTCATTGAAACTTATAAAATTCTAACAGGACTAGACAGACTAGCTGCAGGAAGGATGTTCCCGATGGCAGGGGAGTCCAGAACCAGGGGGGGTCACAGTCTAAGGATAAGGGGTAAGCCATTTAGGACTGAGATGAGGAGGAATTTATTCACCCAGAGAGTGGTGAACCTGTGGAATTCTCTACCACAGAAGGCAGTTGAGGCCAACTTATTAAATATATTCAAGAAGGAGTTAGTTATATTTCTTAAGGCTAAAGGGATCAAGGGATATGGGGAGAAAGCAGGGACAGGGTACTGAATTTGGATGATCAGCCATGATCTCATTAAATGGCGGAACAGGCTCGAGGGGCTGAACGGCCTACTCCTGCTCCTATCTTCTATGTTTCTATGTTTGAGATTCTCCAGCCTGGAGAAACAATCTCGCAGCATCTGCCCTGTCAATCCTCCTCAGAATCTTATGTGTTTCAATGAGATCACCTCTCATTCTTCTAAACTCCAGAGAGTATAGGCCCATTCTACTCGATCTCTCCTCATAAGACAACCCTCTCATCCCAGGGATCAATCTAGTGAACCTTCGTTGCACCGCCTCTAAGACAAGTATATCCTTCCTTAGATAAGGAGACCAAAACTGTGCATAGTACCCCAGATGTGGTCTCACCAAAGCCCTGTACAATTGTAGCAAGACTTCCTTACTCTTGTACTTCAACCCCCTTACAATATATGATCAACATGCTATTTGCCTTCCTAATTGCTTACTGTACCTGCCAGCCAACTCTCTTTTTGTACTAGAACACCTAAATCTCTCTGAACACCAACATTTAATAGTTTCGCACCATGTAAAAAATATTGTTTTCCTATTCTTTCTACCAAAGTAAATAACCTCACATTTCCCTACATTATACACCAGCTGCCACCTTATTTCCCACTCACTTTACCTGTCTATATCCCTTTGCAGGCTCTTTGTGTCCTCCTCACAGCTTACTTTCCCACCTAGCTTTGTATCGTCAGCAAATTTGGATACATTACACTCGGTCCCTTCATCTAAGTCATTAATATAGATTGTAAATGGCTGAGGCCCAAGGACTGATTCCTTGCAGCACCCAACTAGTTACAGCCTGCCAATCTGAAAATGACCTGTTTATTCCTACTCTCTGTTTCCTGTCCGTTAACCAATCGTCTAGCCATGCTAATTTATTACCCCTTACCCTATGAGCCCATATCTTGCGTAACAACCTTTTATCTGGTACCTTATTGAATGCCTTTTGGAAATCCAAATATACTACATCCACTTATTCCCCTTTATCTACCCTGCTAGTTACATCCTCAAAAAACTCAAATTTTTCAAACAGGATTTTCCTTTCATAAAACCGTGCTGACTCTGCCTAATCATAATCTGATTTTCTAAGTGCCCTGTTACCACTTCCTTAATAATGGATTCCAGCATTTTCCCCAACAGCTGATTTCAGGCTAACTGGCCTGCAGTTCCCTGTTTTCTCTCTCCTTTCTTGAATAGCGGGGTTACATTTGCTACCTTCCAATCCACTGGGGCTGTTCCAGATGCTAGGGAATTTTGAAAGATCACAGCCAATGCATCCACTGTCACTGCAGCCACCTCTTTTAGAAACCTAGGATGTAGGGCATCATGTCCAGGGGATTTGTTGGCTTTTAGTCCCATTAGTTTCTCAAGTACTTTTTCCTCTACTGATGTTAATTACTTTAAGTCCCTTACTCTCATTAGCCCCTTGCTTCCCCACTATTTTTGGTATGCATTTTGTGTCTTCTACTGTGAAGGCAGATACAAAATATCTGCCATTTCCTTGTTCCCTAATATAATTTCTCCTGTCTTAGCTTCTAGGGACCAATGCTTACGTTTGCTGCTCTCTTCCTTTTTACATACTTGTAGAAGCTCTTACAATCTGTTTATATATTTCTTACTAATTTACTCTCATTCTATTTTCTCCCTTTTTATCAATTTTTTTGATCAACCTTTGCTGGTTTCTAAAACTCTCCCAATCCTCAGGCTTACTACTATTCTTTCCAACATTATAAGCCTCTTCTTTTAATCTAATACTATCCTTAACTTATTTAGTTAGCTACAGATGGATCACCTTTCCCATGGATTTTTAATTTCTCAATGGAATGTACATTCATTGAGAATTTTGGAATATTTCTTTAAATGTTTGCCACTGCTTATCTACCGTCACACCTTTTAACCTAATTTCCTAATCTACCTTAGCCAACTCATCCCTCATACTTATGTAATTGGCTTTAAGTTTAAGATTCTAATTTCAGATTTAAGAATGTCACTCTCAAACTCAATGTGAAATTCTATATTATGATCAATCTTCCCTCGAGAATCCTTTACTATAAGATTACTAATTAACCCTGTCTCATTACACAATACTATATCTAAAATAGCCTGTCCCCATGGTGGTTCCTCAACATATTGTTCTAGACATGCACCTTCCTCTAATCCACACCTGCTGTCGACTGCAGTCTGTGCCAGGTGAGCTGGCGCCTCCACATTCTTGTCTTTTCTTATTTGAGAGTCAGAACCTCAGCAGTACCTGGGGGTATAACACAAGCCTGGCAAGCCACAAACACTGAGGCAAGGCATTTGCAGCTCACCATCATTTCCTCAAGGTCAACTATGGATCGGCAATAAAGGCAGTCCATATCCTCTGAACACGTGTTGGCGCCTGAGTGCTGACCTACCTTACCCTCCTGCTTGCTCTCCGTCCGCTGGGATGTTTTGATCTTGTCCCAAGTCTCCTTCCATTTGTCCGGCACTTGACCCAGCTCACACTCCAGCAACTGCATCTCCTGTTGGATACAAGGACAGGTGATTAGATTCATGCCCCTCCCACTGTCAGACACAAGGACAGGTGATCAGATTCATGGCCCCCCCCCCCCCCCCACTGTCAGATACAAGGACAGGTGATCAGACTCATGGCCCCCCACTGTCAGATACAAGGACAGGTGATCAGACTCATGGCCCCACCACTGTCAGATACAAGGACAGGTGATCAGATTCATAGCCCCCCCACTGTCAGATACAAGGACAGGTGATCAGATTCATAGCCCCCCCAGTCAGATACAAGGACAGGTGATCAGACTCATGGCCCCCCCCCCCCCCACTGTCAGATACAAGGACAGGTGATCAGATTCATGGCCCCCCCACTGTCAGATACAAGGACAGGTGATCAGACTCATGGCCCCCCCACTGTCAGATACAAGGACAGGTGGTCAGACTCATGGCCCCCCCACTGTCGGATACAAGGACAGGTGATCAGACTCATGGCCCCCCCACTGTCAGATACAAGGACAGGTGATCAGACTCATGGCCCCCCCACTGTCGGATACAAGGACAGGTGATCAGACTCATGGCCCCCCCACTGTCAGACACAAGGACAGGTGATCAGACTCATGCCCCTCCCACTGTCGGACACAAGGACAGGTGATCAGATGCATGGCCCCCCCCCACCACTGTCAGACTCACTCCCATTGTGAGTGGGGCCCAAACATCAGACACACCACTATCACGGGCTGATAGTATGCACTTTCATGGACTCAAGGGTACAGCAGCACATAGCAGCTGGAGGAAATTGGCTGCCCGCTGACTCACACATGACCCACAGACACTGCCCACATGACCCTCAGACATGGACTTTACCTCCAACAGTTTGCTGATAGCATCTGGCTCCATCTTGCTTTGGTTGTCATAGCAGGGCCAGACAATCTTGCGCTGTGTCTGAGGAGCCATGGTATCCGTTCTTTCCCCATCATCCATCTGTTCGCGTCGACCATACACCAGCTCCCAGTCATATGACGGCCCTTCAGAAAGCGTCTCATTTGTGTAATAATCCCAGACTTTCAAGTTGGAAATGTTACCATATGGCCTCAGAACCTGAAGGAGGATAGAGTGAGTGGGATTTAGAAACTGTCAATGCAATTAGACCAATAATCAGTGGGGTTACAGGAACATGGGAACAAGAGGAGGCCATTTAGCCCCTCAAGCCTGTTCCGCCATTCAATGAGATTATGGCTGATCTGTGACCTAACTCCATATACCTGCCTTTGCCCCATATCCCCTAATACCTTTGGTTAACAGAAATTATCAATCTCAGATTTAAAATTAACAACTGATCCAGCATCAACTGCCATTTGCAGAAGAGAATTCCAAACTTCTACCACCCTTTGTAGAATTGTGTCCTAACTTCACTCATGAAAGACTTGGCTCTAATTTTAGGCTACAGGAAACTCTTTATTATCCGGCACCAACGGGACCGGCGTGGTGCCGGTTTATCAAAAAGTCCGGATTACAGAGAGGTATAGTTAAAAGGTACGAGAGCTCTGTACAACAAATCCAGGCTTCCCTGTTGCTTAGCAACATGTGCAGGAACTCCGGCCACAGACCAAGCATCCCTGTTGCTTAGCAACAAGTGCACGAACCCCAGTTACACAGCCACAGATCCAGGAACTGCCACTAATATGAAGTAAAGCTTACCTGAACCTACTCCTGAATTTTGCCGGTTAAAAGAGCGTTTCCTGTATGCTCAAGTTCTAGATTCCCCAACCAGCAGAAATAGTTTCTCTCTATCTACCCTATCAGTTCCCCTTAATTTCTTGAAAACTTCGATCAAATCACCCCATAATCTTCTAAATTCCAGGGAATACAACCCTAGTTTGTGTAATCTCTCCTCGTAATTCAACCCTTGGAGTCCAGGTATCATTCTGGTGAATCCACGCCGCACTCACTCCAAGGCCAATATATCCTTCCTAAGGTGCGATGCCCAGAATTGAACACAGTACTCCAGGTGTGGTCTAATCAGGGCTTTGTATAGCTGTAGCATGACTTCTACCCCCTTGTATATCTCTAGATATAAAGGCCAGCATTCCGTTAGCCTTTTTGATTATTTTTTGTACTCGTTCATGACATTTTAATGATCTATGTACATGGAGCCAGTCAGCATGGTTAGACCAATAGTCAGTGGGGTTATAGAAACAGTCAGTATGGTTAGATCAAAAGTTAATGGGTATATAGAAGCAAAACCCACTAGGAATCCTGTTTGATGAAATCCCCCACCTCTACAGCAAATAGCCAGAATCTTCTCCTCACCTCTCCATCCTCAGGTGCATACAAGTAATTGAAGAAGATTGGCGTTTTCTTACTCAGCCGGTCAATGTAGTCCCACACAGACTTGTATGTGTGTTGGCTCTTCCTCTCCCCTTTCTCTTCATACATCAATCCTGTGGGATACAGACAGAACTCCTGTAAAACTACATCTGGACTACCATCATGGCTGGCTACAAAATGAAGAGGGACCGGGTGGGATAGTGGATCAGACTCTATTCTTTCACCTTGGATTATAGAATGTTAGACATGGAATCTGCACTGGTGTTTTTCTTCACATTTAGTTTAATCTCACCTGCTTACCTCGGTTCAAATCTAGCCCCAGACACAGGGGATGAAGGGCTCCAGGAGTAATGATTCGGTGCTATAGAGGATTGGAGATTGTCCTTTCACACCTCAGACTGAGACCGTCCGGTGGTTGTGAAAGGCGCTATATAAATGCAAGTCCTTTTTTTTGAAATTGAGAGAAAGGTTCTTGTCTACAAGGTAGAATGGGATGAATAAGGCTCTTGAACCAGTTTTGATCAGCCATGATCTCATTGAATGGCGGAGCAGGCTCGAGGGGCCGAATGGCCTACTCCTATCTTCTATGTTTCTATGTTTAATCTCTTGCCAGAAAACCAACCCAGTTTTCTCATTCCAACTTTTAATAGGTTACCCAGAGAACAGAACTCCTTCAGCATGTCAGCCTGCATTGAGTTCCAGAGTGCAGCTTGAACTCAA
Organism: Somniosus microcephalus; assembly: GCF_052327205.1. Taxonomy (NCBI): domain Eukaryota; kingdom Metazoa; phylum Chordata; class Chondrichthyes; order Squaliformes; family Somniosidae; genus Somniosus; species Somniosus microcephalus. Next base: position 60,862,201 of record NC_141003.1, read on the forward strand.
AGCCTAAGAGACCAATGTTACCAATTGAACTGAACAATCAGAACTCTACTTGATTTGCTGTTCATCACCAGGAGCTCCTGGCACCTGCTGTCCATCGCATGACAGCTCAAACCTACATCTCTGATGACCAATGATAGTTCTACCTGGGGTGGGGAAGGTAAGCAAGACCATCGAGATGCCTTTAACGCTGGAAGAATGGAACGGAGACAACCTTCTGTTTGTGTGTTTGGGGTGTGGGGTGTGTGTGGGTGTGGGTGCGCGTGGTGGGGTGTGTGTGGATGGGATGGGTTAGAGATTGATGTCTCCGGCAGCATTGGTGCGGAACCCAGCCGAATGCTCTAGTACGACGTTGGCCCCCAGGAAAACTAAATAGAAAGTGGTAGCAGCTCACACACACTCCCCTCCCCCGCTCACATACAAACCCCACACAGAATCACAAACACTGCCCCAGCCAGCCCCACACACAAGAGAAGCAGCCGGTTGTGGTTTTACCAAGTTCGATCCTTTCGTGGTCAGAGTCCAGCAGGAAGGTTCGGAAGCGGTTGGACACATAATGATATGCCAGGAATTTCAGGTAGTATAGGCTGAACTCAAACTCCATCGGGAACTGCAAATGGATCTAAAAAGGACAAAAAGGAGAGGTAAGCAGACAACCTACTCTACTTACAGGGGCAGAGGAAGTGGGGGAGAGGGAGGGGGTGGAGGATGGAGGGGGAAGTGGAGGAGGAAGACAGGAAGCTGGGGGGAGAAGGGGGGAGGGCAAGGCGGGGGAGAGAGAGAGAGCAAGGGTGTACAGGTGGACAGAGGGAGCGGTAACGGGATTATTCACACAAGTTGATTGTACGGTTGGATACAGAGAGATGTATATGGTTGGATACAGACAGATGTGTGTGTGTGTGATTTAGGAAGGCGAGACAAACAGCTCGACCACATCAGCTCTAAACAGCGAGTTCGTATAAGATGTGGAAAGTTTGGTAACTGAGGATGCAGAATACTCTGTTCAATAGTCTGGCTATCTAATGCTGGTAACGGGTCAACTATGCAAGGAATTGAATTGGAACTTAATCTCATCAATTTATATCAATCTCAGACATTGATCTTGACTATAAATTGATGATCAGTAGCCCAGTTAATGCTGGATTACGGAGATATATCGGAGCTGCTTTGGTAACCTCCATTATTCATTCTGTCAGTTAACCCCATCTACTAAATAGTTACTTATTTAATGTCTGGTTTAAATGCTAATTACGATTCTGAGATTATTACATGATGTTGTCTGATTTCTTCCTTGATGATCTGACAAGGCGGAGTTAATGAATTCACTCAGTACCCTGTGCATATGCTAATTGGCGATGGGTTGTGTAAACGGTCATACTATCTGAACTGATCAGCGAGTCACATTTAGGCAACATTACTGCCTGCGCAGTGGGTTGTTTGAGGGGCTTAAGGATTCATCTGGCACCACTCTTCATTTTGTTTGTGTTCAACAGCTAGGAAACCTGGAAAACTGACATCAACAACAACATTAAGGTGGTTAGTATAATCTTCAATCTCCAGGTCTCCTCAGCTGCCTGCCCAAATTCCACATGTCCTTCCCCACTCACTGTCAGCCTCCACACCCCACAATACCTCATGGAGCAGATGCTCCCTTAAACTCGTCAGTGACACAGATGCACCAACACAGAGAGTTGGGTTTCTGGTGTGAAACACTGAGCAGGGCCCTGGTCTGCGAGCTTCAACCTACATGGGGCAGACACCTGCAAATCCAGATCGAAAATGTTGGGACAACTCAGCACTTCCGCTGCACAAGTATACCCATGGACCCATCCACAGACCCACCATAAAGCACAGTGAATAACACCACTCCACCCCTGCTCTGGTGCACACGCCACAGCACAGTGCGATCTCACCTTGCAGTGAACAAGGCCGAAGAGCATGGGACCACAATACTATGCACCTACCTGATGTACACAGTCCAGAAACTGCAGGAAGACTGGGGTGAAGCCACTGCTCTGACTGGCCAATGTCTGAGCACCACGATGGCTGAAACGGTGCCCAAATGACAGCCACTCCTTCTCCACCAGAAGGCGGAAGCCCTCCAATGTCCTGTAATGTTGGTCAGACAGCAACTGCACCAAAGACACCACCTTGAGGGAAATCAAGAACAAGTCAAAAAATCCATAGGGAAACTAGCTGATCCCACGGCCCCCTGAAGGGAGTGGAGTTTGGATGGGACGCTAGCTGATCCCATGGCCCTCAGTGGTGTCATTGACAAGCACCTCCCACCCTACTTCATCTCATCCTATCAACATAACCTTCTATTCCTTTCTCCCTCATGTGTTTATCTAGCTTCCCCTTAAATGCATCTATGCTATTCGTCTCAACCACTCCCTGTGGTAGCGAGTTCCACATTCTAACCACTCTCTGGGTGAAGATGTTTCTCCTGAATTCCCCAATGAATTTATTGGTGACTATCTTATATTTATTGGCCCTAGTTTTGGACTCCTCCACAAGTGGAAACATCTTCTCTACATTTACCCTATCGAACCCTTTCATAACCTTGAAGACTTCTATCAGGTCATCCTTCAGTCTTCTCTTTTCAAGCCTGTTCAATCTTTCCTGATACGTATAACCTCTCAGTTTTGGTATCATTCTAGTAAATCTTTTCTGCACCTTCTCCAGTGCCTCTATATCCTTTTTATAATGAACTTCGGGTCTCCACGGGTGAGCACGCACGGGGTACTCACGCGTAGGCCCAATAGAAGTGCTGGTTTCCTGCATGCACGGGAAACCGGCACTTCCGTTCCCCTGAAAGCAGGGGTTAAGAGGTGGAACGCGTGCGCAGGAGAGGCTGCACGTGCGCATCGAACTTACGTTTTTTTTTGCAGGTTTTCCCGGGAGGGTAAGCTGCAGGAGTTAGACATTTAAAAAGCAGTCGCAAGGCCTGCTTTTTACAAGGTAAGTGGTGAATTAATTAAAATTAAAACATTTTTTCCACAGGTTTATTATTTTTAAATACTTTAAAGAAAGGTAAGTTTATTTTTAGCCCCGTTAGAAAATAAAATTATTTTTTTCAAAAATTTAAATTGTTTAAAATAGTTATTTCATGTAATTTATAGTTTATTTAAAAAATGTGACTTAAAAAAAAAATTATTTGAAGATTTAGTGATGTTTTGGGGCCCGTAGTATTTATAGTTTTGACAGCTCTTCCTGTCAAACTTATGAATGGGCTCCAATTGGCTCCCCATGGCCCACGTGATCCCAGGGGACGCATCAAACTAACTGCGCCCCTGGGATACGCAAGCACTGCGCGCCGGCAGTTGAAGCAGGCCCAGGATCGGAATTCCACGGGGGCCCACAGCTCAACGGCCGGCACGCAAGGTAAGTGCAGGTCGGGGGCTTACACCCGCGGGAAGCCCCCGACCCGAATTTCTGGGCCATTATGGAGACCAGAACTACTCACGGTACTCCAAGTGTGGTGTAACCAAGGTTCTATACAAGTCTAACTTAACTTCTCTGCTTTTGAATTCTATTCCTCTACAAATGAACCCCAGTCCTTGGTTTGCATTTTTATGGATGTTTTTATGGATTTTATATAATTGCAAGTCAATTCCCTCTTCAGCATCTAAAGAAAAGAAAGATTTGTATTTGTACAGCGCCTTTCACGTCCTCAGGCCGTTTCAACGCGCTTTACAGCCAATGAAGGACTTTTGAAGTGTAGTTGTAATATGGGAAACATGGCAGCCAATTTGTGCACAGCAAGCTCCCACAACACAGCAGCCAATTTGTGCACAACAAGCTTCCACAAATGTGATAATGACCAGATCCCGTCTTAGGTGCTGATTGAGGGGTAAGTATTGGTCGGGACATCAGGGATAACTCTCCTGGCTCTTCTTCCAATAGTGCCGTGGGATCTTGTAGGTCCATCCGAGACACTATTCTGCAAGGTACAGTCGTTCTCAGTCTGTCAGATAGTTACTGCCAGTGGCCAAACATTTACCACAGTAACTGCAGAGGTAAGCAGTTAGTATTGTATCCACCCTCACACTGCTCCCCACAGGTACCTCCCCATAATTTACCTCATTTCTCATCCCACACAATCTACCCCATCAACAAATCTGAATCACAGCTAAGGGACAATGAAAGGATAATCTATGCTGGGTTTATAAACACGGAGGTGGGCAACCCGTGACTGTGGATCCTGAACCCCAACAACAGTCAGCAGTTCCAGGACAGGAGGGGGCTTCAAAGCAAAAATCAGCAAAAACACATATTCCTTTCTCTTACAAATACATAAAAATCACAATATGTATTGGTAATCACTGGGTAAAGTCCTTTTCTTTTATTAAGGCTGTGAGGACAGACCCCAGCTTGATAATTAACGGCAGGTACCTGAGTGGTCACATCCCAGCCATCCTCCAGACTGATCATCACCGAGGATCCGTTGTCCAACAACTCGACAACCAGCACCGAAACCTGGAGCAACTTGTGCAGCTAGTAACAGAAAATAGTGGTCAGAAGGGGGTCCAGAGCGGGGGGCGAAGGGGGTCCAGAGCGGTGGGGGAGGGGGACGCGAGGGGGGCCCGGGGCGCGAGGGGAGGAGGTCCAGAACGTGAGGGGAGGGAAGGGGTCAGAGTGGGAGGGGATGGGGCAGGTGGAGAGTGCGATCATAGTAGGAGGAGGGAATGTAACTGAAATACCTGAGAGAGCCAGTCTGATTCCTCCAATGAACGGTAGTAGGACAGGTTGGGTTCGGTGGATGTAGAGCTTGGCACACACGCCTTCATCAACTTCTTAAAGCTGGTCTTCACATGTCGGACATCAAATATCTCGATGGGTACAACCTCCCACTGCTGTAGAGGATCTTGTTTCGCCCCCTGGGCAAAGAACTAGATGTTATCCGTATACTGTATACCATTGCAAGTCCAGCACGCAACTATACAACTTTTGAAAGACCCTCAGCCATCAATACACCAACACTTCACTCACACTATCCACCCAGCAGACCAGTATGAAACTAGTCTCCTCGTTTACTTGTACCTATATGAAACAGGAGCACCCCTCCAAACTGGTGCATCAAGCGACACGATCTCACACTGGATTCCAAGGATCCAATATATGGCAGTGCAATTGCCGACACTGCCTGACAGAGGGACTTTTACTGGATTCCAGGTTGGGTCTCCAATGCAAACAGATGTTGGATCGTAGAGTTTTCTATCTCACATCCTGTGGTCCTGGTGAAATTATCATGCCAAGTTTGGAATCAACCTAAAGCATTGCAAGCTTTGGGATTTACAGTGTACACTGGACTGCCAGGTCCGTTAATGTATCAACGGTGGGGCCCACACACACTGATCAATAATCTGGAAATATTCTGGGATGAATCAGAAATGCAGGAGTCTGTCTCAAGGGTTTAAAGAGATTGTTCTCACCTTTAGCTGGGATTTCTCTCCGATAATGTACAGGCCGGCTCGCTGCTGCCTGAAGTAGTGAGAGTCTGACGGGCCCCCATTCACCTGTGAGGACAATGTTTCTTTGCCTGCAAGCCGGATCCCTACGTCTGAATTCAGGGAATAAGCACTCAGTCGCCCACTGCCCCGAATGCTGCCCCATTTCCCTGGAAAAGAGGACAAACCAACTGTTAAGAGTTCAGTTATCACTCCTCCAGTTACAGTAAATATCAGATCCAACCTCCCACCCTAAACAGGGTCTGTAGCGCTGCGAGACACCAGCATCATTCACTTTGATTCCCTGTTCCCATCTCAGTTTCGTGAAGGGCTGTGGATCTGGACCCATACTCTAGGGGGAGGGAAAAGGGAAGGGGGTTGGGGGGGGAGAAAGAAAGGTACAGATGCAGATCAGGTTTACACAATACTGTAGTGTTACTTTTGTCGAACACACAATCCTAAACAGTCAATCAGCAAGGCTCCAAAATGCTGTTCCACTGCTGAGAGTCCAGACAGCTATTAATGCTGGGTAAATGTTCCCTTCCTGCCAAATTATATTCCTTTATATTCTCTAGCTGCAGAGTAAAACAAGAAAATGTTTGAAAAACAGGAAGGGAATTCTTAAAAGTTTTATTTCAGGCAAGTGTTGGCAGTTAAAAAGTCGTGGGGTAGCCCTTTAGGGAATCCCACCCCCATAGTTCCAAGAGCTGTCTCCTGGTTAACTCCAGGAAAAGTCTGTGGAAGCGGGGTAGTAAGAAGGGGGCCAGAAGCCACTGTTGAGTGGGAAGTGGTGTGAGAGGGAGTAGCCAGAGACCAAGGAAACGGGCAAAGAATGTGGCAGAGGGTGAGGAAGCAAAAGGAATGATGGAACTAGGAGATTGGAATGAGGTGTCACAGCACCACCAGTGGCGGGAGGTCTGCAGCTACATAGTGACAGGCAAGTGTTTACATTGGGATTCCGATGATAAATGTTTAGAAATATGTTGACATAAAAGCATTACTCAAAACTCATGACAATAATAGGGAAGGTTTGTGGACTGAAAGTGTGTGCCTACGCAAGACTTGTAACATACCAGTCTATTTCCCATGGTGGTGCAAGCAGTGAGTGCAGGCCAAGGCCACTGAGAGGGACACACGATACACTCACAGGTAATGACAACGAAATGGCAGAAATATTGAATAGTTACTTTGCTTCCGTATTTAACCGGGAGACTAACCCGGCGGACAATGGGCATGACATTAGAAGAGATCAAAAAAGAGAGATAGACATTTAAGATAGAAAGGGAGGAGATAATTGATAAACTAATCAAATCATCCGAAAGCACAGCTTCAGTTTCCACATGTACGCTGATGACATCCAGCTCTACCTCACCATCACCTCTCTCGACCCCTCCACTGTAGCTAAATTGTCAGACTGCTTGTCCGACATCCTGTACTGGATGAGCAGAAATTTCCTCCAACTAAATATTGGGACGGCCGAAGCCATTGTCTTCGATCTCTGCCACAAACTCGGTTTCCTAGCCAGCGACTTCATCCCTCTTCCTGGCAGCAGTCTGAGGCTGAACTAGACTGTTCACATCCTTGGTGTCATATTTCATCCTGAAATGAGCTTCCGACCACATATCCACGCCATCACTAAGACTGTCTATTTCCATCTCTGCAACAGCACTCAACTCCACCCCTGCTTCAGCTCATCTGCTGCTGAAATCCTCATCCATGCCTTTGTTACCAGTAGACTTGGCTATTCCAACACAATCCTGGCTGGCCTCCCACGTTTTACCCTCTGTAAATTTGAGGTCATCCAAAATTCTGCTGCCTGTGTCCTAACTGGCACCAAGTCCCATTAACCCATCATCCCTGTGCTCGATGACCTCAATGCTCCTGGTTAAGCAATGCCAAGATTTTAAAATTCTCATCCTTGTTTTCAAATTCCTCCATGGCCTCGCCCCTCCCTATCTATGTAATCTCCTCTAGCAACACAACCCTCAGATATCTGCGCTCCTCCAATTCTGGCCTCTTCAGCACCCCCGATTTTAATCGCTCCACCATTGCAGGCAGTGTCTTCAACTGCCAAGGCCCTACCTCTGGAATTCCCTACCTAAACTTCTCCCCCTCTCTACTTCTCTTTCCTCCTTTAAGACACTCCTTAAAACCTACCTCTTTGACCAAGCTTTTGGTCATCTGCCCCAATATGGGGCCAGCATTTATTGCCTATCCCTAATTGCCACCTTCTTGAATACAACTGAGCGGCTTGCTAGGCCATTTTAGAGGACAGTTAGGAGTCAACCACATTGTTGTGGGTCTGGAGTCACATATAGGCCAGACCAGGTAAGGACAGCAGATTTCCTTCCCTAGTGAACCAGATGGGTTTTTAACGACAATCTGGTAGTTTCATGGTCGTCACTGCTGATGCTAGCTTTTTAAAATTCCAGATTCATTTAATTGAATTTAAATTCCCCAGCTGCCATGGTGGGATTTGAACTAGTCTAGTAACATAACCACTATGCTACTGTACCCCACCAGTGTACTGGTTTGATAGGGTAGAAGTAGAGAAGATGTTTCCACCTCCGGGCGAGACCAGAACTAGGGGCCATAAATACAAAATAATTGACATGAATCAGTCATTCATGAAAGAAAGACTTATGAAATAATACTGAGCGGCCTGCGGGTGGCGCTGTCCAGGGAGAGTATAAATACTCGGGCACGGACCCAGCTTGCGCAGGACATTCTTAACAGGAACTAGTGAAGGACACAACTAGACCTCCATGTTGTAAAACAGTTGATTAAAGCTTTGTTTAACGCTTAGACCAAGTGCCTAGTAGTTTTCTTATGTCAATAGTCACTAATAAATAGAGTGTGGAACTCGCTACCACAAGTAGTTGAAACAAATAGCATAGATGCATTTAAGGGGAAGCTAGATAAACACAGGAGGGAGAAAGTAATAGAAAGATATGTTGATGGGGGTTAGATGAATAAGGGTGAGAGGAGGCTTGTGTGGAGCATTAGCACCAGCATAGACCTGTTGGGCCGAATGGCATGTTTCTGTGCTGTAAATACTACTTAGTTATCTAAGTGTAGCCTGCCGGTGAAGCAGGTTTCCAGGGCGGGGCAATAACTGCACCAGGCCACACAGATCTCATTCAGTTCCCATTTTAATGCCATATATTGTCCATTTTACATAATACCTTGCCTTTATATTCCTATTTATAGTTAAACAGAAACATTTACTGCAATTAGGGCAGCAAAGTAGAGTTAGTTGGAGCTTAGGAGCATCCCTGCAGTACAGGCTGAGAAGCTGGGAGTTGCAAAACATGACGGTCTACATCACCCACATTGGTGAGAGGGTGTAATTATAGCACAAGTGTACATATAGTTTCCATTATAAATGTAGACATAGGAATTTATAATGGGAAAAGTTACAAATGGGAAGTAAGGTTTTGTAGGGAGCAGGTGCATGCAGATGCAAGAATTTTAATATATTATGCATAGTATAATGTCTGATAAACAAAAATATGGGAAATTGATTTTTTTCCCTCAGGTAATTACTGTGCATAGTGATATAGTTAACATCAGCTCATTCACTCCTTCTGCTTCATCTGTCACTGAACGAAGGCTTTAGTTAGAACTAAGTTAGTCAGGTGAGTGGAACAGGAAGTTAAGGGTGTTAGAACAGGCAGCGTCAGTTTGTACATGCTGTAACAGGTTATTATCTGGTTATTCTTGGTGTTAGCCCTTTCAAACACAAGGATAGAATAGGTACTTTCCTTGTGCTCTAGTACAATACCTTGAGGGCTCTCTCTCCCCTTCGTTGTGGCCCTTGGATTTGCCAGAGTGATGACCCTGGCTCTGTGTCCTAGTACTGAGAAGGCACACCACAAAAATCAGTCGCTGTTTTGCTCCAAGAATGAGACAGCACAAGATAATAATACAATGAAACCACTGAGAGTGCACAACATTAATCATATATCACGCAGTGTGGTACTGGCACTGGCCAGACATATCAGTCTCTATTTAAACAGATATCACATAGTGTAGTACTGGCACTGGACAAGACTCCATTTGAACAGTTATAACAATTTACCGACACTGCAGAGGAGCCCACTGACATTTAGAAGCACACTGTTACCCATGACAGTTTACCACACGTCACACTGATACCCATGACAGTTTACCACGTCACACCGATACCCATGACAGTTTACCACACGTCACACTGATACCCATGAGTTTACCACACGTCACACTGATACCCATGACAGTTTACCACGTCACACCGATACCCATGACAGTTTACCACGTCACACCGATACCCATGACAGTTTACCACACGTCACACTGATACCCATGAGTTTACCACACGTCACACTGATACCCATGACAGTTTACCACGTCACACCGATACCCATGACAGTTTACCACACGTCACACCGATACCCATGACAGTTTACCACACGCATACTCAAACCCATTACAGTCTAGTACAGGGCACATTGATAAAATGAGCTGACCATGTCATTTCAGACACTGCTTGCGTGCCATGCACAGGATACACAGCAGTCCCACTTTCACTGCCCCATTAGGGTCACGCTGTCGTGTTCACTGGTCCCTCCAATTTGAGTGGGACGCTTCTAAACCAATGTGCTCTCCTCTTTGGGGGGCCGGGGGCTGATGGTTTATAGTCAGAGGAGGTAAAACTCTGGATTTTGTTTCCCATCACACCCTCGCAGGTCTGTGGAATTGGCCATTCCAATTGGCCAAATAATTGTGTTTGTAAAATTCTAGTGTACTCGCAGGCCATTGAAGCTGAGGAGTGGCATTCGGTGTCTGCATCGCAATCAAACTGTGATAGCCACCACTGCTCGGTTTGGTTTTTGCTTCAATAGCACAGAGCTCTGAAATTTAAATAAAACACTTAATTGCAGATGTCAGAGGTGTACATCCACTAAACTTTAACAAACCTCCCAGGCCTCAAAGTGAAGGGCTGGTCTTTAAACATGAACTAGTATCAGCGCATGCAGCTGTTACTTTTGGTGCAGTGGCAGGTAAGAGGCAGGCACAAGCTAGACACCTAGCACAACATCGTCACTAAAACTGACAATCTTACTCCACTCGAACAGCAATTACTTTGATATACACACGATATAGGAACAGAGAATTTCGAGACATGGTGGGCTACACATACAGGCTGGCGGGGACCAGCTGAATCAGGCACAACCACTGGTGGGAATGGGGGGCGCGGTGGGGCAGAACGCACTTCCCACCCTTATTTTTTTTGTTGCATGGCTTAGTAGGTACAGTCATGATGAGCTGAAAGTTCTCCTTCTGTGCTATAAATTCTATGATTATGTCCCATTCCTTTCCCCGCTACAAATCCCCTCTTTGAATGGTTGCTGGTCTGCCTCCGAGCCCCACGCTGTGTGTGTAGGTCCTGTCTACATGGGAAGCAGACACAGGGCCCCTACTGACTGAATCAGAGAGCAGCACAAGTATCAGCGCTGACAGTCCAGTCCAGCAGCTCCACTCACCTCTTCTCCCTGCTGAAGGGAAACTTCAACCAAGGAAACAGCTCAGAAACAATGAGGAATTTTGAAGGAAAAGAATCATGCTGATAAATCACAGAAAGATGCTCATATTAATTGTATACATGCCACAGGGATTCAGAGTAATTCTCACCTCCACGACTGAAAGTGCTCGTCATGTCTTCCTTTCCACCCATCACCTGTTTCATCAGCACACCAATCTTTGGCTGCCTCTGCTTATCAGACGAGTCTACAGAATATAACAGGATACCGGTCACGGAAAGGCTCCCCAGAATATAGCAGGACACAGGACAAGGAAAGGTTCACCAGAATACAAGAGCACACAGGTCAAGGAAAGGTTCACCAGAATACAACAGAACACAGGTCAAGGAAAGGTTCACCAGAATACAACAGAACACAGGTCAAGGAAAAGTTCACCAGAATACAACAGGACACAGGTCAAGGAAAGGTTCACCAGAATACAACAGGACACAGGTCAAGGAAAGGTTCTATATCAGCAGAGGTACAGAAGGAAAGGACAAAATGTGACAGAGCTCAGAGCAGTGAGCAGAGTGCAGAATTGAACAGTTGAAGCGCAGACCAGCAGGGGGTGAGCTGGCCAACGACAGACCAGCAGGGGTTGTGAGCTGGCCGACGACACACCAGCAGGGAGTGTGAGCTGGTCGAAGGCAGACCAGCGGAGGTCAATCTCTTTACATAAGTGTCACTCCTCATTCTGAAGAGCATCGAGTGAATCCACTGGCAGCATTTCCACTGCCTTCCTATGATGGGACTCAATACTTCAACTGCAACCTAACTAAGGGCTTTATACAACTTCAACATTAACTCCTTGCTTTTGTATTCTATACCTCCAGATATAAAACCAAGGATTCAGTTTGCCGTTTCACTGGCAAAGTGGCCATTTTGCGGTGTTTAAATAACGAAAGGTGTGGCTGAAATGTGAGTAAAGAACTTCTTGGCCTTGGACAGGGCTAGAGGGCGCAAGTACAACATTCACAAGCCTGAGCAAGATTAAAGATTACAAACTATTCTCATGAGGCAGGATGACCAGAATTGCATCCATACTCCAGAAATGGCCTCACCACTGACCTGCAATGTCAGTATAACTTGTAGTTCAATGTCCTCCAGATGCACCAGGTACACATTTTACCTCATTGATAACTTAAGAGAAAGATTTCACATAAAGACACAACAAACCTGAGCTGTTCATGTGAGCAGACGTAAATCCGCTGAGAGTGTTGCGACCACCCGTGTCTGCGTAGTGCGGCATGGAGTTTATCACTGCCTGTAAATACTTCTCTTGCTCTAAACTGGTGGAGTCTGTCTGAGAAGGACCTGAAACAGTAAAATATATTTCTTACTAAGAGCACATTCACAAAATGAAGGACAGAGGCAGTTTACACAGACTCGAATCACAGCTGTAACACTCAAACACCAACAAATAAAGCAATCTGATAAAATCTCTCAAATCAAAAAGCACAAAGACTGAGCTCAGTTACAACACTGCTCTCCATCTCTGGGATCTGGGCTGTGACACCAAAGAACTCCAGTAAAACATGAAGTCAATGGGGATCAAGGGAAAAAACTCTCCAGTGGCTGGAGTCATACCTGGCACAAAGGAAGATGGTTGTGGTTGTTCATCTCAGCCCCAGGACATCACTGCAGGAGTTCCTCGGGGCAACAACCTGAAACCAACTACCTTCAGCTGTTACATCAATGACCTTCCCTCCATAAAGATATATTGGCCTTGGAGGGAGTCCAGCGTAGATTTATCAGAATGATACCTGGACTCCAAGGGTTAATTTATGAGGAGCGATTACACAAACTGGGGTTGCATTCCTTGAAATTTAGACGGTTAAGGGGTGATTTGTTTGAAGTTTTCAAGATCTTAAGGGGAACTGATAAGGTAGAGAGAGAGAAACTATTTCCGCTGCTTGGCGAGTCCAGGCCTAGGGGACATAGACTAAAAATTAGAGCCAGGGCTTTCGGGAGTGAAGTTAGGAAACACTTCTACACACAAAGGGTGGTAGAAGTTTGGAACTCTCTTCCGCAAACGGCAGTTGATGCTGAGTCAATTGTTAATTTTAAATCTGAAATTGACAGATTTCTGTTAACCAAAGGTATTAGGAGATATGGGGAAAAGGCCGGTGTATGGAGTTAGGTCACAGATCAGCCACGATCTCACTGAATGGCAGAACAGGCTTGAGGGGCTGAATGCCCTACTCCTGTTCCTATGTTTGTATAAGATCAGAAATGGGGACGATTGCACAGTTTTCAGTTCCATTTGCAATTCCTTAGGTGATGAAGCAGTCAGTGCCCACACGCAGAAAGACCTGGACAATATCCAGGCTTGTGCTGATGTGTGGCAAGTAACATTCGTGTCACACAAGTGCCAGGCAATGACTACCTCCAACAAGCGAGAGTCTAACCATCTCCCCATGACATTCAACCCCATTACCATCGCCGAATCCCCCATCATCAACAACCTTGGCGGGGGGGGGGGGGGGGGTGTCACCGTTGACCAGAAACTCGACTGGACCAACCACATAAATGCCATGGCAACTAGAGCAGGTCAGAGGCTGGGTATTCGGCGGCGAATGGCTCACCTCCTGACTCTCCAAAGCATAGCCACCAGCTGCATCACTCAAGAAGCTCGACACTATCCAAGAGAAAGCAGACCGTTGATCGTCACCTCATCCACTAGCCTAAAGATCCACTCTTCCACCAGCACGAATTGTAGTCCATAATGCCCACCTTCCCACTGCCTGTAATGGTTCAATGCCTGTAATGCCCACACTTGCACTGCCTGTAATGCTCAGTTTCTTCCTCACTTTGTCATCATTGTTAGTACCTGCAGCTGGTGCATTCTGGGACTTGAAGAGGCCGACGACACTCTTCCCATGTAGCCCAGCTGATCGCAGGAGCACGGCCTTTGTGCGCGAATTCCTCCAACACACAACGGGGAAGCGGTTCTGTCTGTAACACCGTGAGATGCGTTGCATTGTACTGTCTTGTATGGTCTGCGGGATAATCAGGAGGCTGGGGTAACTGAAATAGAAAAATATTTGGTCAATCAAAAATCCATCCCGCTGACGTCTCAATACCCCCCCCCCCGACTTTCAGACATATTAATGCCATTACTAAGGCCCTCTGCTTTCAGATTCAGCAATTTTGCACTTTATCTCTAGGTGGACCATGGATTTATCCAGTATCCTGTTTACAGGTGGGTTGCTGTACTAATTACAGATAACATAATGGCTGCAGAAAAAAAGGGACATAATTAACATTAAGATAGAAACAGAATCCATATGGATTGAGATAAAGGATAAGGGATCAATCCCACTAATGGGGTATTATACAGAACACCTAATAGTGGAAGGGAAGTGGAGGAAGAAATATGTAGGCAAATCTATGAAATGAGTAAAAGAGATAGAATAATGAACATGAGAGATTTCAACTACCCCCAAATAGACTGGCAAGAGGTGGTAGGTAATGGGGAAAAGGAAATGGAAGTTTTTACAGTGTGTTCAGGACTCCTTTCTTACTCAATATGGAAGAAGCCCAACAACAGTAATCATTGCTGGATCTAGTACTGGCAAATGAACCAGAGCAGATAAGTGAAGTAAGTGTAGGGGAACATCTAGGCAATAGTGATCATAATACAAGGTTTAAAATAATGATTGTAAAATACATAAGTAAGACAAAGACCAAAGTAAGTGATTGGAAGAAAGCTCATTTTGAGGGGATGAGAGTAGAACTAGGGAAGGTAAACTGGAAAAATATTTTGACAGACAAAGAGACAGAACTTAGTGGGAAATATTTAAAAAGGTGTTCAACGGAGTTCAGGAGAAATATATCCCGCTAAAAAGCAAAAGCTAACTAGCTCCTAATAAAACACCATGGATTAATAAAGAGAGAAGGGAAAAATTGAAACTAAAGAAAAAGGCACACACTAAGTATATAGAAAAAATAAAGGAGGATGACAAGAGAGAATACGAAGAGGTTAGAAAAGTCAAAAAACAATTAGGAAAGCAAAGAGGAACTACAAAATTAAATTATCAAGGAATATAAAAAGAATTAGTAAAGTATTCAACAGACACATAAATAACAAAAGAAAAAGCAGGAGAAGGATAGGGCCATCAAGATAAACTTACAAGTCATGACATGGAAATGGCAGAAATATTGAAGAGTTACTTTGCCTCTGTATTTACCAGGGGGACCAACAGGGTAGACATGGTATTAGAAGAGATCATAAAAGATATAACTACATTTAAAATAGAAAGAGGGGAGAAAATTGATAAACTAATCAAAAATAGAGAGCATAAAACTGCTGGTCCGGATGGATTACATCCACCCATATTAAAAGATAGGGAAGAGATAGCAGAGGCACTATTACATATATATATATATAAAAATTCTTTAGAAAAGGAAATAGTGCCAGAGGACTGGCAGACAGAGGATATTATTCCTATATTTAAAAAGGGAGATAGAACAAGTCCAGGGAACTATAGACCAGTTAGCTTAACGTTGATGGTAGGAAAGATAATGCAATCCTTACTGAAAGATGTAATAGAAAAGCATCTAGAAAACAAAATAATAAAGCGTAGTCAGCGCAGATTTCAAAATGGAAGGTAGGTCATGCTTGACCAACCTTACTGAATTCTTTGAAAAAGCAACAAAAAGGGTAGATAAGGGTAATGCAGTAAATGTAATACATTTGGATTTTCAAAAGCCCTTCAATAAGGTACCGCATAGTAGACTCATGTCAGAGCAGGTGGAGTCAGGGGACAGGTAGCAGAATGGATAGCAAGCTGGCTACAAAACAAAAGAGAGTAGGGGTTTAAGGGTAGCTACTCAGATTGGCAAAAGGTCGGAAGTGGTGTTCCACAGGGATCGGTACTGGGACCACTGTTGTTCACAATTTAGATCAACGATTTTGACTCGTAAATCCGAAGTACAATTTCAAAATTTGCGGACGAAGACAAATTGGGGCTTATAGTTAATACGGAGTAAGAATGCGACAAAATACAAGACAACATTACAGGAAACTTTTTTTTTAATCCGGCACCGACATGGTGCCGGTCCATCAAAAATTCTGGATAACCGAAAGCTATAGTAAAAGATACTGAGCCGAGAGCTGCATATAAAGCAACAAACCCTGTTGCTTAGCAACAGGTTCAGAACAATGGCCACAAGTTCCAAGCGTCTCTGTAGCTTAGCAACAGCTGCAGCCACACCCTTGCACAGCAACAGATCGAGGAAGGCAAGTAATAAAACTTACCTGAACCTACTCCTGAATTTTGCTGGTTAACTGAGATTTCCGCTTATTTAGGTGCCGGTAAATCGAAAGTTTCCTGCAATAAACTTGCAGAATGGACGCGTAATTGGCAGATGAATTTCAATATAGATAAGTGAGAGATGGTACATTTTGGTAGGAAGAATAAGGCGGCCACATTCTGCTTGGAAAGTAAGTGTCTAAATGCGGTAGAGGGATCTGGAAGTACAGATACACAAATCACTAAAAGTAGCGACGCAGGTTAATAAGGTGATTAAAAAAGCAAACAAAGCACTAGGGTTCATTTCCAGAGGGACAGAATTGAAAAGCAGAGAAGCTATGTTGAACTTGTAAAGAACCTTGGTTAGACCACACTTGCAGTACTATACACAGTCCTGGTCTCCATATTATAAAAAGGTTATAGAGGCACCAGAGAATGTGCAAAAAAGATTATACTGATCAGAAAAGCCTGAAGGCTTTTTTCTCTAGAAAAGAGAAGGCTTAGGGAATGTTTCCATTTGTGGGGGGGGGGGGGGAAAAGAGTCCAAAACTAGAGGCCATAAATATAAGATGGTCAGTAATAAATCCAATAGGGAATTCAGGAGAAACTTCTTTACCCAGAGAGTGGTGCGAATGTGGAACTCGCTACCACAAGGAATGGTTGAGACGAATAGAATAGATGCATTTACGGGGAAGCTAGGTAAGCACGAGGGAGAAAGGAATAAAAGGATATAGTGATAGGGCTAGATGAAGAGGGGTGGGAGGAGGTTCATGTGGAGCATAAATGCCGACATCGACCAGTATAGGCCGAATGGCCTATTTTTGTGTTGTAGACTCGATGTAACAGATTAAAATTTACACAAAGTCAGTGCAGGTGCTGAAATGTGATGTGATGAGGTGAGCTTCCGTGTGTGTCCGTGAGAGGGATGCACTGCCTTTGTGTGTGATGAACTAGGAGATGTTCACTGAGCAGATGATGAATTTCAGGATGGACAACAATGGAGAAGTGGTGTCTGAAGATGGAGAAATTGCTTTAGTATTTAACTGTTATTATTCAACAGTGTTCACAAAGAAATGGGGGTACAGATTAAAGGTAAATGTAGCTGGAAACATTTTAAAATCATGAGGGGACATATTGGGGCGGTTGTTGAAGCTCAAGGACGATGAGGCTCCTGGCTCTGACACCTTCCATCCCAGGTTTCGCAAGGAGCTATTTCAAAGATTGCGAGTCTTCTTGTGGATGTTTCTCAGTTACTTGACTCGGGCCAAATCCCAGAGGATGGGAAAGTCGCCCCCATCTTCAAAACAAGAGTAAGGGGCCTCAGTCTTACTTCCTCTGCTGGGAAAGTATTTGAAAGTATTATGAGGGATAATATAAGGAAGCATTTCGAAGGGCATCAGCTAAACATTTAGGTGTTGCACTCGAATTATTATTCCTTCTGGTCAGTTTAGAAATTGGTTTAATAAAATGATAATACCTAAAGTGTCCGTACCTGACTGGGATTATAAGCAAACTCACCTCCTGCAGACACTGTACATGCGATTTACTGTTGTTATTCGGAATGGCTCATTCTTCGACCTGGTCAGACTGTTACTAAGTGTGCCCAAACCCAGGCGCTGGTAGTCACGGCAACAAGCTCGCTCTACCACGTGACTCATGGTTGATCTATCTGCTGATCTAATGGTGGTGGAAAGTGTCAGTGCGCTCTGCTCCGTCTCCTCTGAAACTACAGAAAGAAAACAAAGTGTCAGGAGGGGGAGAGAACAGTGAGGGGCAGAACAGTAGCGTCACACAGAGACTCGCGGAGTGTAAAACAGGCGTGGAGCAGGAACATGAAGGCTGCGTAGTCTGGGCTGACACAGAGAGTACCGCACTGTCAGAGGGGCAGTGCAGCGCTCCCTCAGTACTGCCCCTCCAACAGTGCAGCGCTCCCTCAGTACTGCCCCTCCAACAGTGCAGCGCTCCCTCAGTACTGCCCCTCCAACAGTGCAGCACTCTCTCAGTACCGATCATCCGAACTTGCAGCACTCCCTCAGTACTGACCCTTGGCAGTGCAGCACTCCCTCACTACTGCCCCTCCGACAGTGCAGCACTCTCTCAGTACCGATCATCCGAACTTGCAGCACTCCCTCAGTACTGACCCTTGGCAGTGCAGCACTCCCTCAGTACTGACCCTTGGCAGTGCAGCACTCGCTCAGCACTGTCCCTCCGAACTTGCAGCACTCCCTCAGTACCGACCATCCAAACTTGCAGCACTAGCTCAGTACTGACCCTTGGCAGTGCAGCACTCCCTCAGCACTGTCCCTCCGACAGTGCAGCGCTCTCTCAGTACCGATCATCCGAACTTGCAGCACTCCCTCAGTACTGACCCTTGGCAGTGCAGCGCTCCCTCAGTACTACCCCTCCGACAGTGCAGCACTCCCTCAGTACCGATCATCCAAACTTGCAGCACTCCCTCAGTACTGACCCTTGGCAATGCAGCACTAGCTCAGTACTGACCCTTGGCAGTGCAGCACTCGCTCAGCACTGTCCCTCCGAACTTGCAGCACTCCCTCAGTACCGACCATCCAAACTTGCAGCACTAGCTCAGTACTGACCCTTGGCAGTGCAGCACTCCCTCAGCACTGTCCCTCCGACAGTGCAGCGCTCCCTCAGCACTGTCCCTCCGACAGTGCAGCGCTCCCTCAGCACTGTCCCTCCGACAGTGCAGCGCTCCCTCAGCACTGTCCCTCCGACAGTGCAGCGCTCCCTCAGCACTGTCCCTCCGACAGTGCAGCGCTCCCTCAGCACTGTCCCTCCGACAGTGCAGCGCTCCCTCAGCACTGTCCCTCCGACAGTGCAGCGCTCCCTCAGCACTGTCCCTCAGTTCAGCTTCTAGGTTTTTGTCCAGCAGTTGCGAGCAGAACTTGGACTTCAGTGATCAGTGAGAATGTAGACTTGCGCAATGGGGAATTCCTCCGATGTCCACCCAGACCACCCCTCTCTTCATCCAGACCACCCCCTCCAGCCAATATCCAGACCCAGCAGAGACACAGTTCCCAGTTACTCGGCAGACTGACAGCCCCCGGTTACCCTGCAGACTGGCAGTCCCGGGTTACCCGGCACAGACTGACAGGCCCCCCCCCCCGCCCGCACAAAGTGGCATCCCCCAGCTTCCTGGCAAAGACTGGCAGCCCTGTTAGCTGGCACAGACCGAACACATACCGGAGATTTGGTCTTGGTTGTCACCGTGTGCGGGAGTGGCTCGCTGGTCCCAGGTCGGGGGGGTGTACTTCTTCCTGGTGACGTACTGCCGCCCGATTGTCTTCTTCGCATTCTTCATGATATTCTTGGACATGGTTCTGAACAGATTGAAATTGGAAGTAGTTGTGATCACTGTTTCCCCTAAGCTGCGCAATTCTCTCAAGGCTGCCACGCACCAGGTGTTGCAGGCCGCGCAATCCTGCGTGGGCACTCTTTTTAATTGCGTCCCACAGGCTCGTTCTTTAGGCCCGCAGGAGTGGGCTTCGGCGCCTGCGCACTGGAACCCGCTATAGGCCTGACGCTGAGCCCTGAGGTACTGAATGTGAACGCTGATTATCCACATGACCATTTTTGCGGCGTTCTGCGCATGCGCGCGGTAACCCAGAGCCACGCATGCGCATTACCCAACCGTTGCGGCCTTGAAGCGTGGCCACATTTTCTTCAGCTCCTTGGGGGCTGCATCCGTTGGGGGCTGGGGAAGAAGAGAGGATCGAAAGGGAGGGAGGGAGAGTGAGAGATAAAGGGAGGGAGGGGGAGAGAAAGAGACTGGGGGAGGGAGACAGGAGAGAGAAGGAGGGGGACGGGGAGGGGGGCACGGAGGGGGAGGGGGGGACGGAGGGGGAGGGGGGGGACGGAGGGAGGAGGAGACGGACGGAGGGGGAGGGGGGGGACGGAGGGGGAGGGGGGGACGGAGGGGGAGGGGGGGACGGAGGGGGAGGGGGGGACGGAGGGGGAGGGGGGGACGGACGGAGGGGGAGACGGAGGGGGAGGGGGGGACGGAGGGGGAGGGGGGGACGGAGGGGGAGGGGGGGACGGAGGGGGAGGGGGGGACGGAGGGGGAGGGGGGGACGGAGGGGGGGGACGGAGGGGGAGGGGGGGACGGGACGGAGGGGGAGACGGGACGGAGGGGGAAACGGAGGGGCGGGGACGGGGGTGGGGACGAGGGGGAGGGGGGACGGAGGGGGGAGAGACGGAGGGGGGGACGGAGGGTCGGAGGGGGGTGGGCGGAGGGTCGGGGGGTGGGCGGGGCGGAGAGGGAGGGGCGCAGGGGGGGGAGGGACGGAGAGGGGGGGACGGAGGGGGGGAGGGGCGGAGGGGGGGAGGGGCGGAGGGACGGAGAGGGAGGGGCGGAGGGACGGAGAGGGAGGGGCGGAGGGACGGAGAGGGAGGGGCGGAGGGACGGAGAGGGAGGGGCGGAGGGACGGAGAGGGAGGGGCGGAGGGGCGGAGAGGGAGGGGCGGAGAGGGAGGGGCGGAGAGGGAGGGGCGGAGAGGGAGGGGCGGAGGGGCGGAGAGGGAGGGGCGGAGAGGG
Source organism: Somniosus microcephalus (assembly GCF_052327205.1). Taxonomy (NCBI): domain Eukaryota; kingdom Metazoa; phylum Chordata; class Chondrichthyes; order Squaliformes; family Somniosidae; genus Somniosus; species Somniosus microcephalus. The sequence continues at coordinate 60,883,018 of NC_141003.1, forward strand.
AGGGGCGGAGGGACGGAGAGGGAGGGGCGGAGAGGGAGGGGCGGAGAGGGAGGGGCGGAGAGGGAGGGGCGGAGAGGGAGGGGCGGAGAGGGAGGGGCGGAGAGGGAGGGGCGGAGAGGGAGGGGCGGAGAGGGAGGGGCGGAGGGACGGAGAGGGAGGGGCGGAGGGACGGAGCGGAGGGACGGAGCGGGAGGGGGACGGACGGAGGGGGAGGGGGACGGACGGAGGGGGAGGGGGACGGACGGAGGGGGAGGGGGACGGACGGAGGGGGAGGGGGACGGACGGAGGGGGAGGGGGACGGACGGAGGGGGAGGGGGACGGACGGAGGGGAAGGGGGAGGGGGACGGACGGAGGGGGACGGACGGAGGGGGAGGGGGACGGACGGAGGGGGAGGGGGACGGACGGAGGGGGAGGGACGGACGGAGGGGGGGGGACGGACGGAGGGGGAGGGGGACGGACGGAGAGGGAGGGGGACGGACGGAGAGGGAGGGGGACGGACGGAGAGGGAGGGGGACGGACGGAGAGGGAGGGGGACGGACGGAGAGGGAGGGGGACGGACGGAGAGGGAGGGGGACGGACGGAGAGGGAGGGGGACAGAGAGGGATGGGCGAGTGTACAGGCGGGCGTGTGTAGTCCATTCACGGGGACTGAGCTGTGGCCGACACAGTGGAACAATACAGCAGATGTACAATGGCTGCTGGAAGGAGGCTGACGCAAATAATTTTTAGGGCCCCAGTGAAATTTTTTTTTTTTTACATTCAGAAAATTGTTTAAAGCCGAAAAAAATACAGGAAAGTGTTGTTGACTGTCCCGCGGTAAGTTCCAGTTAAATTTTGCTCGGTGTTGTCCCCTTTTTGAAAGAGTCTATCAGGGTTATTTATATCATGTTATGAAAGAGGGACGAAAGTTTATGCCCCTGTTTGTACCTCAGAGTCTGAGAGAGGCAGAGACAGAGGCAGCAGGGAACGGCAGCAGAAAAAGAGGCGACTTCTCCAAAACAGATCCCAACTCATCACCAAGGCTGGGGATAGATAACCTCACTGTCTTCTTTGGAAGTTTAACAACTTTCTTATTTGAACTCCTTTTGGAATTAGCGTTTATTTTATTATTTTTTGTTGTATGTTTAACGACAGCGTTGAAGAGGGATAGAAAAACGTGGAGCAGCTTCTTCTGTCAAAGCTGCAATGAGACTTGAAAGAATTTCAAGATTTTTAATGAACTTTTCACAAAAAATGTTAAAACCTCCCCACCCCCCCATAGTTTCGATTTTGGAAGAAACAAGCAAAAATCAATTTTCCCCTCATCTAAACAAGTTTCAACCAGGTCTTGAAGTCCAAATGCTTTTCAAGAGGCTCTGAATTGCTTAAAACATTTTAAAATTGAAATTTCTCAATATTTGATTTTGAGCGAACAATGGAAGTGAGTAGCTTTACACAAACAAGCGGCTGAGGAGAGGGAGGATTTGTAGGAGTTACATATGACTTTTTATTGATTTTTAAAAAAATATTAAGATGTTTAGGAAGAGAACCAAAAAAGGGGAAAAACACAAACCATTTTATTTTGTCTGTCGTTCTATAGGCTTAACGAGTCCTAGGAACAATGTAAATATAGAATTCTTCTTATATGTTTAGTGGAGTGTTAAGAGTAACAAGAGTTATGTAATGTATAAAAATTGCAGGAAGCTACCTTTAGAAGAAACTATTATTTGTTTATTGAGAAAGACACAGAAAATACTTCGATTAAACTGATAATGTACAATTTCGATTTGGTATAAATGTTTGAAATAGGAGATTAAAAATTGAGTACTCACTATTTAATTGTGAAGTACCTAAAATAATTCAACACTTTGTGATAAGAGCAGGGATTAATATTGTGGAGAATGTTTGAGAGAAAAACATTAGAAGCAAAATTTGTAAATTAACATCTTTACGTCACCATATTAGTAAACATTTTCAAGTCAGTCTGGTTGGTTCTCCTGTCCTGGAGGAATGATGAATGTTTATTTCTGTTGGGGACGGGACTGGACCAGCTTTTCCTGCTTTTTGTTTTTAATTCAGTGAGGCAAATTGTTTGTGTGTTTTTCTGCACTTGTGAATAAGTGCTGCGTTTCTGACATGGTCCATGGGGGGGGGGGGGGGGGGGTGCTGGTTCAAGAAGACCACGTTTATTAATGGGAGTGATTGAAGTTGAAAATACGGATACCCGTTCTTGTTCAATTATTTGGAAGTACAGCACGTCAGCGCCATGGGAAAGCCGCTGATTATGCAGCCATTGCTACAGTGACATGAGGGATGAGCTAATACGTTGAAAACTTTTAAATGAATACTAATAGCATGAATAGATATGCCTCTTTCAGCTCACCGTGGGATTTTGGATTGTTTGTTGATGCATAACCTTGTAACTGAGTGACGTTTCTGAAGTATTAATGCATTATTATGCAGTTCTTTTATATCCCAGTCATTTCTGACAAGTATTTTGTTTAAATAGACCTTGTACATGACGAAGATTGACAGCTCTGTCTTGCTGCAGACTAAAAACGGCAGATGCGAGGTCATGGATCTGCCAGGAGCTAGAGAGTGTGTGACGGAACATGCTTTACCGTTCAGTAATTTATCAGAAGTCAGCCTAAAATTGAAAGCACACCAATCGGGTGAGAGTGTACAGTGAAGGTCTGAGCAGCACACACCTGACGGGAGCACACCCCTGGTGACCTGCACCATGGGGCTTTGGCCCTTCCCCTTTGCTGATGCGTGAGGGTTATATCCGGCTGTCAGTAGCCGTGTAAGCGAGTCCTTTTTATTTTCCCCACAGGTAAACACAAGGACAAAAATTTTAAATGAGGCGTGGGGACGGGACTGGACCAGGTTTTTTTGGGGGAGGGGGTGTGACAGATGGGAGGGGTACGACGACGGGGGGGGGGGGGGGGGGAGAGACAACAGGAGGGGGACGGAGAAGGGGAAAGAGAGGGGGGGGGGAGACAGAAAGGGGGGAATGGACAGGGGAGAGACAACGACTGGCGGTCGGACGGACGGGGGAGAAGGGAAACGAAAGGGGAAAGGGTGCGGGCAGAAAGAGCGTGTTTGTGAGTGTGCAGACACCAGGCTCAGTTGTGAACAATGTACCCTCTAATTATTTTTCGTGCATGGTCCCTTTAACTGGCTGCGCGGCCCATACAATTGCAGGGTTTCTTCCATGTAAAAGCCAGTGAGCGGTTTGTGCGGGACCCCACTAAGCTTCACAGCTGCTGGAGAACATTAACTGTGATGCCCCCAACACACAGTTTAGACTCAAGGCTAAAGAATGCACACTATAGGTACGAAAAGACACCTATAGAACGGTGACCCAGCAAGCAGTCAGTTCCTTCAGGATAGGAGGGGATAAAAGAAATAAAACTGGCAGGCAAAATTGATAAAAGAATCGCACACATTAAATTATTGGGCTCCAAGTCGGAGTGAAACCGCACCCCTATACTTTGCTGCAGGGCAGGAGTGGCAGTGTTTCTCTCTCCATGTTACGCACCATTCACCCTCACCAGCCAGCACAGGCGGGGACCCTGTTGCCAGGGGTCTGACTGGGTGTCAGTGGATGTAGAGCAGGTGATGAGCCCATCGATCTCCAGGTGCCAACATTTGAAATCTGAGCGCGTTAAACCTGGTGGCACGCCGCACCGAAGCACAATGGGCAGGACCGCATCCCTGCTATTTAAAGCTGCCCTGCTAACCTGTGTCTGTAAGTGTTCCCGCACACCTCCCCAGCTCACCTCAGCGATGGGTTCTTCTCCTTCTGCTTGGGCTCCACGGCTTGTTTAGGCGACTGGCCTACAGTGAATGCAAAGGTGCTGTGCACGTACTGTGGGTATCTCAGCTTGTGGATGTGCTTCCGAAATATTTCCACCATCTCAGATGCCACCTCTGCATCGAAGGTGATCTTCATCAACTGTTGAGAAGTGAAAAGCAATATGTCTTGGGATTTATTTTGTCTGGAATGAGACACAACACCCGGAGGGTGTGGGATAACCCCTGCTGAGGGGCTTCTCTAGAAATAATCCAAACTGTTTTTACGGTTCTTAAGTACCTCGATGACGTGGCTCAGTGTCTACAGTGGAGTGCTGGGAGGAAGCCAGCTGTTTTGGCAAGTAGCTAAATACAAGACTCCTTCCTTGTAATTTTCTAATTGCACCTCCTTGCAGCACGCACCATTGCGAGTCATGGGGGCAGGTGATTGGCTCACCCGCCCCGACCGATTCTGGACACAAGCTGTGAGGAGACAAGCTCTCTCTGAAGGTTTATCTCTTGAGGGGGCGCATCAAAAAGAGAGTTCAATGGACAAATAAATTAAAACCAAACAAACTTCAAATGGAGGTAACAGATAAATTTAGGGAAAACAGTACTGAAGGAAATCATTGGGAACATAAAAACTGACTGTAAAAGCTTTTATAGATATGTGAAGAGAAAAAGATTAGTGAAGTCAAGCATAGGTCCCTTGCAGTCAGAGTCAGGGGAATTTATAATGGGGAACAAAGAAATGGAAGACCAATGCTTTGGTTCTGTCTTCACGAAGGAGGACACAAAAAACCTCCCAGAGATGTCGGGGAACATAGGGTCTAATGAGAGAGGGGAACTGAAAGAAATCAGTATTTGTAGGGAAATGGTGTTAAGGAAATTGACGGGATTGAAGGCCGATAAATCCCCAGGGCCTGATAATCTACATCCTAGGGTACTTAAGGAAGTGGCCCTAGAAATAGTAGATGCATTGCTGGTCATCTTCCAAAATTCAATAGACTCTGGAACAGTTCCCATGGATTGGAGGGGAGCTAATGTTACCCCACTATTCAAAAAAGGTGGTGGAGAAAAGGCGGGGAATTATAGACCGGTAAGCTTGACATCGGTAGTGGGGAAAATGCTAGAGTCCATTATAAAAGATGTAATAGCAGAACACTTGGGAAACAGTGACAGGATCGGACAAAGTCAACATGGATTTACAAAAGATAAATCGTGCTTGACTAATTTACTGGAATTTTTTGAGGATGTAACTCGTAGAATAGATAAGGGAGAACCAGTGGATGTGGTGTATTTGGACTTTCAGAAGGCTTTTGATAAGGTCCCGCATAAGAGATTAGCGTGTAAAGTTAAGGCACATCGGATTGGGGGCAAGGTACTGACTTGGATAAAGAACTGGTTGGCAGACAGGAAGCAAAGAGTTCGAATAAACGGGTCTTTTTCCGAGTGGCAGGCAGTGACTAGTGGGGTACTGCAGGGATCGATCCTAGGACCCCAGCTATTCACAATATATATATAAATGATCCAGACAAGGGAACTAGATGTAATATCTCCAAGTTTGCAGATGACACAAAGCTGGGTGGGTGTGTGTGCTGTGAGGAGGATGCCGAGAAACTCCAGTATGATTTGGACAGGTTGGGTGATTGGGCAGAAGCATGGCAGATGCAGTATAATGTGGATAAATGCGAGGTTATCCACTTTGGTGGCAAAAACAGGAAGGCAGATTATCTGAACGGCAATAGATTGGGAGAAGGGGAAGTGCAACAAGACCTGGGTGTCCTTGTGCACCAGTCGCTGAAGGTAAGCATGCAGGTGCAGCAGGCGGTTAAGGCGGCAAATGGTATGTTGGCCTTCGTAGCGAGGGGGTTCGAGTACAAGAACAAGGATGTCTTGCTGCAGTTGTACAGGACCTTGGTGAGACCACACCTTGAGTATTCTGTGCAGTTTTGGTCGCCTTATCTGAGGAAGGATGTTCTTGCCATGGAGGGAGTGCAGCGAAGATTCACCAGACTGATACCTGGGATGGCAGGAATGACGTACGAGGAGAGATTGCGTCGATTGGGCTTATACTCGCTGGAGTTTAGAAGAATGAGAGGGGATCTCATTGAAACTTATAAAATTCTAACAGGACTAGACAGACTGGATGCAGGAAGGATGTTCCCGATGGCCGGGGAGTTCAGAACCAGGGGTCACAGTCTAAGGATAAGGGGTAAGCCATTTTGGACAGAGATGGAGGAGGAATTTCTTCACCCAGAGAGTGGTGAACCTGTGGAATTCTCTACCACAGAAGGTCGTTGAGGCCAATTCATTAAATATATTCAAGAAGGAGTTGGATATATTTCTTAAGGCTAAAGGGATCAAGGGATATGGGGAGAAAGCAGGGACCGGGTACTGAATTTGGATGATCAGCCATGATCTCATTGAATGGCGGAGCAGGCTCGAGGGGCCGAATGGCCTACTCCTGCTCCTATCTTCTATGTTTCTATGAAAGTGTGGCGGGGAGGTGAGATGGGAGATTGCTTAAATTAAATTGAGAGAATAGAACAAGGGGCCAAAGGATCAAATCAGTAAAGGACAAATATTAAAGATTTTATTCACAGTGATCAACACATGGAATGGACCCCCAGCAGAGCAGTGGAAACCCTGAAATCCTTTAAGAAACAATTAGATGCCACAAATATGGGGACTTTAGGGTCGTTCTGGATGGATGAAGATGGTCTGAATGGCCTTCCTTATCCATGACTATCTTGTGATAGAATACTCACTCCATGTGTGTTAAACCCCAGACCTCCCAGTTTATGGACACTAACGATTGTAAAGCAGACTCTTCAGGTCAATAAGAGGTCAATGATTGCTGCCCAATGTTCTCCGTGACTCTTACCTGAAAGGTGGAGGAACGCAATTGGAGCCCATCATGGACATCCTGGTCTGTGCGCGGATGCTGGTTAATCTTCTTCTCTTTGGTGAAAGAGGCAACAGGGAACGACCGAATCACAGTCTGTTCCCCAGCTGACACAACATTGAAAGAGAAGATTTACATTACTCCAGAAATACAGGCATACCTTACACTAATCCAGAAACCCAGACACCCCGTACCCGAATCCAGACACCCCGTACCCGAATCCAGACACCCCGTACCCGAATCCAGACACCCCGTACCCGAATCCAGACACCCCGTACCCGAATCCAGACACCCCGTACCCGAATCCAGACACCCCGTACCCGAATCCAGACACCCCGTACCCGAATCCAGACACCCCGTACCCGAATCCAGACACCCCGTACCCGAATCCAGACACCCCGTACCCGAATCCAGACACCCCGTACCCGAATCCAGACACCCCGTACCCGAATCCAGACACCCCGTACCCGAATCCAGACACCCCGTACCCGAATCCAGACACCCCGTACCCGAATCCAGACACCCCGTACCCGAATCCAGACACCCCGTACCCGAATCCAGACACCCCGTACCCGAATCCAGACACCCCGTACCCGAATCCAGACACCCCGTACCCGAATCCAGACACCCCGTACCCGAATCCAGACACCCCGTACCCGAATCCAGACACCCCGTACCCGAATCCAGACACCCCGTACCCGAATCCAGACACCCCGTACCCGAATCCAGACACCCCGTACCCGAATCCAGACACCCCGTACCCGAATCCAGACACCCCGTACCCGAATCCAGACACCCCGTACCCGAATCCAGACACCCCGTACCCGAATCCAGACACCCCGTACCCGAATCCAGACACCCCGTACCCGAATCCAGACACCCCGTACCCGAATCCAGACACCCCGTACCCGAATCCAGACACCCCGTACCCGAATCCAGACACCCCGTACCCGAATCCAGACACCCCGTACCCGAATCCAGACACCCCGTACCCGAATCCAGACACCCCGTACCCGAATCCAGACACCCCGTACCCGAATCCAGACACCCCGTACCCGAATCCAGACACCCCGTACCCGAATCCAGACACCCCGTACCCGAATCCAGACACCCCGTACCCGAATCCAGACACCCCGTACCCGAATCCAGACACCCCGTACCCGAATCCAGACACCCCGTACCCGAATCCAGACACCCCGTACCCGAATCCAGACACCCCGTACCCGAATCCAGACACCCCGTACCCGAATCCAGACACCCCGTACCCTAATCCAGACACCCCTTACCCTAATCCAGACACCCCTTACCCGAATCCAGAAATACAGGGGTCCGTTACAATAATCCAGAAATAGAAGTGTCACTACATTAACCCGAACCGGATTAGATACCAGCCTGTAACGCTCTCCTTGGTATCCATTATTCTATATATAAACTCCCTGGACCCCTCGATTAAATTCCAGACTGTAACCCTCATACTTGATGAGCAGTGTCAGGCTTGTCTCCGATTTCTTACCTAGTGTTTCAGTGGGTGCCCCTTTGAAGATGATGCGGTAGCTGGTGACGAAAATGGCGCCTTCTGCTGGGAGGATGCAGGGGCCTCCCAGGGAACCTCCCAGTGATTCCTCCCGTCCATCAGGCATCAGCAACACTCGCAGCCCTTCCATTACCAGCTCCTCCCCAATCAGCAGAGCGGGGCGCAGAAGTTTAGGCTGGAGACAGAACCAAGTGAGAGAGAGAAAAGGAATCAATAACAAAACAAAATTCAATTTGTGACATACAAAGGAGCTGCCTCTAAAGCCCTCAGTCTCACCCTCAATACTCAATTCTAGGTGAAGGGAGAGGTCATTAGAGTTGCAGTGGCAGACATTTAAGGGGATATTTCAAAATACACAGAATATATACATTCCAACAAGAAAGAAAAATTCCAAGGGGTGGACCCACCATCCGTGGTTAACTAAAAAAGTTAAAGATAGTATTAAACTTAAAGAAAAAGCATATAATTGCGCAAAGATGGGTGGCAGGTCAGAAGATTGGACAGAATATAAAAAACAGCAAAGAATGACTAAAAGATTAATAAGGAGAGAAAAATTAGAGTATGAGAGGAAGCTAGCTAGAAATATAAAAACAGATAGTAAGAGTTTCTATAGATATTTGGAAAAGAAAAGAATAAACAAAGTGAGCGTTGGTTCTACAAAAAGTGAGTCTGGGGAATTAATAATGGAAAATAAGGAGATGGCAGTTGAATTGAACATCGGTCTTCACTATAGAGGATACAAGTAACATCCCAGAAATAGCTGTAAATCAGGAAATGGAAGGGAGGGAGGAACTCAAGAAAATTATAAATCACCAGGGAGGTGGTACTGGGCAAATTGTTGGAGCTGCGGGCTGACAAGTTCCCGGGTCCTGATGGACTTCATCCTAGGGTCTTAGAAGTGGCTAGTGAGATGGTTGATGCGTTGGTTTTAATTTTCCAAAATTCCCTAGATTCGGGGAAGGTTCCATTAGATTGGAAAATAGCGATTAACTCCTTTATTCAAAAAGGGAGGGAGACAGAAAGCAGGAAAGTAGAGGCCAGTTAGCTTAACATCTGTCATAGGGAAGATGTTAGAAGCTATTATTAAAGGTGTTATAGCAGGGCACTTAGAAAAGTTCAAGTAATCAGGCAGAGTCAACATGGTTTTGTGAAAGGGAAATCATGCTTAACCAATTTGTTGGAGTTCTTTGAGGAAGTAACATGTGCTGTGGATAAAGGGGAACCGGTGGATGTACTGTACTTATTCCAGAAGGCATTTGATAAGGTGCCACATCAAAGGTTATTGCGGAAAATAAAAGCTCATGGTGTAGAGGGTAACATATTGGCATGGATAGAAGATTGATGAGCTAACAGGAAACGGAGAGTAGGCAAAAATGGGTCATTTTCTGATTGGCAAGATGTAACGAGTGGTGTGTCACAGGGATCAGTGCTGGGGCCTCAACTTTTTACAATTTATATAAATGACTTGGATGAAGGGACCAAAGGGATGAAGGGACCAAAGGTATGGTTGCTAAATTTGCTGATGACACAAAGATAGGTAGGAAAGTAAATTGTGAAGAGGACATAAGGAGGCTACAAAGGGATATAGATAGGTTAAGTGAGTGGGCAAAGATCTGGCAAATGGAGTATAATGTGGGAAAATGTGAAGTTGTTCATTTTGGCAGGAAGAATAAAAAATAAGCATATTATCTAAATGGTGAGAGATTGCAGTGCTCCGAGATGCAGAGGGATCTGGGTGTCCTAGTGCATGAATTGCAAAAGGTTACTATGCAGGTACAGCAAGTAATTAGGAAAGCTAATACTGTAGAATGTTATCGTTTATTGCGAGGGGAATTGAAGACAAAAGTAGGGAGGTTATGCTTCAGTTATACAGGGCATGGGTGAGACCACATCTGGAGCACTGTGTACAGTATTGGTCTCCTTATTTAAGGAAGGATGTAAATGCATTGGAAGCAGTTCAGAGAAGGTTTACTAGACTAATACCTGGAATGGGTGGGTTGTCTTATGAGGAAAGGTTGGACAGGCTAGGCTTGTGAGTAAGAGGTGACATATAAGATCCTGAGGGGTCTGGACAGGGTGGATGTGGAGAGGATGTTTCCTCTTGTGGGAGAATCTAGAACTAGGGGTCACTGTTTAAAAATAAGGGGTCGCATTTAAGACAGAGATGGGGAGAAATTTTTTCTCAGAGGGTCGTGAGTCTTTGAAACTCCCCTCCTCAGAGGGCGGTGGAAGCAGAGTCTTTGAATATTTTTAAGGCAGAGGTAGATAGATTCTTGGTAAGCAAGGGGGTGAAAAGTTATCGGGGGTAGGCGGGAATGTGGAGTAACCGGATCAACCATGATCTTATTGAATGGCAGAGCAGGCTCGAAGGGCCGAGTGGCCTACTCCTGCTCCTAATTCGTATGTTCGTATGTACAGCATTTCAAGGCACATCATCTGTAGAAATATTATGAATTTCTCCTCAATTCTGATCTGTAATATTTCACAGTAGGAATTACTTGGTATGAACTTTGCCAAAAGTAGAACCTGTAATGATTGGTACATGTATAGAGAGAGACAGGCAGCTCACCATGAACTGAGAATACGCTCACCTTCTGAATGGGAGGCAGGCATCTGCTTTCTCGATGAACAGCGTCCAATGTCTCGATGTGCATCTGCACAATGTCTGCAGAACAATAAACATAAAAACATATTGGAACATAAAATCTGAAGTAAAGAACAATCATCCAGCACATTAGATCAAGGGGTGGGATGGGACGGATAGACAAAGACTGATTCCACTGGTTGAGGGGTCTGGAACAAAGCAACACGGACATCAGATTTAGGACAGATAGCAGGACAAACTACTTTTTTGTACACTAAGGGTTGTGAGGCTATAAAATGTACAACCAGAGTTACTGACAAAAGCAGAGACCAGGTCAATATTTAAGAATAAGTTAGATTCAGAGTAAAGCTCCATCTACACTGTCCCATCAAACACTCCCAGGCCAGGTACAGCACAGGTTAGATACAGAATAAAACTCCCACTACAATGTCCCATCAAACAGTTTATCGCTAGATGGGGATGCTCCATTGCTGGACGGGGACAGTTTCGTTCTGGATAAAGTGGGAACGTTAGTGACTGTATTTAGGCGGCTAAGCAGCACCCATGGTCCTGAGCCCTCTCCACAGGGAGGCTGTGGAATGTCCCAGACAGGAGATGTCAGCTTACCTGGTAAATTGGCATGAAGTGCTTTCAAGTGGTCATTACTGACGCCACTCTCTGTGCATACTTTATCCACAAATCTGTTGATGAATCGAACCACCGAGTTTGCCACATCAGAAGTCTCCGCATCCTCAAACCCACTTTCAGTATCGTAACTCTCGGCCACACTGCCTGCAATACTGTAGGACGGAGAGGGTCAATCACGGCAGAGCATGGAATCCCGCGACAGCATCTCAGATCAGCGATTACAGTTAGAAAACAGGATCACCCAACACAAGCTAATGTGACCCAGAGATCATAGACCAGTTGGTAAATCTGGAGCAGAACACTTCAGGGATTTCACTGTCTGTGAGTGACCACCAGCACAGGCTGCGGTTTCACTGTCTTTATGAGTGACCGTTAGCATAGGCTGGGGTTTCACTGTCAGTGAGTGACCACCAGAAAAAAATGATAGTGAGTGACAGTGGTCCTGACCTGTTTGTTACAAAGCTGTTGCTGACACTCTCCATGTCTCCAATGGCTGTAGAGCGAAGCATGCGATTCTTGCTGGTGTCGAGTGGCAGGAGCAGGTAGGTGAGGCGATTCCCATAGTGAATGGCCTGACTGTACACTGTACTCTCCTCTTTATCAATCAGTTCTTGCTGCTTCTCTTTGCTGTGGGTTGGCCACATGCGTAACTGTTCTGCTGCCACTTCCAGTGCTGATCTCGGCTGCTTCTCGACACTGACACAACCCTTCAAAAAGTACAAAAGGCTGAATGCTCACAACACCAGTCTGCAATCTTTCACCATCTAAACACATTACACATTTAAACAACTACACAGCTCTTTCCCTGCGGTTAACATCCTTCCTCTTGTGTCGGGGTTTCATTGTCTCTCCGTTAGCACAGGCTGGGGTTTCACTGTCTGTGAGTGACCACTAGCACAGGCTGGGGTTTCATTGTCTGTGAGTGACCATTAGCACAGGCTGGGGTTTCACTGTCTGTGAGTGACCACTAGCACAGGCTGGGGTTTCACTATCTGTGAGTGACCACTAGCACAGGCTGGGGTTTCACTGTCTCTCTGTGAGTGACCACTAGCACAGGCTGGGGTTTCACTGTGTCTGTGAGTGACCACGAGCACAGGCTGGGGTTTCACTGTCTGTGAGTGACCACGAGCACAGGCTGGGGTTTCACTGTCTCTCTGTGAGTGACCACTAGCACAGGCTGGGGTTTCACTGTCTCTCTGTGAGTGACCACGGGCACAGGCTGGGGTTTCACTGTCTCTCTGTGAGTGACCACGAGCACAGGCTGGGGTTTCACTGTCTGTGAGTAACCACAGGCACAGACTGGGGTTTCACTGTGTCTGTGAGTGACCACTAGCACAGGCTGGGGTTACACTGTCTCTCTGTGAGTGACCACTAGCACAGGCTGGGGTTTCACTGTCTCTCTGTGAGTGACCACGAGCACAGGCTGGGGTTTCACTGTCTCTCTGTGAGTGACCACGAGCACAGGCTAGGGTTACACTGTCTCTCTGTGAGTGACCACTAGCACAGGCTGGGGTTTCACTGACTTTCTGTGAGTGACCACTAGCACAGGCTGGGGTTTCACTGTCTCTCTGTGAGTGACCACGAGCACAGGCTGGGGTTTCACTGTCTGTGAGTAACCACAGGCACAGACTGGGGTTTCACTGTGTCTGTGAGTGACCACTAGCACAGGCTAGGGTTACACTGTCTCTCTGTGAGTGACCACTAGCACAGGCTAGGGTTACACTGTCTCTCTGTGAGTGACCACTAGCACAGGCTGGGGTTTCACTGACTTTCTGTGAGCGACTGCTCTCTGGCAATGAGCTGAACATGAATAACATGAAGCCCGGTATTTGGCTAAGGAGCTAGTGATTAAGCTGAATAAAGACAAGTTTTATAAAGAGGGTTACAGCATAGAATCACGGGGATAACACAAAGTCCGTCAAAGCCCTGGTTAGGCTCCATTTAGTAAAGCGGTCAGTAAAACGGTCACAGCGAGCATTATTCGGAGAATGGTGATCAGCGATTCTCCGGCTGGCCTCAGGGACCATCGGGGACTCCCCCACTCAGTTATCATTGGGCCCCTCCCCTCCCACTCAGTGACCATTGGGGACTCGCACCAACCGCACCTCCCCCCCCCACCCCACCCTCAGTGACCATTGGAGACCACACACCTCCCTCCCACCCCACCCCACCACTCAATGGCCATCAGGCCCCCCCTCCCCAACCTGTGACCGGGTCATTACTTACTGTTTCTGAGAGATCATCACTATCGATTTCCAAGTACAATGCTCGGATATGGTTCTGTACATCGGTATAAAACATGGCCTCCCAGAACTGGAGGCTGGTCCACACCAGGTGCTCCTGTACACAGCTGTAAGCGAACTGTGTGATGCCGGAGCCCAGCTTCTGCAAACAGAGGTGTATCTGGTTAAAGTTTGTGTGTAATTATCGGGCCAGTGTTCAGATTGACAGAATTATCAAATCGACAGTTGACACCAACAAACAACTTGCATTTACACAGTGCCTTTAACTGAGTAAAACAGCTAAACTATTGCATACTTTGTTTTCTGGCAGCAAATATAAATGGAACTGCAAATTATTACTGCCAGCAGATCGGAAATGACATCACTGCGCTGTCCTGTGTTTGTGTACAGGTCTCCCTGCGCTGTCCTGTGTTTGTGTACAGGTCTCCCTGCGCTGTCCTGTGTTTGTGTACAGGTCTCCCTGCGCTGTCCTGTGTTTGTGTGCAGGTCTCCCTGCGCTGTCCTGTGTTTGTGTGCAGGTCTCCCTGCGCTGTCCTGTGTTTGTGTGCAGGTCTCCCTGCGCTGTCCTGTGTTTGTGTGCAGGTCTCCCTGCGCTGTCCTGTGTTTGTGTGCAGGTCTCCCTGCGCTGTCCTGTGTTTGTGTGCAGGTCTCCCTGCGCTGTCCTGTGTTTGTGTGTAGGTCGCTCTGTGCTGTCCTGTGTTTGTGTGCAGGTCTCCCTGTGCTGTCCTGTGTTTGTGTACAGGTCGGTCTATGCTGCCCTGCATGTTCCAGAGGATACACTTACTCTGCAAAAGGCTGTAACCAGCGGGAGTAGAGCCGCAGCGACTATATGTTCATCCAACGGCGTGCAATCCTGTAACAATAAAAAACTTAATTCAGGTTACTTACCTTTGCAGCACTAACCTCGCGGCGTCCGCGACCCCCCCCCCCCCGTTTGTATAACATAACTACATTTACAAAACAACACAAGTTGAACATTGAAGCCAAGGTATTAAATTCATCTGACCTGAAAGGAAGAGGAAGGGGAGAGAAAGAGGGAGGGGAAGGAAAGAGGGAGGGGAGGGGAAGGGGAAGGGGAGGGGGAAGAGGAAGAGGAAGGGGAAGGGGAAGAGGAAGGGGAAGGAAAGAGGAAGGGGAAGGAAAGAGGAAGGGGAAGGAAAGAGGAAGGGGAGAGAAAGAGGGAGGGGAAGGAAAGAGGGAGGGGAAGGAAAGAGGGAGGGGAAGGAAAGAGGGAGGGGAAGGAAAGAGGGAGGGGAAGGAAAGAGGGAGGGGAAGGAAAGAGGGAGGGGAGGGGAAGGGGGAAGAGGAAGAGGAAGGGGAAGAGGAAGGGGAAGGAAAGAGGAAGGGGAAGGAAAGAGGAGGGGAAGGAAAGGGGAGGGGAAGGAAAGGGGAGGGGAAGGAAAGGGGAGGGGAAGGAAAGGGGAGGGGAAGGAAAGGGGAGGGGAAGGGGAAGAGGAAGGGGAAGGGGAAGAGGAAGGAAAGAGGAAGGGGAAGAGGAAGGGGAAGAGGAAGGGGAAGAGGAAGAGGAAGGGGAAGAGGATGGGGAAGAGGATGGGGAAGGGAAGGGGAAGGGAAGGAAAGAGGAAGGGGAAGGAAAGAGGAAGGGGAAGGAAAGAGGAAGGGGAAGGAAAGAGGAAGGGGAAGGAAAGAGGAAGGGGAAGGGAAGAGGAAGGGGAAGGGAAGAGGAAGGGGAAGGGAAGAGGAAGGGGAAGGGAAGAGGAAGGGGAAGGAAAGAGGAAGGGGAAGGAAAGAGGAAGGGGAAGGAAAGAGGAAGGGGGAGGAAAGAGGAAGGGGGAGGAAAGAGGAAGGGGGAGGGGAAGGAAAGAGGAAGGGGGAGGGGAAGGAAAGAGGAAGGGGGAGGGGAAGGAAAGAGGAAGGGGGAGGGGAAGGAAAGAGGAAGGGGGAGGGGAAGGAAAGAGGAAGGGGGAGGGGAAGGAAAGAGGAAGGGGGAGGGGAAGGAAAGAGGAAGGGGGAGGGGAAGGAAAGAGGAAGGGGGAGGGGAAGGAAAGAGGAAGGGGGAGGGGAAGGAAAGAGGAAGGGGGAGGGGAAGGAAAGAGGAAGGGGGAGGGGAAGGAAAGAGGAAGGGGGAGGGGAAGGAAAGAGGAAGGGGGAGAGGAAGGGGGAGGGGGAGGGGGAGAGGAAGGGGGAGGGGGAGGGGGAGGGGAAGGGGAAGGAAAGAGGAAGGGGAAGGAAAGAGGAAGGGGAAGGAAAGAGGAAGGGGAAGGGAAGGGAAGAGGAAGGGAAGGGAAGAGGAAGGGAAGGGAAGAGGAAGGGGAAGGGGAAGGGAGAAAGTTGAAAATCAGCCGCAGGCAGTTGTTTGTGAAGACGACTGGTCACCACAATACCTGCAGTGCACAGTTCATCATTCGGACAACGTAGTCGAACTGCTGGTGATCGAGAACGGCTCTATTTTGCAGAACGTGTGAATTCAGCTCCTGGGTGAAGCACTGTCGAGCAGCACGTCCCTTCAGCGCTCTTAACATGGCAGGCAGCAGCTGTGCGGAGACAACAACAGATTCATAAATATTCCGATAAAAATTCATCATTCATAAATAACACCTGCACTTTAAGCAACTGTTCCCAGCTACAGAGGCAAAACTGCCTCTCCAAGGCATTGCAGAATGAGCTTTCCTCAGAGTCTCTCTTACACATTTTCACCCTCGGTACAGCACAGGTCAGGTACAGAGTAAAGCACCCACTACACTGTCCCATCAAACACTCCCAGGGCAGGTACAGCACGAGTTAGATACAGAGTAAAGCTCCCTCTACACTGTCACAAACACTCCCTGGGGAAGGTACAGCACGGGTTAGATACCGAGTAAAGCTCCCTCTACACTGTCCCATCAAACACTCCCAGGGCAGGTACAGCACGAGTTAGATACAGAGTAAAGCTCCCTCTACACTGTCACATCAAACACTCCCTGGGGAAGGTACAGCATGGGTTAGGTACCGAGTAAAGCTCCCTCTACACTGTCCCATCAAACACTCCCAGGGCAGGGACAGCACGGGTTAGATACAGAGTAAAGCTCCCTCTACACTGTCCCATCAAACACTCCCAGGGCAGGTACAGCACAGGTTAGATACAGAGTAAAGCTCCCTCTACACTGTCCCAACAAACACTCCCATGGCAGGTACAGCACAGGTTAGATACAGAGTAAAGCTCCCTCTACACTGTCCCATCAAACACTCCCAGGGCAGGTACAGCACAGGTTAGATACAGAGTAAAGCTCCCTCTACACTGTCCCAACAAACACTCCCAGGGCAGGTACAGCACGGGTTAGATACAGAGTAAAGCTCCCTCTACACTGTCCCAACAAACACTCCCATGGCAGGTACAGCACAGGTTAGATACAGAGTAAAGCTCCCTCTACACTGTTCCATCAAACACTCCCATGGCAGGTACAGCACAGGTTAGATACAGAGTAAAGCTCCCTCTACACTGTTCCATCAAACACTCCCATGGCAGGTACAGCACGGGTTAGATACAGAGTAAAGCTCCCTCTACACTGTCCCATCAAACACTCCCGTGGCAGGTACAGCACAGGTTAGATACAGAGTAAAGCTCCCTCTACACTGTCCCATCAAACACTCCCAGGGCAGGTACAGCACGGGTTAGATAGAGAGTAAAGCTCCCTCTACACTGTCACATGAATGTACTTCAGCCACAAATCTCTCAGGGCACCTTGTGATTCCCCAGTGTGACATTTTTCCATTGGTTTCACCAGCTGTTCCACTGTCTATGCGTGAGATCACTCATTTTCTGGCAGAAGGTGCAAATGAGGGGCCGTGTTCTGTATGGGCGCCAAGCACAGTAACAACCAAGAATCATTAGGCACCACAACATGGTTAATTATTAGACAAGGTGAAGCACAATTAGTAACAGAATATAAATCTACCTTTTTGGCTTCTAACATTTTGTTCTCAAATATGTAGGCAATGCAATTCCTGACGACCTCTAACCTTCGGGCACTATTGGCGAGGACAATACCATTTCGATCGATGATGGTAGCTTTAAAAAAGAAAAAATCTTTAAGGAACTGTTCAGTCAAATGAGCTTCTACCAGCATTCCCCCTGCCTTCTCGCCCCTTGCCCACCCTCCCCATGTCCGCTGTCTCGCCCCTCACCCTCTCTCCTGCCCTTTCACCACTCCCCCCGTCCCATTTTATGGCTTTATCTACCGACAATCTCACTTTCAGGATATTCAGTATTTGAATTCCCCAGGTCTCCCTGTTCATTCACACCTTCCAGTGTCTCTCCATTGAGTGTATCTCCCATTCCTTCTGGTTCCTCCCAAAATGTTTTAGCTCTCATTATCCACATTAGACTGCCTCTGCCTGCCCATTCCGCTAACCTGTCCCCCCAAATCTTCGACAGTTTTCTCGCAGTTTGCCAAACCTCTCCCTTTTGCACCCTCAGCAAATGTCAATGCAGGAAACTCTCGTTTAAACAGCACCTAAATATCCGGAATTCTCTATTAACCGGCAAAATTAAGGAGTAGGTTCAGGTAAGTTTTGCTGTATATTAGTGGCCATGTAACCGGGGTTCCTGCACCTGTGGCCGTGTAACCGGGACTCCTGGATCTGTGGCCATGTAACTGGGACTCCTGCACAAGTGGCCATGTAACTGGGGTTCCTGCACCTGTGGCTGTGTAACCGGGACTCCTGCACCTGTGGCCGTGTAACAGGGACTCCTGCACCTGTGGCCGTGTAACAGGGACTCCTGCACAAGTGGCCGTGTAACAGGGACTCCTGCACAAGTGGCCGTGTAACCGGGGCTCCTGCACCTGTGGCCGTGTAACAGGGACTCCTGCACCTGTGGCCGTGTAACAGGGACTCCTGCACAAGTGGCCGTGTAACCGGGGCTCCTGCACCTGTGGCTGTGTAACAGGGACTCCTGCACCTGTGGCCGTGTAATGGGGCTCTCGTACCTTGGTAGATATACATCTCCATTATCCGGAATTTTTAATCAACCGGCACCATCCCGGTCCCGTAGGTGCCGGATACCAAAGAGTTTCCTGTATTGTGCTCGCTGTGCCCAAAATCATCTGTATACAGACGCCAAGAACAGCGGTAGGGCCAGCGCTAGCCAAGCTCCCTAGCACACTCACCGCTTGGAGGTCCCATGGGCACCATGCATTTCATCTCAGCTTTAACCGCAGGCGGGGCATTCTTCAGTTTGGCAGTGGCCTGGTCGATGATCCACTGCACTGTGCCCTCATCCAGGTGAGGGAAGGTGCTGTGCTGTAACCGCAGGTGGGAGCCCTCGGTTGGTTTCTGTATTTTGTGCATTGCGACTGCTGGGTAAGGGTTCTCCTGTTCGAAGGACAGAGATGAGATGATGACCTGAGGATTCCTCAGCTGGTAGCACTCGCACTTATTACTCCAGCTCACACGTACTCTGAATCTCACACATGAAAGCAAAACAAAAAGGAAAATGTGCAGGCTGCTGAATTCTGCAGCTCCCCATCTACTTTGAAACTCAAAAATCTGCAAATGAAACTTCTTTGTCAAGCTCTTAGTGCATCCATTTTTAAATAGTCCTACAGCTAAAAGGATAAACTAAACTTCCTTCCCAACACCCAAAAAATACCAATGAAATCCCAATTTTAAATTACAAAGTCCGCATCTGAGCAAGCAAAAAGCTCACAGCTAAACACTGAAATGATCAAATTCCCATCAGCAAGCTCTCTAGATCCTCCCCCATTGGGCACGTCAAGGTATCACATGCCGAGTAGCTGTTATCGAAGCTATCGATTTCTAACTGGGGACGTACATTCCGGTGAAGCCGTTCTGATATTTCCTTCACGTGTTTCAGAGCTCTCTGTGGGTTTCCCTCATCCAATCGTATTCTCTCGATTTCATTAGCAACCAACTGTAAACACAAACAGGAAGCATTTACGGTCATCACCATTCATCAGTCTGAATCTAACAACATCATATACAAGCGGAGCTATGAGTCATGGAGACCAGCGACTGACCCAGGTCGCCCTCTCACACAATAGTGGGAGGTGTCAGGCAGGGTCATCCTCTCGCACTCCCGTGGGGGGGGGGGGGAGATCAGGCAGGGCCGCTCTCACACACTCCAGGAAGGGGGGGGGGGGGGGGGGAAGGTCAGGCAGGGTTGCCCGCCCACGCCTTATAGCCACCTGTTATAGAGGGCAGTGGTTGAGGCCAGGGTGCAGCCCATCTATCAATCTGCTCTCAGCTTGGAGTGGGGCAGTGCAGGGAGTGGGAACAGTAATTAAAATCAGGAACTCCTGCAACCTGTGCTGCTACTGGTGATAAATAATCCGAGAGTCACAGACCCAGCATTAAGACAGTCCCTGTGGTCACTCCCTGACTCCGAGTGTCACAGACCCTGCATTGGACAGGCCTAGCGGTCACACTCTGATTTAAGACTGACAGATCAATCATGGGTTACCTCATCAAACAAGTCACATGGTCGATACGGTGAGCCTCTTTCTGATATAAATCCAGCAAAGGCCATTCCTTCAAGAACTTTGATGAGAAAGTCATCGTCTATCAACCCTCGTTGGGCCAAAAAGGCCACCTGCATGGCACAGAACAACATTCCCCAGTCACAAACAGTCCCATTAAACATCAAGCAGTACCCGAAACAATCCCAACTTTTACCTTCAAGCTGCACAAGTTACTTAGTAATGAATTGTGAAAATTAGAGACAATTCCAAAATAATCACCATCACCACAACCCTCACCGCCATCGACTGCTGTGTTCACTCCCTGCACTGTGATCACTCCTGTCTGTTCATTCCCTGCACTGTGATCACTCCTGTCTGTTCACTCCCTGCACTGTGATCACTCCTGTCTGTTCATTCCCTGCACTGTGTGATCACTCCTGTCTGTTCACTCCCTGCACTGTGATCACTCCTGTCTGTTCACTCCCTGCACTGTGATCACTCCTGTCTGTTCATTCCCTGCACTGTGTGATCACTCCTGTCTATTCACTCCCTGCACTGTGATCACTCCTGTCTGTTCACTCCCTGCACTGTGATCACTCCTGTCTGTTCACTTCCTGCACTGTGATCACTCCTATCTGTTCACTCCCTGCAGAGTGGGCCTTTGGCGTAGCGGTAGCATCCCCGCCGTTGGGCCAGAAGGCGTAGGGTTTCGAACCCCGCTCCAGACAGTCCCGGCAAGTGGAGTCGGAGCTCCGGCTCTAAATGCTGGGTTGACATCCAGCGGGATACTTGCGTCCGTGGGTGTGGGTGCCCCCCCCCCCCCCCCCCCTCGTATGGGTTGTGGGAGCCCGTAAAACCCTCCCGCCATAGGACTAACCGCCCTAATGGTTGGTACGAAGATGGTTACGGTCACGGAAGGAGCATTAATCGCGGCCAGAAATCCTTCCACCACTTCATACAGTTCCCCAAAGGGAACGGTGTGAAGACACGTACGACGACGACTCCCTGCACTGTGTGATCACTCCTGTCTGTTCACTCTCTGCACTGTGTGATCACTCCTGTCTGTTCACTCCCTGCACTGTGTGATCGCTCGTGTCTGTTCACTCCCTGCACGGTGTGATCACTCCTGTCTGTTCACTCCCTGCACGGTGTGATCACTCCTGTCTGTTCACTCCCTGCACTGCGATCACTCCTGCCTGTTCACTCCCTGCACTGTGTGATCACTCCTGTCTGTTCACTTCCTGCACTGTGTGATCACTCCTGTCTGTTCACTCCCTGCACTGTGATCACTCCTGTCTGTTCACTCCCTGCACTGTGTGATCACTCCTGTCTGTTCACTCCCTGCACTGTGATCACTCCTGTCTGTTCACTTCCTGCACTGTGTGATCACTCCTGTCTGTTCACTCCCTGCACTGTGATCACTCCTGTCTGTTCACTCCCTGCACTGTGTGATCACTCCTGTCTGTTCACTCCCTGCACTGTGATCACTCCTGTCTGTTCACTCCCTGCACTGTGTGATCACTCCTGTCTGTTCACTCCCTGCACTGTGATCACTCCTGTCTGTTCACTCCCTGCACTGTGTGATCACTCCGGTCTGTTCACTCCCTGCACTGTGTGATCACTCCTGTCTGTTCACTCCCTGCACTGTGATCACTCCTGTCTGTTCACTCCCTGCACTGTGTGATCACTCCTGTCTGTTCACTCCCTGCACTGTGATCACTCCTGTCTGTTCACTCCCTGCACTGTGTGATCACTCCGGTCTGTTCACTTCCTGCACTGTGTGATCACTCCGGTCTGTTCACTCCCTGCACTGTGTGATCACTCCTGTCTGTTCACTCCCTGCACGGTGTGATCACTCCTGTCTGTTCACTCCCTGCACTGCGATCACTCCTGCCTGTTCACTCCCTGCACTGTGTGATCACTCCTGTCTGCTACTCCTTTGGCACTTTCTCCTCCTTTGAGCATCTCACCTTATTCCGCCCCTCTCACCTCATTTAAAATTCTCATTCCCTACCGCCCACTGAAGTACCATAAAAGCTTTATTACTGATATCTTCACTGCTTTCACTTTCCTCCCTCAACCTCTACACCAAGCGACTTCTCATCCTCGGTGATTTCAACCTCCATCTCAATTCATGTTCTCTCTCCTCAGAGTTCACTAGCCTCCTATCCTCCCTTAATCTCTCCCTCCATGTACACACCGCAACCCATATACACAGCCACCCCTCAACCCTGCCATCTCTCGTGGCCTCGCTATTCCCATCGTGTCAATCGCAGATAAGGCCATCTTTGACCACTTCCTCGTATCGCTCTCCACCCACATCCCCGTCCACCTGCCCCCACCAACCCTACTTCCTTCTGTGTCCGCCCCTGGAGAAAACTCTCTCCCAACTGCACTTACGAGATCCCAACTGTCCAGCCTTTGGCCCTCCATTCACCAGGACATTTCTGCAGCTACCGATCTGCTCAACCACACCCTCACCACCACCTTTGATGCCCTAGTCCCTATTAAAACAATGACTCTCTCTCACCCTGGCCGTTCCCTCTGGTACAGGCCTCATCTTCGCTCCCTTAAGTCCAAGGGGCGCAGACTTGAACGGATACGGCGGACAACTGGTTTAGCCATTCACCGCCAGATCTGGCTGGACCACATAAAGCATTATCGGGTCCTGCTCTTGTCTACCAAAATTTCTCACTATTTCAGAATCATTCTGTAATGCAAAGATAAACCCCGGCTTCTATTCTCCACTGCTAACCGTCTTCTTAAAGCCCTCTCCCCTGTCTCCTCTACCCTCACCTCTGACAACAAGTGTGTGAGGAGCTCATGGACCTTCTTAAGATTGAGACCATCTGTTCAGCTGTCTCTGCCACTTCTGGCTGGCCTCCTACTTTCTACCCTATGTACACGAGGTCATCCAAAACTCTGTTGCCCGTGTCCTAACTCGCATCAAGTCCCCTTCACCCATCACCCCTGCGCTCACTGACCGACATTGGTTCCTGATTAAGCAATGCCTCGATTTCAAAATTCTCATCCTTGTTTTCAAATCCCTCCATGGCCTCGCCCCCCCACCCTTTCTGCAATCTCCTCCCAGCCCCACAAACAACCACCCCCACCCCCCAGAGATATATGCGCTCCTCTAATTCGGCCCTCTTGAGCATTCCAGATTATAATCGCTCAACCATTGGTGGCCGTGCTTTCTGTTGCCGAGGCCCTAAGCTCTGGAATTCCCTGCCTAAACCTCTCTGCCTCGCTACCTCTCTTTCTCCTTTAAGACGCTCCCTTAAAACCTCCCTCTTTGACCAAGTTTTTGGTCACCTGCCCTAATTTCTCATGTGGCTCGGTGACAAATTTTTTGACTTATAATACTCCGGTGAAGCACCTTGGGACATTTTACAATATAAATACAAGTTGTTGTTGTACGCTCCCCTGCACTGTGATCACTCCTGTCTGAACACTCCCTGCATTTAATACCTTGCCACCAAATCCTATATTCTAGCCTCTGGATGTACCCTACATACCTTGTGGAAACGAATGATTGGCTCCGGATGGATGCGGATGATTTGCAAACACCAGCGGTAACCCTGAAACAGCTGTGCAAACAAGCGCAGGAAGACAGCACGGATCTCCTTATCCTAGCAAAGCACAGAGTGAGTTAGCTGGAATGATGACTTCAGAGGATCAGTTACATGCAAGAGGTCTTTACAGGTTCATTACAGCAGAAATCACAGCACAAACTACTAAACTGAAAAAAGTTATAACGTTGTCAAAGTCAGATAAGAGCTAACCAACCATTTGATCAGACACTGCACATCATGTGAGGAGCCTTACCATACACGGGGAATCACTGCCGATCCGTGCGTGGGGAGTGGGGCTCACTCGGTCCTACAGTGTCGTGGGGAGTGGGGATCACTCGGTCCTACCGTGCGTGGGGAGTGGGGATCACTCGGTGTGACCGTGCGTGGGGAGTGGGGATCACTCGGTCTTACCGTGCGTGGGGAGTGGGGAATCACTCGGCGTTACCGTGCGTGGGGAGTGGGGCTCACTCGGTTTTACCGTGCGTGGGGAGTGGGGAATCACTCGGTCCTACCGTGCGTGGGGAGTGGGGCTCACTCGGTCCTACCGTGCGTGGGGAGTGGGGATCACTCGGTCTTACCGTGAGTGGGGAGTGGGGCTCACTCGGTCCTACCGTGTGGGGGTAGTGGGGATCACTCGGTGTGACCGTGAGTGGGTAGTGGGGATCACTCGGTGTGACCGTGCGTGGGGAGTGGGGATCA
Source organism: Somniosus microcephalus (assembly GCF_052327205.1). Lineage (NCBI taxonomy): Eukaryota > Metazoa > Chordata > Chondrichthyes > Squaliformes > Somniosidae > Somniosus > Somniosus microcephalus. Next base: position 60,907,401 of record NC_141003.1, read on the forward strand.
CTCGGTCTGGCCGTGCGTGGAGAGTGGGGCTCACTCGGTCTTGCCGTGAGTGGGGAGTGGGGCTCACTCGGTCCTGCCGTGCGCGGGGAGTGGGGCTCACTCGGTCCTGCCGTGCGCGGGGAGTGGGGATCACTCGGTCCTGCCGTGCGCGGGGAGTGGGGATCACTCGGTCCTGCCGTGCGCGGGGAGTGGGGATCACTCGGTCCTACCGTGCGCGGGGAGTGGGGATCACTCGGTCCTACCGTGCGCGGGGAGTGGGGATCACTCGGTCCTACCGTGCGCGGGGAGTGGGGATCACTCGGTCCTACCGTGCGCGGGGAGTGGGGATCACTCGGTCCTACCGTGCGCGGGGAGTGGGGATCACTCGGTCCTACCGTGCGCGGGGAGTGGGGATCACTCGGTCCTACCGTGCGCGGGGAGTGGGGATCACTCGGTCCTACCGTGCGTGGGGAGTGGGGATCACTCGGTCCTACCGTGCGTGGGGAGTGGGGATCACTCGGTCCCTACCGTGCGTGGGGAGTGGGGATCACTCGGTCTTGCCGTGCGTGGGGAGTGGGAATCACTCGGTCCTACCGTGCGTGGGGAGTGGGGATCACTCGGTCTTACCGTGCGTGGGGGAGTGGGGGCTCACTCGGTATTACCGTGCGTGGGGAGTGGGGATCACTCGGCCCTTGCCATGCGTGGGAGAGTGGGGATCACTCGGCCTTACCGTGCACGGGGGAGTGGGGATCACTCGGCCTTACCGTGCACGGGGAGTGGGGGATCACTCGGCCTTACCGTGCACGGGGAGTGGGGATTACTCGGTCTTACCGTGGTGGGGACGTGGGATGGTTATTGTAAATGGTAAGGTTTTAAAAGCAGTGGAGAAGCAGAGAGACTTAAGATACATAAATCTTTAAAAGTTGGAAGACTAGTTGATAAAGCTGTAAAATAAAAGCATTTGGGGGTCTTATGTTTTAGAATAGAGGTAGAGAAGGCAAAAGCAAAGACATAATGCTAAGCATTGGTTAGGGCTCCAGTTAGAATAGTGTGTCCAGTTTTGGCAACTTACTTTAGGAAGGATATTAAGGTCATGGAGATACCATGGATGAGAGGCTTTTCTTATGTGGAAAGACAGATACTGGGACTCTCAATTACAGCAGATAAGGTTAAGATGAGATCTGATGGAGGGTGTTCATAATGCTGAAGGGTTTTGATAAGAGAAAATCAGGAATTCCTTTTTCCATTGGCTGACGAGTAAGCTAGAGGGCATAAATTTAAGAGCACGACCAAAAGCAAGAAGCGGCTTGGAGAACTTTTTGATGCATAGGGTTGTTAGGACATGAATGCTCAACCGGAAACCGCAGTGGAAGTTGAATCCTAGCTTTTAAAAAGGGAACTGGATAAATATGAAGAAAAGAAAGAATTCAAAAAGGTATGAGGAAAAGGGTAGGTAAATGGGATGAAACGGATAGCTCTTTCAGAGATCCAGCACAGGTGTGATGGCCTTCTCTACTGTAAAATTCTAGGAATTCATCAGCCTCCAGTCCTCTGGCACCATTCCCATTTCTACAGAATTTGGGTAAATTATATGGTTAATATATGGTAAATGGTGATATGTTGTACGGTTAATGCCTCTCGCTGGGCTACAGTGTAGACCAAAAAGTAAAATCTGCAGAAACTGGAAATCTGAAATATAACAGAAACCGCTGGAAACACCTAGAAGATCAGGCAACATCTGCGGAGAAAAGAAGAGTTAACTTCTCATGCCTTATGGCGAAGGGTCATCAGACCTAGAATGTAGACCCTTGACCTGGTGACTTATTGACTTTAAGTCTTATTAAATCTTGCAATACTGCTAGTGTTTCTGTTTATTCAGCAACATCAGGATCATTTCATTGCAGACTCGCTGTTTAGTCAGCAGGGTAACTGTACAGAGTTGCTGTTCATTCAGGGTAAGGGTTAATCACTAACTATACAGAGTCACTGGTTTATTCAGGGGAATGGGTCACTAACTGTACAGAGTCACTATTTATTCAGGGTAGGAGTCACACACTAACTGTACGAGTTACTGTTTAGTCAGGGTAAGAGTCACTCACTATAACTTTACAGAGTTACTGTTTATTTAGGGCAGGAGTCACTCACCGTGTAAACTGTACAGAGTCGCTGTTTATTCAGGGTAAGGGGCACTCACTAACGGTACAGCGTCGCTGTTTATTCAGGGTAAGGGACACTCACTGTAACTGTACAGAGTCGCTGTTTATTCAGGGTAAGGGTTATTACTATAACTATACCGAGTTGCAGTGCTTATTCAGCAAGTTATGGGTTACCCACTGTGTAAATAGGAGTGTTGCAGGATAATGATTTACCACTGATGTGCTAACAAGATCTACTAAAAGCTACTAAAAAGGGTGCCATTCTATTTGTTCCAATTCTCATCTACTTCATTACTGTACCTGGAATTTCATTGAAGAGGCTGACATAGTGGAAGGTGGGAAGGCATAATCCGCATACTCCAACTCTGGGTCCAAAACCTGTGAGAGAAAACATGGGAAATGCACATTTAAAGCATCTATTATATATAATTTATTAAAAATCTCATGTCTGCTGCACTTCCTCTCAACTTCTTTCCATTATAAGTTCACTGTCCACATTAATGATGGGAGCTGTTGCTGTAAACCTGCCGAGCTGTTGGAGACGGTATATAAAGCAGTGATTTGTAAGGGGAACTTGGACTGACCGGGGAAGGTTGAGCTCGAACTGAATACTCGATATTGTTGCTCCAAATCAAATTCGCTTGGTTCATAAGTAATTACCTTATTTGGAGCATTAAACTTTGAAAAAGTGAAACTTTGTTTGTGAGTGTATCGTCTTCCATCATTGAACCACACAAATACATCTAGCCAGCAATTCAGTAATTACACACTCAGCAATGTAGACCCTCACTTTCACATCTCTCAGCTCCCCCAGCCTGTACTGCAGAGACTCCCAGCTTCCAACCAACTCCACTTCTCTGCTCACTATAACTCACTGCATCCACAGATGTGGCACATAGCCTTTGGATACATGTCACCTGGATTGCACGGCGCCTTATGGGCGTGTGCCAACTAGCGCCACCCCACCACCCGTGATGACACTCTCCGATTAGAGCATGGGTCATCATTCCCAATACAGTTAGAAATATCTTACCATGGAAAGTGCTGTCTGAGTCTGGAGCAGGTGGGGCTCCGCAGGACTGACATGTGGATACACTCCGGGATCACAACTGTGCCGCCATCCAGATCAGCCACAATTACATCCAACTAGAGACAAAAACAACATTGATTGGCACCTCACCAACACCAGCTCCCCTCCACACACACCGTGCACCCTCACGCACCCCCATTCCTCCCCAACTCCACCCGCCCCCACTCCACCTCGCGCCCCAACCCCACACTCTCCGGCTCACGACACTCCCCCCACCCACCCGCTCCCTCCCCCCCGCTCCCTCCCCCCTCGCGCCCGCTCCCTCCCCCCTCGCGCCCCGCCTCCCCCCTTCGCGCCCGCTCCCTCCCCCCTCGCGCCCGCTCCCTCCCCCCTCGCTCCCCTCCCCCCCTCGCGCCGCTCCTCCCCCCCTCGTGCCTCGCGCCTTCCCCCCTCGCGCCCCGCTCCTGCCCCCCTCGCGCGCTGCAATCTGTCCCCCCCCGGCCTCCCTCCCCCCCCACGTGCCCCCTCCCCCCCCACTCGCCCCCGCTCCCTTCCCCCCACTCCCCTTCCCCCTCGCCCCCTCCCCCCACTCCCACACACTGGACTACAGTGTCGGGCTATGCGCTTCACTCACCAGGTCCTGCAACTCCGCTCGGAAGGAGGAGTGGATTCCGATGATGAACGGCGTGGGGCTGCACAGCACTTCCAGAAGCTGAGCCGGTAAGATCGGGATATACGTAAAACTACCAGAACACAGGTAATGGTTCATTAGCAACAATCCCAGAAATAAGGACAATTATTTCCACAAACCATCTCCACAACCACCTCCCACTGAAGCTGCTGCCCCTCCCACAGCTCCCCCCTTCAAACCTTACCAGTGAGCCCAACCCCCATAGACCACACCCCTCCCCAACCCAAACTCCAACCTTGTCTCTACCCATCCCCCAACCTGTAATCAAAACTCTCCCGCCTTTAACCCAGCATTCAAGAACTGCTTGCAAAGCTATAGGCGCTACACGACTGGAAACCCAATCCCACCGACTTCACACGAACCTGATCTACCAATACCGCCTACTAAGAAAGCCCTATTCAGCTGTGCCTCACAAACAACCTGACGACTCCCAGTGATGCAGAGACAGAGTGTCCACAGCGCCTGGTCTGCACGCAAGGCCTCCATAATCAGCACCTGTGAAGAGACGCTCGGTCACTCGACTAGGAGACACCAAGACTGGTTCGACGAGAACGACCAGGAGATCCAGGAGCTAATAAACCGCAAGCGCAAGGCATTCCTGACCTGGAA
>NC_141003.1:60912365-60932658 GCF_052327205.1 Somniosus microcephalus
GAGAGGGGCTCCTGCACCTGTGGCCGTGTAACAGGGACTCCTGCACCTGTGGCCGTGTAACAGGGACTCCTGCACAAGTGGCCGTGTAACCGGGGCTCCTGCACCTGTGGCTGTGTAACAGGGACTCCTGCACCTGTGGCCGTGTAATGGGGCTCTCGTACCTTGGTAGATATACATCTCCATTATCCGGAATTTTTAATCAACCGGCACCATCCCGGTCCCGTAGGTGCCGGATACCAAAGAGTTTCCTGTATTGTGCTCGCTGTGCCCAAAATCATCTGTATACAGACGCCAAGAACAGCGGTAGGGCCAGCGCTAGCCAAGCTCCCTAGCACACTCACCGCTTGGAGGTCCCATGGGCACCATGCATTTCATCTCAGCTTTAACCGCAGGCGGGGCATTCTTCAGTTTGGCAGTGGCCTGGTCGATGATCCACTGCACTGTGCCCTCATCCAGGTGAGGGAAGGTGCTGTGCTGTAACCGCAGGTGGGAGCCCTCGGTTGGTTTCTGTATTTTGTGCATTGCGACTGCTGGGTAAGGGTTCTCCTGTTCGAAGGACAGAGATGAGATGATGACCTGAGGATTCCTCAGCTGGTAGCACTCGCACTTATTACTCCAGCTCACACGTACTCTGAATCTCACACATGAAAGCAAAACAAAAAGGAAAATGTGCAGGCTGCTGAATTCTGCAGCTCCCCATCTACTTTGAAACTCAAAAATCTGCAAATGAAACTTCTTTGTCAAGCTCTTAGTGCATCCATTTTTAAATAGTCCTACAGCTAAAAGGATAAACTAAACTTCCTTCCCAACACCCAAAAAATACCAATGAAATCCCAATTTTAAATTACAAAGTCCGCATCTGAGCAAGCAAAAAGCTCACAGCTAAACACTGAAATGATCAAATTCCCATCAGCAAGCTCTCTAGATCCTCCCCCATTGGGCACGTCAAGGTATCACATGCCGAGTAGCTGTTATCGAAGCTATCGATTTCTAACTGGGGACGTACATTCCGGTGAAGCCGTTCTGATATTTCCTTCACGTGTTTCAGAGCTCTCTGTGGGTTTCCCTCATCCAATCGTATTCTCTCGATTTCATTAGCAACCAACTGTAAACACAAACAGGAAGCATTTACGGTCATCACCATTCATCAGTCTGAATCTAACAACATCATATACAAGCGGAGCTATGAGTCATGGAGACCAGCGACTGACCCAGGTCGCCCTCTCACACAATAGTGGGAGGTGTCAGGCAGGGTCATCCTCTCGCACTCCCGTGGGGGGGGGGGGAGATCAGGCAGGGCCGCTCTCACACACTCCAGGAAGGGGGGGGGGGGGGGGGGGGGGGGGGAAGGTCAGGCAGGGTTGCCCGCCCACGCCTTATAGCCACCTGTTATAGAGGGCAGTGGTTGAGGCCAGGGTGCAGCCCATCTATCAATCTGCTCTCAGCTTGGAGTGGGGCAGTGCAGGGAGTGGGAACAGTAATTAAAATCAGGAACTCCTGCAACCTGTGCTGCTACTGGTGATAAATAATCCGAGAGTCACAGACCCAGCATTAAGACAGTCCCTGTGGTCACTCCCTGACTCCGAGTGTCACAGACCCTGCATTGGACAGGCCTAGCGGTCACACTCTGATTTAAGACTGACAGATCAATCATGGGTTACCTCATCAAACAAGTCACATGGTCGATACGGTGAGCCTCTTTCTGATATAAATCCAGCAAAGGCCATTCCTTCAAGAACTTTGATGAGAAAGTCATCGTCTATCAACCCTCGTTGGGCCAAAAAGGCCACCTGCATGGCACAGAACAACATTCCCCAGTCACAAACAGTCCCATTAAACATCAAGCAGTACCCGAAACAATCCCAACTTTTACCTTCAAGCTGCACAAGTTACTTAGTAATGAATTGTGAAAATTAGAGACAATTCCAAAATAATCACCATCACCACAACCCTCACCGCCATCGACTGCTGTGTTCACTCCCTGCACTGTGATCACTCCTGTCTGTTCATTCCCTGCACTGTGATCACTCCTGTCTGTTCACTCCCTGCACTGTGATCACTCCTGTCTGTTCATTCCCTGCACTGTGTGATCACTCCTGTCTGTTCACTCCCTGCACTGTGATCACTCCTGTCTGTTCACTCCCTGCACTGTGATCACGCCTGTCTGTTCATTCCCTGCACTGTGTGATCACTCCTGTCTATTCACTCCCTGCACTGTGATCACTCCTGTCTGTTCACTCCCTGCACTGTGATCACTCCTGTCTGTTCACTTCCTGCACTGTGATCACTCCTATCTGTTCACTCCCTGCAGAGTGGGCCTTTGGCGTAGCGGTAGCATCCCCGCCGTTGGGCCAGAAGGCGTAGGGTTTCGAACCCCGCTCCAGACAGTCCCGGCAAGTGGAGTCGGAGCTCCGGCTCTAAATGCTGGGTTGACATCCAGCGGGATACTTGCGTCCGTGGGTGTGGGTGCCCCCCCCCCCCCCCTCGTATGGGTTGTGGGAGCCCGTAAAACCCTCCCGCCATAGGACTAACCGCCCTAATGGTTGGTACGAAGATGGTTACGGTCACGGAAGGAGCATTAATCGCGGCCAGAAATCCTTCCACCACTTCATACAGTTCCCCAAAGGGAACAGTGTGAAGACACGTACGACGACGACTCCCTGCACTGTGATCACTCCTGTCTGTTCACTCCCTGCACTGTGATCACTCCTGTCTGTTCATTCCCTGCACTGTGTGATCACTCCTGTCTATTCACTCCCTGCACTGTGATCACTCCTGTCTGTTCACTCCCTGCACTGTGATCACTCCTGTCTGTTCACTTCCTGCACTGTGATCACTCCTATCTGTTCACTCCCTGCAGAGTGGGCCTTTGGCGTAGCGGTAGCATCCCCGCCGTTGGGCCAGAAGGCGTAGGGTTTCGAACCCCGCTCCAGACAGTCCCGGCAAGTGGAGTCGGAGCTCCGGCTCTAAATGCTGGGTTGACATCCAGCGGGATACTTGCGTCCGTGGGTGTGGGTGCCCCCCCCCCCCCCCCCTCGTATGGGTTGTGGGAGCCCGTAAAACCCTCCCGCCATAGGACTAACCGCCCTAATGGTTGGTACGAAGATGGTTACGGTCACGGAAGGAGCATTAATCGCGGCCAGAAATCCTTCCACCACTTCATACAGTTCCCCAAAGAGAACAGTGTGAAGACACGTACGACGACGACTCCCTGCACTGTGTGATCACTCCTGTCTGTTCACTCTCTGCACTGTGTGATCACTCCTGTCTGTTCACTCCCTGCACTGTGTGATCGCTCGTGTCTGTTCACTCCCTGCACGGTGTGATCACTCCTGTCTGTTCACTCCCTGCACTGTGTGATCGCTCGTGTCTGTTCACTCCCTGCACGGTGTGATCACTCCTGTCTGTTCACTCCCTGCACGGTGTGATCACTCCTGTCTGTTCACTCCCTGCACTGCGATCACTCCTGCCTGTTCACTCCCTGCACTGTGTGATCACTCCTGTCTGTTCACTTCCTGCACTGTGTGATCACTCCTGTCTGTTCACTCCCTGCACTGTGATCACTCCTGTCTGTTCACTCCCTGCACTGTGTGATCACTCCTGTCTGTTCACTCCCTGCACTGTGATCACTCCTGTCTGTTCACTTCCTGCACTGTGATCACTCCTGTCTGTTCACTCCCTGCACTGTGATCACTCCTGTCTGTTCACTCCCTGCACTGTGTGATCACTCCTGTCTGTTCACTCCCTGCACTGTGATCACTCCTGTCTGTTCACTCCCTGCACTGTGTGATCACTCCTGTCTGTTCACTCCCTGCACTGTGATCACTCCTGTCTGTTCACTCCCTGCACTGTGTGATCACTCCGGTCTGTTCACTCCCTGCACTGTGTGATCACTCCTGTCTGCTACTCCTTTGGCACTTTCTCCTCCTTTGAGCATCTCACCTTATTCCGCCCCTCTCACCTCATTTAAAATTCTCATTCCCTACCGCCCACTGAAGTACCATAAAAACTTTATTACTGATATCTTCACTGCTTTCACTTTCCTCCCTCAACCTCTACACCAAGCGACTTCTCATCCTCGGTGATTTCAACCTCCATCTCAATTCATGTTCTCTCTCCTCAGAGTTCACTAGCCTCCTATCCTCCCTTAATCTCTCCCTCCATGTACACACCGCAACCCATATACACAGCCACCCCTCAACCCTGCCATCTCTCGTGGCCTCGCTATTCCCATCGTGTCAATCGCAGATAAGGCCATCTTTGACCACTTCCTCGTATCGCTCTCCACCCACATCCCCGTCCACCTGCCCCCACCAACCCTACTTCCTTCTGTGTCCGCCCCTGGAGAAAACTCTCTCCCAACTGCACTTACGAGATCCCAACTGTCCAGCCTTTGGCCCTCCATTCACCAGGACATTTCTGCAGCTACCGATCTGCTCAACCACACCCTCACCACCACCTTTGATGCCCTAGTCCCTATTAAAACAATGACTCTCTCTCACCCTGGCCGTTCCCTCTGGTACAGGCCTCATCTTCGCTCCCTTAAGTCCAAGGGGCGCAGACTTGAACGGATACGGCGGACAACTGGTTTAGCCATTCACCGCCAGATCTGGCTGGACCACATAAAGCATTATCGGGTCCTGCTCTTGTCTACCAAAATTTCTCACTATTTCAGAATCATTCTGTAATGCAAAGATAAACCCCGGCTTCTATTCTCCACTGCTAACCGTCTTCTTAAAGCCCTCTCCCCTGTCTCCTCTACCCTCACCTCTGACAACAAGTGTGAGGAGCTCATGGACTTCTTAAGATTGAGACCATCTGTTCAGCTGTCTCTGCCACTTCTGGCTGGCCTCCTACTTTCTACCCTATGTACACGAGGTCATCCAAAACTCTGTTGCCCGTGTCCTAACTCGCATCAAGTCCCCTTCACCCATCACCCCTGCGCTCACTGACCGACATTGGTTCCTGATTAAGCAATGCCTCGATTTCAAAATTCTCATCCTTGTTTTCAAATCCCTCCATGGCCTCGCCCCCCCACCCTTTCTGCAATCTCCTCCAGCCCCACAAACAACCACCCCCACCCCCCAGAGATATATGCGCTCCTCTAATTCGGCCTTCTTGAGCATTCCAGATTATAATCGCTCAACCATTGGTGGCCGTGCTTTCTGTTGCCGAGGCCCTAAGCTCTGGAATTCCCTGCCTAAACCTCTCTGCCTCGCTACCTCTCTTTCCTCCTTTAAGACGCTCCTTAAAACCTCCCTCTTTGACCAAGTTTTTGGTCACCTGCCCTAATTTCTCATGTGGCTCGGTGACAAATTTTTTGACTTATAATACTCCGGTGAAGCACCTTGGGACATTTTACAATATAAATACAAGTTGTTGTTGTACGCTCCCTGCACTGTGATCACTCCTGTCTGAACACTCCCTGCATTTAATACCTTGCCACCAAATCCTATATTCTAGCCTCTGGATGTACCCTACATACCTTGTGGAAACGAATGATTGGCTCCGGATGGATGCGGATGATTTGCAAACACCAGCGGTAACCCTGAAACAGCTGTGCAAACAAGCGCAGGAAGACAGCACGGATCTCCTTATCCTAGCAAAGCACAGAGTGAGTTAGCTGGAATGATGACTTCAGAGGATCAGTTACATGCAAGAGGTCTTTACAGGTTCATTACAGCAGAAATCACAGCACAAACTACTAAACTGAAAAAAGTTATAACGTTGTCAAAGTCAGATAAGAGCTAACCAACCATTTGATCAGACACTGCACATCATGTGAGGAGCCTTACCATACACGGGGAATCACTGCCGATCCGTGCGTGGGGAGTGGGGCTCACTCGGTCCTACCGTGCGTGGGGAGTGGGGATCACTCGGTCTTACCGTGCGTGGGGAGTGGGGAATCACTCGGCGTTACCGTGCGTGGGGAGTGGGGCTCACTCGGTTTTACCGTGCGTGGGGAGTGGGGAATCACTCGGTCCTACCGTGCGTGGGGAGTGGGGCTCACTCGGTCCTACCGTGCGTGGGGAGTGGGGATCACTCGGTCTTACCGTGAGTGGGGAGTGGGGCTCACTCGGTCCTACCGTGTGGGGGTAGTGGGGATCACTCGGTGTGACCGTGAGTGGGTAGTGGGGATCACTCGGTGTGACCGTGCGTGGGGAGTGGGGATCACTCGGTCTGGCCGTGCGTGGAGAGTGGGGCTCACTCGGTCTTGCCGTGAGTGGGGAGTGGGGCTCACTCGGTCCTGCCGTGCGCGGGGAGTGGGGCTCACTCGGTCCTGCCGTGCGCGGGGAGTGGGGATCACTCGGTCCTGCCGTGCGCGGGGAGTGGGGATCACTCGGTCCTGCCGTGCGCGGGGAGTGGGGATCACTCGGTCCTACCGTGCGCGGGGAGTGGGGATCACTCGGTCCTACCGTGCGCGGGGAGTGGGGATCACTCGGTCCTACCGTGCGCGGGAAGTGGGGATCACTCGGTCCTACCGTGCGCGGGGAGTGGGGATCACTCGGTCCTACCGTGCGCGGGGAGTGGGGATCACTCGGTCCTACCGTGCGCGGGGAGTGGGGATCACTCGGTCCTACCGTGCGCGGGGAGTGGGGATCACTCGGTCCTACCGTGCGTGGGGAGTGGGGATCACTCGGTCCTACCGTGCGTGGGGAGTGGGGATCACTCGGTCTTGCCGTGCGTGGGGAGTGGGAATCACTCGGTCCTACCGTGCGTGGGGAGTGGGGATCACTCGGTCTTACCGTGCGTGGGGAGTGGGGCTCACTCGGTATTACCGTGCGTGGGGAGTGGGGATCACTCGGCCTTGCCATGCGTGGGGAGTGGGGATCACTCGGCCTTACCGTGCACGGGGAGTGGGGATCACTCGGCCTTACCGTGCACGGGGAGTGGGGATCACTCGGCCTTACCGTGCACGGGGAGTGGGGATTACTCGGTCTTACCGTGCGTGGGGAGTGGTTATTGTAAATGGTAAGGTTTTAAAAGCAGTGGAGAAGCAGAGAGACTTAAGATACATAAATCTTTAAAAGTTGGAAGACTAGTTGATAAAGCTGTAAAATAAAAGCATTTGGGGTCTTATGTTTTAGAAATAGAGGTAGAGAAGGCAAAAGCAAAGACATAATGCTAAGCATTGGTTAGGCTCCAGTTAGAATAGTGTGTCCAGTTTTGGCACCTTACTTTAGGAAGGATATTAAGGTCATGGAGATACCAGGGATGAGAGGCTTTTCTTATGTGGAAAGACAGATACTGGGACTCTCAATTACAGCAGATAAGGTTAAGATGAGATCTGATGGAGGTGTTCATAATGCTGAAGGGTTTTGATAAGAGAAAATCAGGAATTCCTTTTTCCATTGGCTGACGAGTAACGAGAGGGCATAAATTTAAGAGCACGACCAAAAGCAAGAAGCGGCTTGGAGAACTTTTTGATGCATAGGGTTGTTAGGACATGGAATGCTCAACCGGAAACCGCAGTGGAAGTTGAATCCTAGCTTTTAAAAAGGGAACTGGATAAATATGAAGAAAAGAAAGAATTCAAAAAGGTATGAGGAAAGGGTAGGTAAATGGGATGAAACGGATAGCTCTTTCAGAGATCCAGCACAGGTGTGATGGGCCTTCTCTACTGTAAAATTCTAGAATTCATCAGCCTCCAGTCCTCTGGCACCATTCCCATTTCTACAGAATTTGGGTAAATTATATGGTTAATATATGGTAAATGGTGATATGGTTGTACGGTTAATGCCTCTCGCTGGGCTACAGTGTAGACCAAAAAGTAAAATCTGCAGAAACTGGAAATCTGAAATATAAACAGAAACCGCTGGAAACACCTAGAAGATCAGGCAACATCTGCGGAGAAAAGAAGAGTTAACTTCTCATGCCTTATGGCGAAGGGTCATCAGACCTAGAATGTAGACCCTTGACCTGGTGACTTATTGACTTTAAGTCTTATTAAATCTTGCAATACTGCTAGTGTTTCTGTTTATTCAGCAACATCAGGATCATTCATTGCAGACTCGCTGTTTAGTCAGCAGGGTAACTGTACAGAGTTGCTGTTCATTCAGGGTAAGGGTTAATCACTAACTATACAGAGTCACTGTTTATTCAGGGGAAGGGTCACTAACTGTACAGAGTCACTATTTATTCAGGGTAGGAGTCACACACTAACTGTACGGAGTTACTGTTTAGTCAGGGTAAGAGTCACTCACTATAACTTTACAGAGTTACTGTTTATTTAGGGCAGGAGTCACTCACCGTGTAACTGTACAGAGTCGCTGTTTATTCAGGGTAAGGGGCACTCACTAACTGTACAGCGTCGCTGTTTATTCAGGGTAAGGGACACTCACTGTAACTGTACAGAGTCGCTGTTTATTCAGGGTAAGGGTTATTTACTATAACTATACCGAGTTGCAGTGCTTATTCAGCAAGTTATGGGTTACCCACTGTGTAAATAGAGTGTTGCAGGATAATGATTTACCACTGATGTGCTAACAAGATCTACTAAAAGCTACTAAAAAGGGTGCCATTCTATTTGTTCCCAATTCTCATCCTACTTCATTACTGTACCTGGAATTTCATTGAAGAGGCTGACATAGAGGAAGGTGGGAAGGCATAATCCGCATACTCCAACTCTGGGTCCAAAACCTGTGAGGAAAACATGGGAAATGCACATTTAAAGCATCTATGTATATATAATTTATTAAAAATCTCATGTCTGCTGCACTTCCTCTCAACTTCTTCCATTATAAGTTCCACTGTCCACATTAATGATGGGAGCTGTTGCTGTAAACCTGCCGAGCTGTTGGAGACGGGTATATAAAGCAGTGATTTGTAAGGGGATCTTGGACTGACCGGGGAAGGTTGAGCTCGAACTGAATACTCGATATTGTTGCTCCAAATCAAATTCGCTTGGTTCATAAGTACTTTACCTTATTTGGAGCATTAAACTTTGAAAAAGTGAAACTTTGTTTGTGAGTGTATCGTCTTCCCATCATTGAACCACACAAATACATCTAGCCAGCAATTCAGTAATTACACACACTCAGCAATGTAGACCCTCACTTTCACATCTCTCAGCTCCCCAGCCTGTACTGCAGAGACTCCCAGCTTCCAACCAACTCCACTTCTCTGCTCACTATAACTCACTGCATCCACAGATGTGGCACATAGCCTTTGGATTACATGTCACCTGGATTGCACGGCGCCTTTGGGCGTGTGCCAACTAGCGCCACCCCACACCCCCGTGATGACACTCTCCGATTAGAGCATGGGTCATCATTCCCAATACAGTTAGAAATATCTTACCATGGAAAGTGCTGTCTGAGTCTGGAGCAGGTGGGGCTCCGGCAGGACTGACATGTGGATACACTCCGGGATCACAACTGTGCCGCCATCCAGATCAGCCACAATTACATCCAACTAGAGACAAAACAACATTGATTGGCACCTCACCAACACCAGCTCCCCTCCACACACTCCGTGCACCCTCACGCACCCCCATTCCTCCCCCAACTCCACCCGCCCCCACTCCACCGCCCCAACCCCACACTCTCCGCTCACGCATCCCCCCCACCCACCCGCTCCCTCCCCCCTCGCGCCCGCTCCCTCCCCCCTCGCGCCCGCTCCCTCCCCCCTCGCGCCCGCTCCCTCCCCCCTCGCGCCCGCTCCCTCCCCCCTCGCGCCCGCTCCCTCCCCCCTCGCGCCCGCTCCCTCCCCCCTCGCGCCCGCTCCTCCCCCCCTCGCGCCCGCTCCCTCCCCCCTCGCGCCCGCTCCCTCCCCCCTCGCGCCCGCTCCCTCCCCCCCTCGCGCCCGCTCCCTCCCCCCCTCGCGCCCGCTCCCTCCCCCCCCTCGCGCCCGCTCCCTCCCCCCCTCGCGCCCGCTCCCCCCCCCCTCGTACCCGCGCCTTCCCCCCTCGCGCCCGCTCCTGCCCCCCCTCGCGCGCGCAATCCTGTCCCCCCCGCCCTTTCCCCCCCACGTGCCCCCTCCCCCCCCCACTCGCCCCCGCTCCCTTCCCCCCCACTCCCTTCCCCCCCTCGCCCCCACTCCCACACACTGGACTACAGTGTCGGGCTATGCGCTTCACTCACCAGGTCCTGCAACTCCGCTCGGAAGGAGGAGTGGATTCCGATGATGAACGGCGTGGGGCTGCACAGCACTTCCAGAAGCTGAGCCGGTAAGATCGGGATATACGTAAAACTACCAGAACACAAGGTAATGGTTCATTAGCAACAATCCCAGAAATAAGGACAATTATTTCCACAAACCATCTCCACAACCACCTCCCACTGAAGCTGCTGCCCCTCCCACAGCTCCCCCCTTCAAACCTTACCAGTGAGCCCAACCCCCATAGACCACACCCCTCCCCAAACCCAAACTCCAACCTTGTCTCTACCCATCCCCCAACCTGTAATCAAAACTCTCCCGCCTTTAACCCAGCATTCAAGAACTGCTTGCAAAGCTATAGGCGCTACACGACTGGAAACCCAATCCCACCGACTCACACGAACCTGATCTACCAATACCGCCTACTAAGAAAGCCCTATTCAGCCTGTGCCTCACAAACAACCTGACGACTCCCAGTGATGCAGAGACAGAGTGTCCACAGCGCCTGGTCTGCACGCAAGGCCTCCATAATCAGCACCTGTGAAGAGACGCTCGGTCACTTCGACTAGGAGACACCAAGACTGGTTCGACGAGAACGACCAGGAGATCCAGGAGCTAATAAACCGCAAGCGCAAGGCATTCCTGACCTGGAAACAGCAACAGAACTTGAGAGCAAGAAAGCAGCTCTACAGGTGCCTGAAGGCCGAGGTCCAACAAAAAACTCGCGACCTAAAGAACAGGTGGTGGGTGGAGAAAGCGCAGGGGATCCAGCAGCTAGCCGACAACCACGACGTGCGTGGATTCTTTAGCGCAGTCAAGACTGCCTACGGCCCAAGCACCCAAGGTCCTACCCCACTGCGGGCCAAGAATGGAGAGGTACTCATCAAGGTCAGTGCCCGCTGGAAGGAGCACTTCGAAGATCTCCTTAACCGAGACTTTGTCTTCGACGCGAGTGTCCTCAACTCCATCCCGCAGCATGCTACCCGCCACCATCTCAGCACAACCCCAGCCCGGCATGAGGTTGAAAAGGCCATCCGACATCTGAAGAACAAGGCCTCAGGAGCAGATGGAATCCCTGCCGAGGCGCCAAAGCATGGCAAAGAAGCACTACTGGCGCGAATTCATGAACTCATTTCTCTTATCTGGAAGGAGGAGAGCATATCAGGGGATCTCAGAGACGCAGTAATTGTGACCATCTTCAAGAAAGGTGACAAGTCCGATTGCGGTAATTACAGAGGAGTTTCCCTGCTGTCTGCCACAGGGAAAGTCATCGCAAGAATCCTCCTCAATTGCCTCCTCCCAGTGGCTGAAGAGCTCCTCCCAGAGTCGCAATGCGGATTCCGCCCACTAAGGGGCACAATGGACATGATCTTCACCGCGCTTCAATTACAAGAGAAATGCAGGGAACAGCACCAACCGCTGTACATGGCCTTCTTAGTGTCAAAGGCCTTTGTGAGATCAGTCAACCTTGAGGGATTATGGAGTGTGCTCCTCAAATTCAGCTGCCCTCAAAAGTTTGTCACCATCCTCTGCCTGCTCCACGATGACATGCAAGCCGTGATCCTGACCAACGGTTCCACCACAGACCCAATTCATGTACGGACCGGGGTCAAGCAAGGCTGTGTCATCGCACCAATGCTCTTCTCGATCTTCCTTGTGGCAATGCTCCATCTCGCCCTCAGTAAGCTCCCCACTGGAGTGGAGCTAATTTACAGAACAAACGGGAAACTGGTCAACTTCTGTCGCCTCCAGTCCAGATCCAAGGTCATCCCATCCTCTGTCGTCGACTTACAGTATGCAGACGACACTTGCGTCTGCGCACAGAGATCGAACTCCAAACCATCGTTAACACCTTCACCGAAGTGTACAAGAGCATGGGCCTTACACTAAACATCCGTAAGACAAAGGTCCTCTACCAACCTGCCTCCGCCACACAGTACTGACCCCCGATTATCAAAATCCATGACAAGGCCTTGGACAACGGGGACCACTTTCCATACCTCGGGAGCCTACCGTCAACAATAACGAAGTCCAGCACCACCTTCAGTGTGCCAGTGCAGTCTTCGGTCGCCTGAGGAAGAGTGTTTGAAGACCAGGACCTCAAACCCGGCACCAAACTCATGGTCTACAGAGCAGTAGTGATACCCGCCCTCCTGTATGCTTCAGAGACATGGATCATGTACAGCAGGCACCTCAAAGCACTGGAGAGGTAACACCAACGCTGCCTCCGCAAGATCCTGCAAATCCATTGGCAGGATAGGCGCACCAACATCAGTGTTCTCGCTCAGGCCAACATCCCCAGCATCGAAGCTTTGACCACGCTCGATCAGCTCCGATGGGACGGGTCACATCATCCGCATGCCCAATACGAGACCCCCAAAACAAGCGTTCTACTCGGAGCTCCGACACGACAAGAGAGCCCCAGGTTGGCAGAGGAAACGCTTCAAGGACACCCTCAAAGCCTCCTTGAAAAAGTGCAACATCCCCACCGACACCTGGGAATCCCTGGCCCAAGACCGTACAAAGTGGAGGAGAAGCATCCGGGAAGGCGCCGAATACCTCGAGTCTCTTCGCTGGGAGCAAGCGGAAGTCAAGCGCAAACAGCGGAAGGAGCACACGTCAACCCAAGCACCCCACCCACCCCTTCAACCACCGTCTGCCCCACCTGTAACAGAGACTGTAGGTCCCACATTGGACTTATCAGTCACCTGATAACTCATTTTTAATGTGGAAGCAAGTCATCCTCGGTTCCGAGGGACTGCCTAAGAAGGCGGCCCCCCCCACGAAACCTCCCATCCTGCAGTCCCTCCCAATGGCCCCAATGTGTCTTTGCCCTGAATGCATTGGTCTTCCCCAGGTTACCTGTACTTTAGAGGGAACATGAGAGCGAGGAGTGCTCGACAGGCCTCAGTCAGCCTCTGATAACTGGAAGACAGGAACAGAATCTTGTGTTCGGTTAGGGCAGCGCAGAAAAGATCCAACACATTGTTAATACCTGGAAAAATGGAAACAAAGAATAAAGAAAACAACTCCATGGCCGGAAATTGTGAAAATCCAATTACTGTATCTGTTAGAATACACCTTACTGTGAACATGGAGTAGCTGATCGTATTTCTGTTAGAATACACCTTATTGTGAACATGGAGTATCTGATCATATCTGTTACATATTAAAAAGAGTGTGGTCTCGGCTGCCAAAGGTACTGTGCTTGTTGGTGACACTGTAAACGTAACATTACGTTACGTGACCAATTTATTAAAAAGCAGCACCTAACATTAAGTGACAGCCCAATTCAGCAGCCTCAATAATGTCCAATTGCGCTTTCCAACCAGAAATACCCATTTACATTGTCTGAGGAACAAGTCAAGCAAACACACACCAAGACATAGCAACCTGAACAATCAGAAATCACTACCATTGAAATTCAGCAATTACAAGCAGTCAAACTTGTTGCAAGTCGACAGCAAAATCGGGAAGAAAAAATCTGAGTGCAGTGAAAACCCAGCAACTGAGTGACGCACCTCAGCACCAATACTTCTGAACAAACATCTACTGAAACACACCGTCGCTCACCATTACTGAGCAGACAGAACAGGACAGCAACGAGCAGACCGAGCAAGACATTAAAGGGGCAGTGGCAGCATGGATACGAAATTGGCGGAGAGACAGAAAGCCGAGTGTCGTGGTGAACTCCTGCTCTCCACCTTCCCTTTTGTTCCGTCCTCCCCCCTTTCCCTGGCTTGCTTATAAACTGTTTAATCTCTAACTTCATCCAGTTCTGATGAAAGTCATCAACCTGAAACATTAACCCTGTTTCTCGCCACAGGTGCAGCCTGACCTGCTGAGTGTTTCCAGCATTTTCTGTTTTTATTTCAGATTTCCAGCCTCTGCAGTATTTTGCTTCTTTTGTAGTAGCGGTGAATGATTGTTTTTCAGACTGGAGGGATCAGGAGGAAAGAGATCGTGGGGGGAAAAAAAAGAGGGAACGGTGCAAGCAGCTGAAATCAGCAGAGTGGGTGAAATTTGAGAAGAATCAATGTGCACGCAGCCTGTTGTGTTTCCGGGCTGCGGGCGGATGGAGCCTGACGTTACACACGGACAGTAGAAACGTACCCAGCTGTTTGAGGAGCAGTGCAACACTGCAGCCACTGACTGGCAGCGCATCATTGATGGGGGTCTGTATCACCTGGCGGTCTCCTGCTCCCAGTGAGATTGTTCTCTGTGGAGGCAATCAAGCAGAAATTGTAAGAAAATGTTTTACCAACACTGAGCTGATTTGATTTAAATAAATACACCAACAAACAACATTTTCCTCTTCCAATGGGGACAAAACATCAACTTTGAGAGTCAGGGAGAAACAATTCAATCCTAATGGGAAGTTTAATCTTTAGCCACATCCTGCATTCTTAAACAGCACAGGTTTACAAACTGGTGCGTGGACATAGGACGTCTGGCAGGGAAATAAGGGTTGTGTCAAAATTTTCAGGGGAAACTCGAATACAAAGCTCTGTAAACTCTGTGCAGCAGATACACTCACTACCTGAACTTCCTCATTCTTCAACTATTATCAATTTGCATAAGTGACAAGGAATGATCCCAGAGGCTGTCCCTTAACAACGTTCTTACATTGTGTTCACCTCAGCTTCCCTCTTCCTACACCAAATATAACACTGTTTTGGCTTTTTATCCAGGGAGATAGGAAACTTAACAAAAACAGCAGTAATTCATACTGGTGACCACCTGGTGGAGCAACTGCACCACATTCCCAAGTCACAAATGGGCACTGTTAGGAACATAAGAACAGGAGGAAGCCATTCAGCCCCTTGAGCCTGTTCCGCCATTCAATGGGATCGTGGCTGATTTGCTCCCAACTCCATCCACCTGCCTTGGCTCCATATCCCTCAATACCCTTTGCTGGCAAAAGTCTTTCAATCTCAGATTTAAAATTATTAATTGAGCTATCATCTACTGCTTTTTGTGAGTGTTCAACATTTCTACCACCCTTTCTGTGTATAAGTGTTTCCTAACTTCTCTCCTGAATGGCCTGGCTCTGATTTTTAAGGTTATGTCCCTTTGTTCCAGACTCCTCCACTAGCAGAAAAAGTTTCTCTCTATCAACCCTATCCATTCCTTTCAAAATCCTAAAACCTCAATCAAATCACCGCTTAAACTTCTATAATCCAGCAAATACAAGCCTAGTTTATGTAATCTCTCCCCATAATCTAACCCTTGGAGTCCTGCTAACACTCTACTGATTCTGCGCTGCACTGCTTCCAAGGGCAATATATCATTACTTGGGTGTGGTGCCCAGAACTGTACAAAGTAATCCAGATGTGGTCTAACCAGGGCTTTGTACAGCTGTTAACAAAACTTCCTCCCCTTTGTACTCCAGCCCTCTAGTTGTAAAGGCCAACACTCCATTAGCCGTTTTGATTATTTTTGTGCAGGACATTTTAGTGATCTGTGTACATGGACATGTAAGCAAAATTGAAGCCCATGGGATTAAAGGGACAGTGGCAGTGTGGATATAAAATTGGCTAAGGGATAGAGAGCAGAGAGTAGTGGTGAACGGTTGTTTTTCAGACTGGAGGGAAATATACAGTGGTGTTCCCAGGGGTCGGTATTAGGGCCACTCTTCTTTTTGATATATATTAATGATCTGGATTTGGGTATACAGGGTATAATTTCCAAGTTTATAGATGACACGAAACTTGGAAATGTAGTAAACAATGCAGAGGATAGTAACAAATTTCAGGAGGACATAGACAGACTGTCGAAATTTGTTGAAACAACAGATGAAATTTAACGCAGAGAAGTGTGAAGTGATACATGTTGGTAGGGAGAACGGGGAGAGGCAATATAAACAAAATGGTACAATTTTAGAGAGGGTGCAGGAACAGAGATACCTGGGGGTGTACGTACACAAATCTTTGAAGGTGGTTGGACAAGTTGAGAAGGCCTTTTAAAAAGCATATGGGTTACTTGGCTTTATTATTAGAGGCATAGAGCACAACCTCCAGACCACTGCGCGGCTGTGCAGCTTAACGGGAACGTTGGTTGAGACCCCAGCACAGATCCATGTGGAACACCACTAGTCACTTCCTTCCAATTCAAGTACATACCCATTATCCATACTCGGTCTTCTGCAGCCTAACCAATCTCCTAACCAGGTTAATAATTTGCCTTAAATTACATGAGCTTTAATTTTGGCTAACAGTCTTTTATGTGGAACCTTATCGAATGCCTTCTGGGAGTCCATGTGACTACATCCATGGTCATTCCCCTGTCTACTACTTTAGTTACTTGGAATAATAATCATAGAAACGTACAGCACAGAAAGAGACCATTCAGCCTGGCGTGCCTCTGCTGGCTCTTTGAATGGGCAGTCGTGCTCAGACCCACATCCCTGCTCTTTGTCTGTAACCCTGCAAGTTCCTCACCCTCAGGTACCTGTCCAACTCCCTTTTAAAATTATTTATGGAATCAGCTTCCGCCACCTTTACAGGTAGAACGTTCCAGATCCTGACAACTCAGTGAAAACATTTCTTCTCATCTCCCCTCTTGATCTTTTTCCAATGATTTTGAATCTATGACCTCTAGTTATTGACCCACTCGCCAGAGGAAATATTTTTTCCTTATTTACTCCATCAAAACCCCTCATCTTGAAAACCTCAATTAGGTCACCTCTTAACCTTCTCTGTTCCAAGGAGAACAGTCCTAACTTTTCCAACCTCTCCTCATAACTGAAGTCCCTCATCCCTGGTAACATCCTGGTAAACCTCCTCTCTACCCTTTCTAAGGCCTTTACATCTTTCCTGAAGTGTGGGGCCCAGAATTGTTCACAATACTTCAGCTGAGGGCTAACCAGTGATTTATAAAGTTCGAGCACTTCCTCAAAAAATTCAATTAGATTTGTTGGACATGCCCTACCCTTTACAAATTCATGTTGGCTCTCTCTAATCAGCTCAAATTTCTCTAAGTACTCAGTCACTCTGTACTGAATTATCAATTCCAATAACTTCCCCACAACAGATGTTAGACTAACGGGTCTAGAATTTCCTGTTTTTTCTCTCGCACCTTTCTTAAATGATGGAGTTCCATTTGCAAGTTTCCAGTCTAAAGGGACAATTCCTAAACTGAGAGAACTGTGGAAGATTATGGCTAAAACATCTGTAATTACCTCACCTACTTCCTTTAAACCCTGGGGTGGAAACCATCAGGTCCTGGCAATCTGCCATTTCCTTATTTTCATTTGCCCTGTTAACCATCTGTTTTTAAAGGGTTCACATTAGCCTTGACCAACGTTCCCGATAAGCTGCGCGCCGCCCACCCAAAAAAAATGAGAGGGAACATTGGCCTTGACTACACTTTTTCTTCTAAACTAATTGTAAAAACTTGTGTTAATCTTGATATGCCTCGCAGGTTTCTTTTTGTATTTCCTTTTACAGATCTTAATATCTTTTTAGTCTTCCTTTGCTATTCTTTTTATCTCTTCCAGTTCCCTGGATCTACACTATTCTTTGCACGTTCAGTTTTATGTTACCTCTCGCCTCTTTTGTCGGCCATGGCTGTTTTATTTGGTAAAGTAGAGCTCTTGCCCGCTAGGGGTATATACTAGGAGTGATGGAATTGGATGGCAGCGCTGAGTTTACGTGTTTTAGTTACAATGAGTAGGATCCCAGAGGCTTCTCTCAGGTTCCATTTTGTGACAGATGAATGGGGAGCTGCTCTTCATCCAACAGAGATGCACTGGCTTAACACGAAGTAAAACCTGGACAGGATTCGGGGAAAGGATTGGGAAAGGGATCAGAGTCACTGACTTCAGTGGAAAAACAAGCTCAGACACAGGCACAAGGGACAAAATGGGCTTGCTCTGTGTTTCCATTTCTGATTTCAGCATTGAGGATACAAATTGCTCTCTGTTAGAGTGGGAAAGTCAGTTTCCCAGAACAGCAACAATCCAATGTGAGAGCAGCCCCAGGGGACAGGAGGGAAATATATCACGTGATGTAGATCAAGCCACATAGAGCAGATTCCATCCATGTGCTGGGCAGTTAGCAGCAGCTGTAGGCACAGTACAAACCCTTCGGGTTAGATGGAGAAACAAGCAGAGTTTGTGCAGGTAATCACGAGCCAATGCCTTGGCTGGAAGGCTTAAGTGTGTGAACGCCAGGCTGATGTGATGCCCCTGGTGGAATATCGAGCCAACACTCAATCTTTAGCTTCATACAATTAAGGGGAGCAGGGAGAGTCAGCACCTTCAGGGGAGGGGGGGGGGGGGGGAAAGAGAGTCAGCACATTCAGGGGAGGGGGGAGGGGAGTCAGCACCTTCAGGGGCGGGGGGGAGAGAGTCAGCACCTTCAGGGGAGGGGGGAAGAGAGTCAGCACCTTCAGGGGAGGGGGGAAGAGAGTCAGCACCTTCAAGGGGGGGGGGAAAAGAGAGTCAGCACCTTCAGGGGGGGGGGAAGAGAGTCAGCACCTTCAGGGGAGGGGGGAAGAGAGTCAGCACCTTCAAGGGGGGGGGAAAAGAGAGTCAGCACCTTCAGGGGAGGGGAGGAAGAGAGTCAGCACCTTCAGGGGAGGGGGGGAAGAGAGTCAGCACCTTCAGGGGAGGGGGGGGAAGAGAGTCAGCACCTTCAGGGGAGGGGGGAAGATAGTCAGCACCTTCAGGGGAGGGGGGAAGAGAGTCAGCACCTTCAAGGGGGGGGGGAAAGAGAGTCAGCACCTTCGGGGGGGGGGGGGAGAGAGTCAGCACATTCAGGGGAGGGGGGAGGGGAGTCAGCACCTTCAGGGGAGGGGGGAGAGAGTCAGCACCTTCAGGGGAGGGGGGAGAGAGTCAGCACCTTCAGGGGAGGGGGGAGAGAGTCAGCACCTTCAGGGGAGGGGGGAGAGTGTCAACACCTTCAAGGGGGGGGGGGGAAAGAGAGTGTCAGCACCTTCAGGGGAGGGGGAGAGAGTCAGCACCTTCAGGGGAGGGGGAGAGAGTCAGCACCTTCAGGGGAGGGGGGAGAGAGTCAGCACCTTCAGGGGAGGGGGGAGAGAGACAGCACCTTCAGGGGAGGGGGGAGAGAGTCAGCACCTTCAGGGGAGGGGGGAGAGAGACAGCACCTTCAGGGGAGGGGGGAAGAGAGTCAGCACCTTCAGGGGAGGGGGGGGGGGGAAAGAGAGTCAGCACCTTCAGGGGAGGGGGGAAGAGAGTCAGCACCTTCAGGGGAGGGGGGAGAGTGTCAGCACCTTCAGGGGAGGGGGAAGAGAGACACCACCTTCAGGGGAGGGGGGGAGAGAGTCAATACCTTCAAGGGGGGGGGGGGGAAAGAGAGTCAGCACCTTCAGGGGAGGGGGGGAGAGAGACACCACCTTCAGGGGGGGGGGGGGGGAGAAGAGAGACACCACCTTCAGGGGAGGGGGGAATCAATACCTTCAGGGGAGGAGGAAGAGAGTCAGCACCTTCAGGGGAGGGGGGAGAGAGTCAATACCTTCAAAGGGGGGGGGGAGGAGGAGAGAGAGAGTCAGCACCTTCGGGGGAGAGGGGAGAGAGTGATCACCTTCAGGGGAGGGGAGATGGGGGAAAGAGAGAATCATCACCTTCAGGGGAGGGGAGATGGGGGAAGAGACAGTCAGCACCTTGATGGGAGAGGGGAGAGAGAATCTGATGTTTGCAGTTTAAGAAATAAAAGTTTTTCATTTGTGATCATTTCTGATGACGTGTTAGCAACAGAATCACAGCTCTGCGCGACATGCCTCCATCCTGCAATGCAGCTTTTAGACAATGGTAATTGAAGCAGAAAGAGAATCATACCCCTGCTTCCTCGCTCTCATCATCCGTCTAGGTTAGCAACAAAGACAGAGACATACAGTAGATTAAAAACAATCACACATCAGATTAGAGACAGAGAGAATCTGAACATAACTCAAGAGTGACCAGGTAAACAGCACCATTAGTCAGATTATAACATATGGAAGAACAATTCATACATTGATGCAATGGTAACGTAGGTCACACCACGTGTGCCCCGTGCCCCTCGCCATCTCTCATACTGCAATCGCAGATTGTCATTTATCTCTATGATGACGGCACTCTGCTCCCCCATTTTCAGCTGCTCTCCTTCCTTTTCTTTCAGCATCTCCTTTTAGTTTCCAATCCCTGCTCCCCCCTCCCCTGAAGGTGCTGACACTCTCCCCCCTCCCCTGAAGG